>NW_022884652.1:0-513372 GCF_011952205.1 Bombus bifarius
TTTTGCTTCTTCTTTTTCACGTTTGGCTAAATTAAAAATAACATCCTCATAAATATCCCGGCGATCTGAATCACCAACAGCCCTCCACACTTCCAAATTACCAAACATTTCTTCACATTTATAATACTTTGTTGTACTTGTCATTCTATCATTTTCTAATAAAAATTGTTCTAAATCTTCCTTAGCTTTCTTCAATCTGTTTGAAATGACATCTGTTTTTATATTTTTTATTTAAAATATGCTAGTTTTATATAATATTACACAATGATACTTACCTTAATCTTTCTTGCTCACGTTCTTCTTTAAGTTTCTGTGTCTTATATGCGTTGAATGCTTGTTTACGTTCATTTTAATTTTTTGTTTGGATATCTAGGATCACTTTAGTTAATTTCACTGCCTGTTCCCATGTAGCATTTGATGGAACTCTCTTTCTCTTAACAATTCTTTAAATGCTTCAATTGCTTCCTTCTTATCTTTAAATTGCATTTTTGGTTCAGGAGTACTGAGTACGACTATCATTCACTGATCCTTTTGCAAATTGCTATCTTCATCTGGCTTTGCAGGTGGGTAGAATGTTTATTGCTGCAAGAGTTGCAGCCATGGCTTGTTCAATTGCAGATTTTCCACCTGGTTCTGGTGTACTAGTTTGAGATGTATTCGCAATTGCAACATTTGGAGATAAATGTTGAATACCTGCAGGAACTATACTGAAAAGACAAAATATTGATAATTACATTTACAACCTTAAAGCTTCTTTATCATATGTATGTACATATGTGAATTATAATAAATATAATTTTTACTAACGTATTCGTAGCACTTGCAACAACTGCTGCAGCTGCAGCTGCAGCAGCCTCTTCAGCTGCGATTCTTGCTTTTAGTTCTTCTAGCTCTGTAGGAATAGTCCACCTAGATTCCTTTTTAGTTGTCACATTATGATAATATACTTTTCCATTCTCTGATTTATATTCTTTTCCAAGGGCATTGTGATAAAAAGCAATTCACTGGGTGTTTTAGCTCATCTGGTTTCTCCCACAAAGATTGTTTTGTAGCACTATTATAATAATACGTCCTTCCATCAGGAGCTTTATGTTCAGTCCAATCAGTCTTTTTTTCTGTTGTTGCAATAGGTTGAACACCTGATGTGGCTTCACTTGCTATAGGTGCAGGTGGAGGAATACCTGGTGCCGCGTTATTTGAGGAGGTGCAGCTAAAATATAAATGATATTTAAATAAAGCACATTACTTTATAAAAAATGAAAATATCCTTTAATCAAAAAAAGGTATTAACCTATGACTCCAGCATCAGGTGGGAGCAGCAGTAATTGGAAAACTAAAACCTGGTGGAGGTATAGAAAACTGTGGAGGCATTATACCGGGTGGACCAGGTGGTAAACTGGGAGGAGGTATAAAAGGTGCAGTAGGCATAATAGGTGGCACAAAAGTGGAAGCAATATTTGGAGTCGCCAGGAAAACCCTGGTACCGCAGTAGGTGGAGGTATACTATCATTTTAAGCCTGTAACATCATATTATGTACAAGTTAAACTTACAAATAATTAAATTAAATGTTTCATATATAGAATCACACACATGTGTAATAATTTATAAAAATTATTTTCTAAATTTATTCTCAGAAGATTTAATTTAAGTGTACTTTTCTCAAATATTATCAAAACAAAATAGAAAAAAAAATTAAAATTTTGAGTATGTAAATTAAATTATAAAAATTCTCTTTAAAAGATAGTTTAATAAATAAGTATAAACTTATTAACTACAGAACTAATATAAGGTTATTAGTCACTTATTCATTCATTTTACGTTCAATAATACCATACCATTTCCTACAGAATGAAAATGTTTTCCTTTTTAAATCAAATCATTGAAAGTAGAATTATTGTAATTCCTGCCAAATTAAATGATATAAGCAACAGTATTCTATTTCACAATGTAAACTATATCACGTTGTATTTATACTCAACCAATGCGTGAAAGTAACTAGATTTTATGTATATGATGATTATAAGAAATGAGTGAACATTATATAGATTAAAAGTTGGTATATAAAGCTACGCTAAAATAAGACAATTATATTAATGTTTTAATCCAATATTTCGTTTCAATTTATATTTCAAATTTCTAAAAAATATTATAAGAAACTGAAATATTTTTGATAAATAACTATATGATCACCCTATAGTATATTATATTTCAATTCTAATTGAAATAATTTTTATTTCCGACTATATTTATTTATTTATTTATTCCTTCTAATTAATTACTTAGAAGAATTATATGCATCGAAAGAAATAAAATTATATACAATACACAAAATCATATAATGAACCAGTTTATTTGTTCATTCAAAAAATAGTTTCAGTTCAATCTACTATTATCAACATCAATGGCAATAACTGTGCTACGTATACATAGTTCTCACGTGAAAGTTTTAATATTGCAGTAAAAATATATTACATCAAAGGATTAAATATCGTGTTTGATAATCAATGATTTGCATATTTTCTGAAATTATTTTCTCAAACAATGTAGGATAATGCTTGTACTTGTGTTTAAATTTTGACATTTGTCTTCGATCCCAACCTAATTTTGATGTAAATAAAAATCTATGGAAATTTATATAATTTAATAAAAAACTACAATATCATACAAATTTTGTCAAAATGTTTAAAAAATTTAAAGATAAACTCGCGGAAGAAATGAAACAATCGCCTGCCAGGTTACAGGCAAGCATGCAACAACTAGCACAGGTTTGACATTTTATATAAAATTAAGACATAAATTATGTATTTTGTAATCTGCTTAATAAAATAAAATTGTTGTGTACTTATAAAAAAATTATTACTTTTACAAAAATACATTTGTCATATCTGATGATTAAATATATGTTGATTTACTAATATAATTGAAATAAAATTTAAATATCTATCTATCTTATATATTAATAACTTGGTTTAATTTAGGCGGTAGTATCTCCTGCTTTGTCTAACAGTTCAGTACAAGAATTATCTGTATCTAATGACAATTTTAGTTTAACGGAAGAAGGAGATGGTAAGCCTTTCTTTTTTTATATATCGCTTTATTATTTTAAATTAAGAAGAATTTAAGTATAAAAGTGATTATTTACAGAAACTCCCAAAAATAGTCCTGCAAAACATGGTTTTCAAAATGTAGATTTAATGTCACCTACGTCAAATTCTATAGGTGTTTCAAGAAGATCATCAGTTAGCAGTATTACTAGTGATACTTCATCTCTTTTTCCAATTTATGAAAGTCCTGCTAATTTGTATCATTTACAGGTATTACAGAACATTTATCATCAAGAGATATAATATTTTTAAAAAATTATTAATATTTGAATGTAATTAACTGTCCATTTTCATTTCCTTTTTAGTCTGATATGGATCAATCTGCTAGTGAGATAGATGAAAATATAAATCCACAATTAGATAAAATTTCAAAAGATCAAATATATTCAGCATATCGGAAAGTGCAAGCAAAATACCACAAATATCGTGGAAGATATACAGATTTAGCAACACATTATAAAGAATTGGAAAGGGTAAAAGGCAAATTAGAATCAGTCTTAGTAGAAACCCAAGATAAAGTATTAAGAAGAATAGCTGACTTAAAAGAACAGTGTCAGTTAGAACAACAGGCCAAAGCTCATTTGGAAGAAGCATTGAGAAATGACATTGAAGAAAAAGATCACATAATAAATACATTAAATACAAAGGTAATATTAAAAAATTTACTATTATTGTATTATATCAGATTTTAATGTTATATGCATTGCAGATTAAACTTTTACAAACGACTGGACCAAACTTAGAATCTACTTTACCAGATACTACTAATGATAAAGGAAATTTAAAAGATAATCTCATTGACCTAAGTACTGGATCGTCAATTAGTTCTGAAGAAAATGCTTTGGTAATGGAAAATACACAATTAAAAGATAAACTAAAGAAATTGGAAAATGTTGTTTTGAAGTATAAAGAATCTTTGAAACGAAATAAAGAAAAATTTTCTGAAATATTAACAGAAAAAAATATATTAGAATCTCAGTATGAAACATTAAAAAATTCCTATACAGAAAAGGAAAAGGAGTTAAGTTATGCATCTACAGAAATTAAAAGTTTAACAGATCAAATGATTATTTTAAAAAAACGCGAGGAGGAGTCTGTAATATCCTTAGCTGAAAATAAACTTTCGATACACAGAGAATTAGAAGATAAAGAAGAACAAATCAAAAAACTACAATTGGATTTGAAGCATGTGACAGAATCCAAAGAGAATCTAAGTGGAATTGTTAATAAATATAAAGCTGAAGTGGAAGAACTAAAATTATCACATAGTACTCAAAATTCAGATTCAGAAAAAAAAGAAATTGTACAAGATATAACAAATGAAAAATCAGAAGCTTTAAAACCAGTACAGCAAGAAATGCAGCAATTATTAAATGATCTAGATGAAAAAATGGACTCAAAACATCATGGAGAAGATTGTAATAAAGAAAACATAGAAAAAACTACAAAAGTGCATGATACTGAAATATGTCAAAATATAAAGTCTAAATTAAATGAAAAGGAAATTGAACTTCAAGAGACAAAAAATAAATTAGAAGAATTGCAAAAGATTACTAAAGAATATCAAATACATAAAGAAGAACTATATATGGAATTTTCAAATTACAAATTAAAATACACAGAGCTTCAAAATGAACAAAATGCACATAAAATTGTTGCTGAAGAAAAAAGGAAAGAAGCAGAAGCAACAATTGAAAAATTACAAGCTACCATACAAAGTCTTGATAAAGAATTAGAAAATATGAGAAATGCTCTAATTGATAGAGATAAAGTATGTGAAAATTACAATGCTAAAGTTAATGAATATAAAACAATGCTTGAAAACATGAAAGAAAGATTATTGAGTCAGGAAGCGGAAATGAAAATTCTTAAAGAAAAAGTACAAGACAATACAGAGATAATTACATTGAACAATGAGTTAGAAATTAAAAATACCGAGTTATTAGGAGTATGCACACAACTTCAAACCTGTAAATCTACTATCTCCGATCTTAAAAATAGACTTCAAACAGATAGTTCTAATATTACTTCACTTCACGAAGAGAAAAATAATTTAATTAAAAATATTTTAAATTATAAAATTTCTACTAAAAAATTAAAGGAAGATAATATCTATATTAAAAGCAATACAGTGAAATGCTTCATGGAGATTAACAATGAAATTTCTGTCTTAAAGAATGGATTTGACGCTTTTCTAAAAGCGAATAATATTATTCAGAATAGTGTAAATGTGCAAATTAAAAATTTCCAAACTAAATTACAGGAATTTGAAGAACTTAAACAAAAATATAATCAATTACGAACCGAATTAAAAGATACTATATATCTTAAATCTAATTTGGAAATAAGTTTGGAAAATTATAACAAACAACTAAATGAGATGTCCATGAAATTGGAGCAACAATGCGAAGTTGATACAAAAAATCGTAAACTTATAGCTGAGATAGATAATCTCAATTTCAAATTATATGACTTACGAAATTTACCTGAACAAGTGAAATTATTAATGATAGAATCTAAATCTTTGCAGGAAGAACTTAACAATGTTAATGATATGAATCAATTACTTTCAAATGAAATATCTGATTTGAAAGTACAACTTGAAGAAGCAAATAGTAACACAAAAAAATTACAGGAATTAGAACAGAAATATGTAGAAGCAACAAAAATTGCTACGTTACTAAAATCTGAAAACCTTAATTCCAATAAATTAGAAGAAAAAATAAACACTTTAGAATCAGAAATAAAAATTTTAAATGAAAATTTGTCTGAAAAAGATAAAAAAATAAATACCTTAAACGAAGAATTAGGAAGTAAAGAAAGTTTTTTAGTTGATTTAAAAGTCAGAAATGAAAAATATGAAAATGAAATCATTGAGCTTACAAAGTCAAATGAAACTCTACAGCAAAAAGTACAAACAAAAATCCAGCAATTAACGAAGTTAAAAACTATTAAACAAAAACAAGATGCCACTATTCAAAAATTAAATGACGAAATTAATGAAGTAAAAACTTTAAATGCAGAATTATTAGAACAGTTAAAAACATCGGAAAATGAAGTAAATATATTAAAATCTGAAAACTGTCAAATAGTAACATTAAAAGATAATAATGCAGCAATCATTACTGAATTAGAAAAGCTAAAATTAATTCATAATGAAACCAATTTGGAAAATAAGAATCTAAAAGATAAGCAAAACGAATTTCTGAAACATAATCAAGAATTAAATGAATCTAATGAAAACTTAAAACAAAAGGTTGTAAATTATGACAAACACAATCAACAATTACTAACTGAAAATACACAATTAGGAAAAGAAATTGAATCATATAAAAATCGGTTAAATGAAAGTATATTATTAAATACGGAATTACAGTTTAACAATCAGGAACTGAATTTCCAACTTAAAGAATTAACTTCATCTAAGAAAAAAGTAGAAGAAATTGAAGAACATCTTACAAAGGAAAATGCAAGTTTACATAATGAAGTAGATAAATTAAATTTATTGTTAGAGAATAATAATAACATGGAAGAAAAAAATAAAGAACTACTAATGAATTTAGAACTTTTGGACAAGGAAGTTGCAAGATTAAAAAATATTGAAGAGGAAATTAATAGCTTAAAATTAGAAATAAATGGCTTAAATAAAGCAAAAAGTGATTTAGAAAAAAAGGAATTACAAAACAGTGAATTAATTACTGAAAATTTATCTTTAAAAAGTAGAATTATAGAATTAGAAAATACAAATACGAAATTTCAATCTTATGTAAATAATTTAGAATCTAAGGTTTCCAGTTTAGATCAAATAGAATGTAAGAATATTGAATTAAAAAATGAAGTTGATACATTAAAATCTACAAATATGGAATTATTATCTCAAATAAAGAATAAAGATGTAGTAGAAGAACAATTAACAACGGAAGTATATGAATTAAAACTTATAGTAGATGAAAAAGTAGCAGAGTTAAAATTACTAGATACTAAAAATATGGAATTGTTGAAAGAAATTGAAAGGTTAAAGTCTTCATCAGTAGAAGAGGAAGTAGCAATAGAAACAAACAAATCAACAACTACTGTTGAAGATTTTAAAAAATTACAAAATGAAATAAAGGTTCTTAGAGAAACAAATACTGCACTAAATGAAAAAGTAAAAAGTATAAGTAGTAGTGAAATAGTACATGAGTTTTCTACTAAAAATAATGACAAATTGGAAGAAGAAAATAAAAAATTAGAAGCACAACTAGATGAAGCATTAATAACATTCCAAGCAAAAGAACTGGAAATGCATTTCGTTAGTAATGAATTAAAAAATCAAGTAGATACTTTGAAGCAAGAATTAAAAACAAACGAGGAGGAGCAAAGCATGAGATTAAAACAACTAGTTAAGGAATTTCAAGCACAGTTACATGATAAGGAAGAAGAGTTACATGCTGCATTAGAAAGACGATTCGGTAAATTAGAATTCTTCTTATAATATTGTTTCCATTTTACATATATTTATGCATATTTATATATATTTATATATATTTAACAGAGATGATATTTCGGCTTCTAATAACAGATTATATATACCAATACGGTGTTATCATCTCGTCGAGATTGTTTTTAAATTAACGAACCCCAACCCATATGCAAAGTGAAAAAATCACCTTGTATATGATGATAATAAATATACAAAAATATTATAGTAATATATTGTAAATATATTATTACATTTCCCTGTTTAGATCGTCAGCAAAATTATGAATCAAATCTTATTCAACAATATAAAGAGCAATTAAAAGATTTCCAAATAGAATTAACAGCCAAATCTGAGCAAATTGAGAATCTAATTTTAGAAAATAAAAATTTAATGTCACAAAAAGCAAAAGATATAAACCAGTTAGTGGAAAAAATTACAATAATGAAGAAGGAACATGCAGATGAAATTAAAGAAATAGAAAAAAAATGGAAATCAATTGTGCAACAGAAAACTGACAAGTTGGAAGCAAAACACGAAGAAGAGATTAATGAATTAACACAGGAATGGCGAAATGAAAGAAGGGTTGGTTACAACAAAGTTATAAAAAATAGTAATACCTCATAATTTACAAAATGATGTTTTATTTTATATTTCTTTTTTTATTTACTTTTAAGATTTTGTTATATTTATATTACTTATTTTAATTTCATGTAATTATTTTTTCATTTTTTATAATTTTATTTATACTTTTGTCTCTTTCAGCCTGATATGCAAACTGATTTAATTAACAAGGTAAAGTTCTTTCAAATTTGTAAATACACCAATTTTACTAATTGCAATTTTATCATTATTTTTTAACATAAACATAAAAATAAGCAGTATAAGTAAAATAGAATTTACTAATTTTTATTAATTTACTTAGGAATTAGAGAGCACTTCACGAGTTGCAATGGCAGCTGTACAATCAAATACTGGTTCTTTTCACACTCTTCAACAAACCCTAACAGCACAGAGGCGAGAATTAGCTGAACTTAGAAAATTAATGAAGTTGAGGCATGATACACTAGAAGATTCAACAGAGATTGAATATCTTAGAAACATTTTATTTGAATACATGATGGGAAGAGAAACAATGGTGCTTGCTAGAGTGATCGCTGCAGTTGTCAAATTTGATCAAGAACAAACAGCAAAAGTACTTAAGAAAGAAGAAGATAAAATGACACTGGTAAAAAGTTTTTAAATTTTTTGAAAGAATATTTATATTTTTAATTAATATTTATTTAATTAATGTTTGAAAAACATTGATAAGTTATCTTAAATAACTTATCAACGTTTTCCAAACATTAATTAATGACATTAACATAACATTAACATTAATGACATTAATTTATAACACATAAAAAGCAAATACCTGTTAATAAACAGAAATAAAATTAGCTTTTTTCGAATGTTTTATTTATTTTGATATATATTACAACTTAACTTTTATTATATGTATTGCATATATTAAAAGTGTTTCTACTTTAAATCTTAATTTTTTGATGTTTCAGCTTGGTTCTCTAGGTCTCACATAGTGCAAAATTCTGTATATTTAAAAATTGTGTAAGTACTTTTGTATATTAGATTGTAAGTATCTTGTATTTATTTATGGAATATGTATTTTAAAAAGATGACTATTATTCTGCCAATATATGATATATAATATGTAGAAAATACATACTGTAAAAAGCTTGACACAATTTACAGGTAGAAACAATTTTAGATGTGATTACCTTGCTTCCTAATATATATAAATATTCTATGATAGAAAAATTATAAATATTAGCTGTTCATCTATAAGCATGCCACTTTTATAACCGTTTATAAATTTATTAATAGAATAAAAATTTACTGTTATAAAGTTGTCACAGATGTATTTGCTTTCTTGTAATTTTTTATATAACGAAGTGTAAAATTGTCAACATTATATATGTTATAAATAGTTTAACTTGAAAAATTAAATTTCATTTCATATAGATAAGTATTTTAAAAATAATATTTCTATTGTATATAAATTATGTAATTAATATATACTAATAAATAAAGTTAATTTAGAATGGAAGTACTATTAACTCTGAATTTGTCATTAATTTTATTATGATTGTTTTATTTACATAAAATCATACAAATACATACTACACTAATTGTGACTGGATATTTTGCATTTTTTGTTTAAAATAATCTATTTGTTCAGATATTGGAATGCTTTTTTGAGTAAACCAAGTAATCTGATTTCCAACAGGTGTATACATATATCTACCCTTACTTCCCAATAGTATTCTTAAGGCCCTATTTTTCTGTGATAATTTTTCATAATATTCCACACCACCTTGAATATATTTATCACCAAATTTAGATATTATTTCATTGACTTCTGTCTCTCTATAATAATCTAATGCATTATTTGTTAATGAGGTAAAAATTAAAGTTCCAATTGCAGCAATACTCATACATAAAGCATTTTTACCCCTTTGCTGTTTGGTAACTTTTAATTTTGAATGAAGTAACTCATAAGCTCCCATTCCTATTACTGCATCTGCCAATATATTGATACCTTTAATTATTGGATCAAAAGTTGCGACTTTTAAAATTTGTTGAGCTATAGCAAATTTTTGGGCATTTTCTGAGAGTACTAAAGACTTATGAAATTCCTCGATAGCTTCTGCATCCCATTGAAGTGGTGCATATTGAATTGATATGTTTCCATTATTTATATGACTAATATCATTATATTCAAAATTCACTGGAATTCCAACTAAGCCACCATACGTTGAGTACGTTGATCCAGCATGAAACATTTCTATATCATGAACGTTAAAAAATTTAATACGTTCTTCTGGTATCATTGGTCTATATACTAGATTTACATCATCTAGTGCTTCTTTAAGTCTTCTTTCAATACCTTTTCGTATTGGTAATTCATTATTCTCAAAGCTATTTATAAAATTTTAAAATTGCTTTATAAAATTCTTAATATCTCCTCATACTTTTTTATACTTACTCATATCTGGCTCTAATTTTCCTATATTGTTGCAATAAGAAAGTTTGTGGAAATAATTGTACGGCTACAGCACCAGCTGCCAAAGTAACTCTCACAAGTACCATTGTAAAAGCACTTTTTTACAAATTCTGAAATAAAGAAGATGAGATAAATAATGATTTACAATAAAGAAATATAACAAAATGAATCGAGATAAATGATAATTTATAGAGGTCAATAAAAAGACATTCATAGTTCCACTTATTTTATTTGTATCTAACTATAACCTAAAAATATGAAACACAATATAGTAACATATTAATTGACATTATAATTAAATATCTATAAAATCTGCAATATAACTTTCATGCTATTAAAATAATTCAAATACAGTTTGAATTACATTGTTACCAAATAATGTTCATGTAACAATGTAAACAAAAATTAAATACCCACATAAAGTATGTATTTTACGGATTATATATACGATTACTATTACATCATCAAACAGATACTATGTATACTAAATAAATATTTATAATTTATACAGTGTTAGCCTATATATATTTTTTATGTACCATTAAATAATTAAGCTCTAATTCAATACTACATTTACATGATATTTTAAAAAAAAATGTATATTATATATCATATATTATAATTTATTTGCGATAAGATTAAATCTATATAGATATTTGAAATTTGTATATATTTTCGTTTATCGTTATCCGTATCATTTTGAATGTTTATAATCCAATAGCAAGGACTGTTATATGTTTAATACTAGTATATGTACGTAGGTTCATTACTAACACTTTCGGTTGCCGGTAAAAAAAAATTTAAACATAAATCCCGAGAACAGTTTGTTTCTTGTGACACTCAGTTTACAAGTTCTCAGGATGGATACCAGTACGTGTGTTCCTAACAGTCAAAATGCTCCTCAATCTAGTGCACAACGAAAGTTTTATCAGTGGGTACTCAAATGGATAACTGGTGTACATGCGCATGCTGACTGGAACAATGAGGAAATGCGCGACATTCGACATTCAACAAAACCGGACGTAGCAACGTTAGCCAGTTTTTTACAAGCGATCGGATTTAAACTACTCTCGTTTGAAAGGGACAATGATTCACATGCCTCAGGAAAGAATGATAATAATGTTGAAACACCTGATCAAGGAGTTCTTAGAGTTGCACTTGAATGCGATAGTTCCAATATGAGGGCAGTGTTAGAATTAGGAGGAGTCATATGTAAATGTCCCAATTCTGATCATATTAAGGACGCGTCCTTTTGGACTATTAGTGGTACCGGACCTGTTGGAAGCACCGTATGCAAAAATTAATAATTTCTTTCATAATTTCTATTAAACCTGACTTTATCTAAGTATTAAAGTGAAATTATGCTGAGCTGTTACTGAGGTGATCGCGCGAATTCAAAAATTTAAATTTGTATTAATTTTAGCATTTACATCGTTTATCATTTGGAGTTTATTGACTTCCAACATTTACAAATTTGGGGAGGGGCAATAAATAATGTAAAATGTATCGAAATGCTTAAATTGAGAGCTTCTCAGTCACGTGAACTTGGGTTTTATGAAAGCATTAATAGTTAAAGTAAATTATCTAATGCTTATAGCGTTTAATGTTATATTTGAGATGGAATAATTTTTATTTTACGTGTAGTAATATTTCTAAATTTAAGCATCATTTACTACGTATGTAAATAGCTCAAGTAACTAAATAATGTATAACTTGCGCAAATGAAAGTAAAGATATACCTCTATTATGCAATTCAATATTTATCTGAAATACGACAACGTCCAAAACTGAAATTTGACAATTTGATAGCAAAACATTAATAAATATATCGAGTATATCGATTTAAACATATCTTCTTTATTTTCCTCAGAAAAAAATTAGTACAAGTTTACGATTTTAGCTAAAAATCATGAAAAGTACAGTAAGAAGTGTACAGTAAGATTATTGTAATATTGTATTTATTTTCAGGACAATATATCACAAAAGATCGAAGAAACTGGTAGTACTTTATTACCTTGTTTACCAAAAGATGTTGTTAGACTTTTGCGTGATGTATCATATAAACTATTCGACACAATCGTATGCGAACCGGATGTCAATCGATATATGGACATTTTAAACGCTTCACAAACAAGTAATACGTCTTGTAAAACCGCGCAGAATAATTTAACAGGAGATATTGGAGTTACGCGAAGTCATACAGAACCGGAAATGTTTCTTCGTACAGATGATATGAGTTTAAAAGTGGGTACTTCATTTATATAATATTGTACTATTATAATATAATTTATATAATATTTATATAATATTATATAATATAAAAATAATACTGATATTTTTATTATTTATACTTTAACTAATTTGATTACGCATTGTTAGTGTGTTCCTGAGAAGAAAAGTAGGAGTGTAAATTCCGACCCATCTGCAAGTCGTGTTATGTCTCCAATACAATCAGTTAAACCTGTTTTACAACGTCAGAAAACATGGGACATCGAAACCGAAAGTTCAAACGAAGAACCACGGCCGTCACCTCCAAAGCTTACTAGTTCTCCCTCTGTAGTTTCTGAATTATCCAATTCCTTAGGGCAAATTTCTTTACAGAGCGAAATTGAAAATCCTAGGATTGTAACTGCATATGTTTTAGGGGCATATCAAAACTTAGAAAAAGCTCTTAAGGTGTTACTGATGAAGAAACCAGAGATTGCGAATGATACTTCTCTTATTCAAGGCAATTATCTTATTTAGATAGATGAATATTATCTGAAAATAGTAATATTCTACTGGAAATTATTAAGATCTGTTTATCTTCATAATAGATGACAGTGCATCCGTAAGATCAGCACCTGCTATTATTCTTAGTCCCTATAAATCAAATCGATCAAGTACATGTACAATCAACAAACCTTTATCAAAATCGACGAATGAACAACAGACGCGAGCAAACGCATATTTAACGTTAACGCCGAGAGCACGTCGTAGTATCGAACCAATGCTTCCTAAATCTACGACACGAAGGAACTTAAAACCTGAGCAAGAAAATGTAAAACCGACGCTTCGTCGCAGTAGCTTTCACATTCCTTCGACTGCTAATTCTAATATCTCGTTGTTAAAATCTTCGGATACAGGACAAAAATTTTTGGCGAGTAAAAAGTACAGCACAAGTAAAACAAATCTCACGATCAATTCCGACCTGTCGAACAGGTATAATTGAATCTTATTAATTAATATTATATATGTAAATGTTTAAATTAAGCTATTCCTAAAATTGCAGAGGTTTATCGACAACAAAAAGGGTTGTATCTTCAGAACAACAGGCATCACCAAACTTGGGAGCACTTAATACACCGAATACTCGTATGTCAATGATTAAACCACCTACAAAAGTCTCAAAAACAATACCCATTAAAGTGAAATCAATGAAATCTACTATCAAGATGAGTCCAGGAATATTGAAGAAATAAAAAGCTAATCTTTTAAAGCGATAAATTATTATTTTTATCTTCATTTATATTATTTAATTAATAAGCATAATTTAACTTTACGTTTATTACGTCATTTTAAACGGAGATTTACCCAGGTATTTTACTGTTATAGTATTTAATTATTTTGTAATGCCTAAAAAAATATATATGTTGTTTCAAATAATTAATAGACTTCATTCTTAAAAAAAGAATTCGTACTCTCTATACAGACTGATAGTTATCGGAAGTTCGTATTATTGTACGTTTTGAAAATGGCGGGCTTAACATGCCATCTTGAAATGTTTTAGATCAGTTAGAACTTCGCAGTAATGTAGTTAGTGTTGTGAAATTTATGATTCGATATTCGAAATATACTTTACTATGTTGTGCTTAATATGACTATAAATTAATAAACCGTAACATCAATACCAAATAATTACAGGAAACATATAAAGAAGTTGTGACCATTTTGATTGGTGATAATTTTTTTAAATATTGTTTTTTTTAATTTTGATATTCTTTATATTGTATTTATTCGAAAAACATTTGGTACATTTCTATATCAGCACTTGTATTTGGACGATTATGATTGGAGCATGCGCCTGACATTCGTTTCTTAGGCACTCGTGATGTCGGCAGTAATCATTGTTCGTGATTAGTTACATTACTGTGTTAGCCTGTAGTGGCATGGTTTTCAAGTATTTACGCGATACGTGTATCATGCGCTGGTATTGATGTTGTATTTGGAATGCGCGGTACATTGAGACAAGTCCTGTATATCACATTTATTCCATTCGTCAATTGATCAATTGAAGAACTCACTAACGAAAGCTTGCTTATAACAGACTACGAAATTACATTTGTATACACACACACACACATATATATATATATACAGGTATATATGTATATACATGTACGTGGATATACACATACATGGTGTCGTGTTTCATCGTTTCACGTTATACCGAATACTGGATACAAACATTTTTCAATGGAATGATAGGCGTGTCACTATACCAGGTATGTGAAGTGAACAAGAATCATGTTATATCGTTAGATAATATTACATAGTAATAAGTTCATGACGATCTATGTTAGAAAAGTGTTATAATTGTTAAAGTTGTATCAAACATCTGGACGGCTATGTGATTATAAGTGCACTGTTTTACAGAAATATTTTTAAATCTTTTTTATAATTCATATATGCAAGTAATTTCAATGACCTTCGAAAGAAGATAAATTATAAATTTGTAATCTTATATCGCGAAATTCTCGTTCATGGCAGACATGTCGACATAATGGCGTCAATGTTCCCTTCAACTATAGATAACTGGATCCTACATTCCCTACCTTGCATGTCGCAATAAAACATTAAACGTGCCACGTGACCTTCTTCAATCACGCGGTATGTTCTAAAAGCCGGGTCCGAACCTGCGCCCTGAAAAAGTTTTATCCTAGTACATGACAAGTGCATGTAATATCTATGAAAATGAAGTAGTAAATATAACGCGTATGTGTATAGTACTGTCGTACAAGTTTAGAATTATAGTTCCAATAATACATAGTAACTCTGCATTGTATGTATATGTTTTTTCGATGCTATATTAGATATTAATACGCTGTTCAAAAATAAATTAAAAATTGTAATTTAAAGAGTTTGTAAATATAACTCTATAGATAATTTATTATCTACAACAAGATTCTTGTATTTTATTTTACTATTTAATGTATTGTAACTATATAACCTTAGTCATAAGAATATGTTCTAGAATATACCATATACTATCTATTGATATTACATTATAGAAATTTTAAAAATGTATTAAAAATTAATAATGGTTGTTAAATAACAATAAATATATTTGTAGTAATAATAATATTATTGTAAATGTAGAACAGTAAGACAGTCAACTTACAGGCAATAAAATTACAATTTAGCATACTATTAAAGTTTATATAATTGTTAAATTTATTTATGTTATATACATATGTTATACTGAAAAAATATTTTTATTTTTTTCAGACAAATGTGTGCTAGCACTAATAGCATATCATCAACGCACTCGTTGCAGTTAAACAGTTAAAAAAGAAGAGGCAGAGTTCGAAACAGACTTACAGGCCTGGGTGTGGTTTTAATAACTTCTAATATAAAATGGCAGAAGAGTGTAACGATGTTAAGTCTGCCGGTCCATCTTCACCAAGAAGTCCACAGAATAATAGTATGGGAGGAAAACCAAGCAGTCCTCATTCTCCTAGACAACCAAGGCGTATGAAGCTAACACAGCAACAATTGGACAGCATGACAAAGGACGAGCTAGCAGCCAAGTGGCATGAACAGGACTTGTATGTGGAGTGTCTAGAGGCCCAGGCGGCAGCCCAGGAAGGTACTGAGATCACTTGAGTGAGACCACCTCACTCACCACATTTCTTAAGCGAATTTATGAATGCCAGAACACAACGGTCTCTTGTATGAGACAAGACTCTTATAGGGACGCTAAGATTAGGGATTAAGCATATTATTAGTACTGTGCTTAGGATAATAATAATGCTAAGTTTTTATAAATCCTAAAGTCGAAAAAATTTTGAATAAATAAGTATCGTAATAAGATAGATAAAATTCTTAACATCTCTTACGACATCGACAAACAAATTACAATTGTAGAAAATTTATGTATTCATATGAAACACTAGATAGATCAATTGGGTAATAGACTTTAGATAAAGGCTAGTGATACAGTAATATTGTAATATTTTGAAAACTACATTTGTGATGTGTAGTGCGGGCAATTAAATTAATGCCAATATGTACAGTGTTCGAAATTTTTTTGGTGAGCAGAAGTGATGTGACAGTCATATACATTGCATGTACAGAAAATCTAATACAATATTATGCATGTATGCATAATTTTATCATCTGGTGTTAAGTTGCGCTGCTATTGATATTAAAAGTCACTTAATGCTAAAAGCAAAGTGTATATCAAAAAAAGTGATATTGTGTGACAAGAAGAGATGAAAAGGTTTTTTCGAATGTGTTCACTATGAATCATTTCTTTCACTGTAATAAACACACATAGCTTACTTTTGGTATGAGCTCTTAAGTGATCGTGCAGTGTGCCACGTATAATTCTACAGTGTAGTAAAACACACTGCCAGAAGCAGGACAGTGCGTGTGTGTTTGTGTGTACATTGGATATCGAGTTTCCACTTTGCGAGGATTGAATGAAATACAACATCCTCGCTGGCTCTGAATATACCACTCAGAAGAGTAAAAACAGAGGCCCTATGTCATCCTTTGGCCCACAAAACTCTGTGCCAGGGATGCGTGAACCTAAGTCTTGGTGAAGTACGAAACCTTTAATTGATGCAGTTATGATCTGAAATTCCAGCTGCTTTTTCCAATCCTAACAATTCTTATCCCAATCTACAATCTTTAATATCATCTTATATATAGATACGTCTGATAAAACTGAACAATTTTAATTATGTTCCTAGACAAACATCCCTGTCTATTCCCATTATGAACGCAATTCATGCATGCATTTGTACCTGCACCATAACTTCCTGATGTCCAAGTACCAATCTGAAAAAAATACAATCCTGATCAAATAAGGCCGGGAGGTCATCTTGTGACAACATCTGTGTCTGCAACAAGTAGTCTATCTATTTTCATGGAAGAAAAGTAACGTCCACTCTTGGTCTCGGTGGAAGCACAGAGAATCTCACAAATGGCACGATGCAACGACTCCAAACTCAAAGTATGCGCTAATTAAAAATGTCAGTTGTCAGGCAATCAATGTCACATACATATGAAAACATATTTTGTTTATGCGCACTTAGGGCAAAACAGTATGTAGTAGATTTTCACCACTATGCTTTCTTTCACCAAAGATATACAGATATGAAATATCAAAAGAGACTGTACAGAATACTCTGTACCATTATATTATATGCATATATATTTTAAGGTTTTTAGCTCTCTATGTGTCTCATAAATTTATATGACTTACCAAATTATTACCAGAGATGGAGAAAATAATCAAAAAGAATATTATAAAATAATCCCCAACTCTAGTTATGAAAATATAATTTTATTCAAAGTGTATGAATAAAAATTATACATCATAAAGATATAGGTAAAATTATGAAAGACATGGAAATACATCTTTTTTCATATTGTATTTTAAATTAAATAAATGTTAATACAGCTTTCTCTTTAAATTTGTATTATCAATTAATAACTTCTTTAATGATTTTTATATTTGAAATGTATTTGAAGTATAGTATTTTTATATCTAATTGAAATAAAGTTGAAAAAATCATAACCTTTTAAAATATAATAAAAAATGTACATTACATGATATATATACATATGCGTGTATATATATATATTGTGTGAATATATATTGTGTGTATATATATTATATTACCCATTATATTACATATTATATATATATATATGCTCATACTCTGTTTAATTTTAAAATGATTATATAATAAACATAAAACAAATTGACGAAACACATAGATAGCTTTAAACATTGAAGTCTTAATTAAAAGAGGAAATGATATAATTTTTTTTTGTAGGTGAGCTATCCTCATTGAGGGACTCTGAAAGCAAGTACAGACAGCAACATGCAGAAGCATCTCATAGAGAGAAGATTTTAGTCAGGAGACTTGCTTCTAAAGAACAAGAATTACAAGAATATATTGTATGTAGATTTTACATTTTTTAATAGAAGAAATATAGAACTAATTAAAAAATTTCATAGCACATAACTCTTCTTCTTCTTTCGTCTCTCTTTTAGAGTCAAATTGCTGAAATGAAAGCTGCTCATGCTCCATCTGCTGTGGCTTTAAGATCTGCTTTGTTAGATCCAGCTGTTAATATTTTAATTCAAAAATTAAGGCAAGAACTTGTTACAACTAAAGCTAAATTAGAGGACACCCAGAACGAACTTAGTGCCTGGAAATTTACACCAGATAGGTAAATAATAATTTACGTCTTTTGATAAAACTAAATAACAAATTTGTATTTCCAATGACACTCTGTATGTTTTTTTTTATCTATAGCAATACAGGTAAAAGACTAATGGCAAAATGCAGATTGTTATATCAAGAAAATGAAGAATTAGGTCGCATGATTGCTAGTGGACGAATTGCTAAGTTGGAGGGAGACCTTGCTCTTCAAAGAAGTTTCAGTGAAGAAATGAAGAAATCACAATCAGGTATTATTTTTGTTATGGATATTTTTTTAATATGTTATAGATCAAAGTAGCTAATATCTTTTGGTAATGTCTATGTTACAGAGTTGGATGAATTCTTGCAAGACTTGGACGAGGATGTTGAAGGAATGCAGAGCACAATTTACTTCTTACAACAGGAGCTACGTAAAGCTCGCGAATCGGTTACATTGTTACAGCAAGAAAATGCAGCGTTGAAAGCAAATTCAAGCGAAAATAATTTAACGAATGGTTTGTCACCTCACACACCACCAATAAAGAAGGAAGAATCTGAAGAAAATTCAATTTCGGAAACAAAGACTTCAAAATCAATGGAAGATAGTGATGTGTGCAAAGGTGCTAGGACTCCACCGTTATCATCACAGCGATCGCCACAGTGTGAGTTTTCTAATACTGAAAGAACAGAACGGGTCGAACGAAAACCTAATCAAGCAGATCATAATGACGAAAGCTCAAGTGATTCGGCTGCTTTGATCATTAAAGTGGAGAATGAGGAATTAAGTGATAGGGAAGAAGAACATGAAGAAAATCGAAATAATAAAAGGATACTAAGGAGCAAAAGTCATAATAGAAATAACAATAAAACTAATGGGGAAGAGGTGCTAACTAGAATAACTAGGGGTAGGGATAGGACCAAAAGGGACAAAAGTGCACCAGGTAGTGACGACGAAAGGACATATAAAAAAAAGAGAAGAGAGAGTATCCTTTCTCTTGATTATAATGAAGCTGATGATGACGCGTTAGTTCTAACTAATGGTGAGACTCTTCAAAGCGATCCAGAATGAACAGTTTTCTAGAATGATTTTATACATATAACACTTGTTATATATGAACAAAGCTTAGCGTGACTTAATACCTAACATAAGTTGAATCTAATATTTTATATTTAAGAATAATATGGAGACATATTATGATAAATATTATTTCTGATGGTTTTGTAATTTTTCATAACGTGTATCCGTAAATATATCTTTTATTTCAATTGTTTTAAAGTCACGTTAATGCCAAGATAACAGCACTTGATTACGTATGATTATATCTTCACAAAAATAACGTGGCGTTGGAATAAAGGGGTAGATAGTTAAAACTATTTTTTCTTTCGCAATAAAATCGCATTAAATTTTCTAATAAGTATTCGTTATTACGAACAAATGCTTCAACGTTTTTAAATGGCTTTTTGTAAATTCGTTAAAACATTGATAGTAGCTTCTCTTGTTAGATTTTGCAGAGCAATCATAAAAAATATAAATAACAATAGAATAATAATCAGGGCTATGCCTTTTTTATTATGTAAATACACAAATGTTAATATCTGGTACACAACGACGCACATACATAGATTTATACACGATTGTGTGCGCAATAATTTGTATGTATGTATCGTTTTTTTCATTGTGAGACACGCGTGTCAACATTCGTTATTCATGCATAAAATATGCTTTTAATTGTGTATAATAAAATTAAGGTCTATTTGTTAGATTTATTGAATACCTGTAAATTATATGAAATATTAAATGATATTAATTTCAGTAAAACGTGCAACTGATCTTGTAGATCACAGAACATCACAGTTGCATATTTTTTATTTTTTTTGAGGACAAATATACAAAATATTTACATTGCTATTTTATACTATCTTGTATAAAAGCACATATTTTTTATCGTATTTCTTACATAAATATTTTGTTTTCTAATTCATTTGTAATTTTGGTATGTAATGTTCAGTTTGGATTTTGAATAGGTATATCTATTGTATTTGGAGTATAATTTTTGGGATTAAAATTAAAATATTATTATATTTAATTAATTAAAATATAATTTGTGGATAATTCAATTCAAATATATCTATAACAAAAACGATTATTATTGTATAATATGTAATTTACCAATTAAAGATTACCTTTCAACACAAAAATAATTATTTATGATAATCGTAAAGTGAAACGTCATTTCTTTTATTCATCAACTTCTACAGTTATGAAAATTGGAAATTAAAAACATTTAATTAAAATAAAATTGAAACCACAAAGCCTGTAGCCTTGTAACACAAAAGTTGTATTTGTTCCTAATTTTATACGAAATATTTTTAAATAATTAATATAAACTTCGAGAAGATGTAATGTTTATCAAAATGAAAAAAATATTTTCTAAAGGTTAGTCATTTTTGAATTATAATATTATATCATCTAAATATGTAGATATTGTCTAATTAGGGGAAAATTAGTAATGTGGTTACTATCAGTGGAAAAAACTTGTGACGTAATATCTGATATTCGTATAGCTGGTAGTGGTAGTAGAGTTCGAGCCATTCCCGGCATACTCCGGCATTAAGATTTTTGCAACTATTGCGGCGAGTCTGCGATCAACGGTTACTTCTGCACTTCACATTTTCTGATATTAGTTTATATAAACAAGTTGATTCGTCACAGTTTCAATAATGTTCGCAGCAAGACGTGCTCTGTTTTCCAACACAATGTAAGTCTATCTTACTTTTTATTTATAATTGACATTTGCATAGTTGATATTATATAATTTCTAACCTGTCATTCTTTCTACTTTTTGTCATTAGTATTAGACATTTTATTTGTAAGAATTGCGTTTATTGATATTGTATATATACATAATTGTATAAAAGATTAACATTTGTACTTTAAAATATAATTACGAAAACAGTATCAAAATTCGGAATGAACTATATTTAATATAAATTGATTTCTTTTCACTTAATTAAATATATAATTTATACATGGTCATTTATATAATTTAAGTTCCAAATTGAAATTTATTTTACAATAATTAATAGTTAAATGACAAATTATCACTGATATTCAGCCATATGTATTGGATGCATCTATCAAATTTAAAAATATTGAACCAAATTACAAAAGGCAAATGTATATTTTAAAAAGATATATTTAGACATATTGTCAAAGTGCTGAAATTAACTGTATATACAAAAAATCAATATCAATTTGGTTTGACCTTTGGCATGTAGATACATGTTAGATAAATACTTTGTCAATGTGATATATAAATATCATTATATTTGTAGTCCATATACATCATATATGTATAAAGTAAATTTTATTTGAATTTGAAATGTAAAAAATAAAAAGAATATACATGATAAAAAATAATAACAAAAAATAAACAACGTATGACAAGATAATATTCATATTATCAATGAAAACAAGGTTGATATTTTGTAGATATGATATTTTTAAACATAAAAGTTAAGTATATAATTTATACTCTATTTTTTTAACTAATACATATTATTCTTAACTTTACAATATATATTATGCAAATTTCTAGATAAAATAAAAATTCTATTATGTATCTTTCACTTTTAGCAAAGACACATTTGTGAGAACAAAACATTCACTACCTGAATTACCCTATGATTACAAGGCTTTGGAACCTATCATCTGCGCTGAAATTATGCAACTTCATCATTCAAAGCATCATGCGACATATGTTAACAATTTAAATGTTGCTGAAGAGAAAATGAAAGAAGCTGTCGCTAAAGGTGATGTTAATACGCAAATTGCATTGGGTCCAGCTATTAAATTCAATGGAGGAGGTCACTTAAATCACTCAATTTTCTGGTGTAATCTTTCACCAAATGGCGGTAAACCAGATGGTAAATATTGTTTTACTACACAAGATAGATATTCTGTAATAGAATCAAATATAAATTAATCAAATATCTTTTCTTTCAGCTGCACTCCTCAAACAGATTGAGAAGGACTTTGGTAGTATGGAAGAGATGAAAAAGCGGTTATCTGAGAGTACTGTTGCAATCCAAGGTTCTGGTTGGGGTTGGCTTGGATATTGTCCAAAAGCAAAATCTTTAAGGATAGCTACTTGCGCTAACCAAGATCCTCTCCAAGCTACAACTGGTCTGATACCACTTTTTGGTATCGATGTTTGGGAACATGCGTACTATTTACAATATAAGAATGTTCGACCTGATTACGTTAAAGCTATCTTCGACATAGTGAACTGGAATGACGTGAATAGCCGTTACAACAATGCTCTGAAATGTTAGAGAGTGAAGGAAAATATGATAGTATCTAAAATGATTTTTACATAGTATGAACCTTTTTCGAGAATCAATTTCGTATTCTCTCTCTTCTTATTTGTCTTCAGAAGACATTTATGATTTTATATAAACCTGTTTCATATATATTGTACACATATAATAATAAATGGTAATGAAATTTGCCAGAGAAGTTATTGTTGGTTTAAAATCAGATAAAAGAAATATCTTACTAGTTATATTATTTCATAAAGATTATTTTTCTTTCTTAAAAATATAAAATATATTTTCAAATGTTAAATCGATATTCTTAAATTAATAAAAGAATCATCTTTTACACATCAAGAACGATTTGAAAAACTTTCGCGCTCAAATCGAAGCGCGCTATTTAAGTTATCATATATCGATAACCATCGCGGTCATTTCCGTTTTCATCTGGCATAATATCAATGGGCAGTGTGAATTGGAAATTTCGCATGAAACGTCGCGTTATTTCGCTAGGAGAAAACAGACATCAGCGCCACATGGTTAATAAGCTGCACAAGCGAGTGTCGAGAAAGAAGAAAAAGACGCCTAACTCGCGCCTTTGATAATCGATCGGTTAGAGTTGAATTACTTTGCGTCGCGTCGCGACGCGTCCACGCCGTGTCTCGAGGAACATCGCGGAACTAGAACCAGTATGGCCGGAGGTCCTCAGCTGTTTTCACGTCACTGCCTACGTATCTGGTGAGTCGAAAACATTCTTGTCATTTTAACCACTTGTACTAATAGCACATTCGTTATGAATGCACGAACGCGTTGCTATCATTGTAGTTATCGTAAACTCGTTTGTGTACAATACATCGTCTATTATAAATCCTCGAATGCCGTTTGCGCCGCAAATTAATTTCCTGTTTGCTTTGTCAATCTAGAGTACACAGTAGATACGTACAACTTTAGTCAGACAGATCAGTTTTAAACCATCGCGACATTGTATTCCTTTATTCTGTTTCATAGTTAGTTCATTAGCATGGTTAGTTTGACTTTATACGATGACAGTTCGTAAATACACTACATGTATAAAATACAAAAAATCGTCCGAAGAATTTTGATCGATTATTATTAGGGATAAAAATTCTACGTTCTTTGGGTCATTTTCGACATAATCGGGGTTTCCCATTGTTAAAAAATTTTAATTTGAGGAAAATATGAAAGAATCATTGTTAATACGCGTGATTTCTTAAAACTTCAAAAATCTTTTTGTTTGTCAAAACGAGCGTTAAATTAGGACATAAAAATTCGAAGACTAGGGCTTAAATGTAAGTAATTCGAACATTTCAAGTATAATTTTTTTCGAAATATTTCCTTGCAAATGAGTATCTGAATAAATGATTTTGATCGATACTTGACATTTTTTTTTACACGTTCTATAATCTATTTCTCTGTTATGTCAAGGAGGGTTTGAAAAAAGAAAGTTCTCATCTATATTGGCTCTTAACGTGTGCTCGTACGTGTATTTGCATAAAGATTGAACGATATGCGATGTATAAAGATAAGTGCATGTATGTATCGTATCTATGTAGTTGATTCTAAGATCAATGAATCGAGGAGTACGTTCGCAGCATGTTTCGAATGATTCAGTATGTTAGTGCATATTAGAAGTGTTAATTATGATCGAAGGGGGCGCTTTCGTCTTAGTGAACGCGCGTGGAATCGACTCGTTCCTGCCACAAGGCTTTTGCTGGTAAAATACGAAGCCACCCGATGGTACACATTTACACAAATACGTTCGAGTCGCGGATCGTTACTGAAGAAAATTATACCGCGCTTCTAGGATTAGGATTTTTTCAAAATTAGGGTATGCAGGTGCAACGTCGTGGAAGGTTGATGCTGAAAAGACCGGGGCACAAACTAAGTCTTTGTGCTGATTTAAGTTCATTAGGGATACGTTAATAGAAATTGACTATCAGATTTGTTGTGAATAAGAACGCTGTTTTGATTCAGCGATCGGGCCAATACGAACTTAACAAATTTAAACAAATTTTTAAATAGAAATCTTTATATTTTTTGAAATTATTTTAATTTTTTTAGCAGTTAAAAATATTATATACTCCAAGATAATGGAAGGACTTATATTTAATGTAGGAAAAGAGAAAAAATAAAGAAATGTTTCTGATATGTATTTGAAAAGTGTAATGTTTTTGCCCTTCATTTGTTTAAATAAGTAATAGTTTAATAAGTTGAATATGTTCGATGGAAATTATTTGTGTATCGATAGCTGATTAAAAGTGGTACTATGAATAGAAGTGCCAAGTATCTACTTTGATTCAATATCTTTGAAAGTTATTCTTCTTTTCTCGGAACTTTGCACGTTTCAGTAAATCTTGACATGTATAATTTTAATAGAATACTAATTATGAACTTTCGTTGAACATGACATCTATGTGTTATAATTTATTCTTCTATTAATCTTAATATATATTAATATAAAAATGTTAAATGATATTTATTATAAAGTTAATAGTGTTTAGAATATCGTAAATCAAAAAATTATGATATTAAAAATGAAACAACATATATTTATCAAAATTGATATTACGAATTTGGTAGAATATATTTCATAATTATTATATTACTTATTATATAACATTATTAAACCATCTATTTTTCATGATATAAAATAAAATGCAAAATATAATAAATTATAAACGATGAACATTCAAATTATAATTATACGTGACATAATATTAGGAAATTTAGAGGAAAATTTATCATTTTTGTGACAGTGGCCAAATGTCCCAGTCACGTTTCTGGAACGAAATCTCATGAAATATGAACATGCGTCAATGATACTACTTATATATAACTTACTCACGATGCAACGTTGCGGAAAAACAATTTTATCGAAATATTGTAATATTTGATTCAATATAGCCTGTTAACGTAAGATAGCATTTGTTTTCGATTAAGATATATGTATTCATCAAGATATTTATCTAATATCTTTTCAATTTTATCATTTTGGCAAATAACTCATGTCAGTAGCCACTAGTTGTGTCATTTTTGTTTTTCTTTATTCACAAATAATTTCAAATATTTAAATATATGTTAAAAGACGAAAATATGATAGACAGAACATTTTAGATAAGAAGGGCAAATAAATAATTTGCCTACTTTATCCATAAAAGTATTACCCCTTTTTAGAGGTGGATTCCTAATTAGGATGTGCAGTTATAATCTAAAATCATGAATAATTATACACAACACTAAGTATACGATAACCGGGTTTCTCAAATTTTCCAATAACATTAATAATTCATCTACGGCATTTATGAAACTATTACAGTTTCAGAAGTGGCTTCTATAGTTAGGAATTGCAATTATATAATTTAAGAACATAAATGAATATTTCTAAATTTTTCTAATAATATTAACGCTTCAGCTATTATAACAGCGAAACTATTATGCTTTGGGAAGTAACTTTCGTGGTGTAGTTATAATCTAAAATTATGAATGAGTAAACACAATAATAGATATGCAATAACCGAGAGTCTTTAACTTTTAACAATATTGATAATTTGGTTACTATATTGACGAAACGGTTACTGCCTTTAGGGGTGGCTTTCGTGATTAGGGGTTTGTAACAAAAGTTGGATTAGATTTTTGAGTGAGCAATAACAGGCGGTTAGACACGTATTCGTACATGGTTGAAATAAAGATACGTGGGTGCTATTGCCGACATCGTTGGATATCTTTACTTATTGATTGCTCCGTAGAAATTGGCCGGCGCCGCCCGCGTCGCATCGGTCGATCGTCGGGTTGCAGGCTGACGTCATCCGTGCCTCTACGCCTATTGATTTTCTCCTCTAGGCGCGATGTGATTGGTCCATAAACGGAGAAAGCGGGCATGCACGACCCTGGACCACGATGTCGATCGGCGCCCGCGCACTCTACATCGCTAACTAAGGGTCGCCATATTGCTTCCAACCACCTACTACCGTGTATCACCGGTTTCGATACTACTTCACTTTCGAGGGCAAATTCCTATCCAGCAACCATGTGCGCATACCTTCGTCGACTTAGATCGATCATCCGAAAATATTTTTAATCATAGATTCGTTGTCACATCCTTGAAAGTTTATCCAGAAAATTCGAATGATCTAACTATTTCTTACTTTTCGTGGAAAAATTATTTTACATAAATGTATGTAAGACACGCTAAATTTGGAATAAGGTGCACCGGGATAGGTCTCTTGACAATTTCTTGCAGCCGTTTTTCGTTTACGAATGGGATTTATCGCCTGCTTCTTTTGATAAATGAAGCATTTCCCTGAAATGCTTTTCATCAAATAGTCGCTTCACTTCCTCGATTTTATCTGCCTATTTTGGCATAAAAAATAAGAGGAATATATAGGATTTCTACTTTAAATTTGATTTGTTGGTTTGGACAAAAACAGGCTTCTGTGATACATTTGAAAAACGTTCCCATGTCATGCTTTTATGATATAAATTTAACGAGAAGAATAACGTATAACACTCCAGTGAAATAGTTTAACCAGCAGCTACAAAAATAGTTTAAAGCATAATACAAAAAAAGCTTACCAAATGATAATTAAATAATAATACGTATATATTTATTACAAAATGAAGATTTCAGATTGAAATCAGCTTTTGGTTTACTCCGTTTTTGATGGAAAAATGATGTTAAATGGAATTTTGCATCGTTGGGAATATGGTTTACTCTAATCACTTGAAAGTAACTCACACCTGATACGGCATCGCAGTAATTCTTTGAAACCAAACAATTCGTGTCGCTACTGATAATCAGGACTGATGCTTTTACGATCAATTTATCTTAATTACAAGAGCTGTCCCTCACAATAGGCGTGGGATTATACACGGGAAAAATTAGGGCAATTGCATTGAAAAGAATGTGTCACCGTGGACTTATTATTTTCCATTTTATTTCGGTATTAATTCATATTCATAATTATCCTATATCTTTGGGTAACGCAGTGTCGTAACGAGTAATTAGTATGAATAGTTGCACGGTTCTTCCTGGCAATAAATTATGGAAAATTATCTGGCGAACCTATCATTACGTTAAATAAATTGCGAGGGAACTTTGCTGCGCAGAAGTGCAATTTAGAAGGAAATTGGTGTGCAGGCCCAGTGGAATAATTTAAAGTGATGTCAGAAAATTTGATTTGTCTAGCCGTTTTAGCAATGAATTTTTTTTGTACGTGCCTTGCAAAAAAAAATTATTTATCTATTAATTATTAACACATAATTTTCTGGATTTGTTCTGTAAAGAAGACATGGTACAATATAGATAATAGAAAATAGGTACATTTATTATTTAGTTAAGTAATAATTGATTAAAGTACAATGTTGCGTATATGTAATATCTAGAGATGACCTTTTTAATTCTACTATTTTTTTTAGCAAAATCTTTAAAATTCTTGCTTACGTATAATATTTCTTGTGACCCTGCTGCGTTCTTTGAGCTATTTTCCATTATGTGTTTCTATCCTTAATAAATTTCTTAAGTTTGAAGAGTAGATAAAATAATCGTTGTATGATCTTTTATTTCAATTTTTTGCTAGAGATTTTGTTACAACACTAAACTTTTTTCTTTATTTTTTGTTAAAACGGGGGACGTGATTCAGGCACAAAAATTCGAAGATTATGACAGGGCTAGAAAAACTACGTAAAATATAACGACTAAGGATCAGTTCAACGCCGAACGGAACGGAAATCTGACGAGCAGTTTATAAAAGCGTGGGTTTGGGCTGTTGACTACGCACGTATCCTGACGTCATTGATGTGTATGACTCATTTGGCGAAGAATTCTATTTCATGAAAACATTTTCACTTCCTATGGTATATCTCGCATTCAACGCGAGATTAGTGCTTCTAACTTTAGAAATAAAAAAAGAAAAATAAATATGCAAACTTTGATAGACAAAATCTTTTATCAACTTTTGCATGAACTGGTAGAGATATTTATGAAAAAAAGATAATGCACATATGTACCCGGTAGCATAATCTATCGATACATGTGAAATATCAACTATTGCATTCCATTGGAAATAGATTTAATCTTATTGGGAAATATTGACAGATTTTCTGTAGTCTGTTAACATCTCTGTTTACACAATCTGTTGTATATGTAGACACCACAGATATCCTAACGAGGGATGGGTGTGCGACCTTTGTTTCTCCGAGCAACCCCTATACCTGTCGCATCTTTAGTGTATAGTATACATGTAGTAAACAGCCGGACAGAATCTTTCGCCTACTCGAACGGAATGACCATATTTAGCAAGCAGGTATTATGTAAAACACGACATGCATCGATTTGTGAATAATAGGAAAGATAGAATCAGACTAGTCATTTCGAATCTTTCAATACATCTTGAGATTTATTGCGCAGAATACACTGCATCTCGTATATTTCCCATTGAAATGTTATAATCTGTTATCTACCGTAACTTAATTAAAACTTAGTTAGTTTATAAAAAGCACAATATGATCTTCTTCGAACAAGAAGCTTAACATGATGAGAATTAAATGTTTCACCGCCCTCAAAGCGATATCGTTAATTTATTTTTTCACCGATTGAATTTACATTCCACTTCATATTTTACACTTACGGTTCTATTATCTGTATATCTCTTACACTCAGCCTACGCAATAAATCTGAAGACGTAAAAAGTTTCTCCGAGGACGTTCTTGAAAAAATGGCCAATGGCGTTTTCTTGATGTCATTTAATGAGCATTGCTGTAAAGCGTCATGTTTTACAAGTTTCTGCTACGGATTGTTAAATATATCATCGAATCGAATATCATCGAATTGCACGTGACTTGAAACGTGTTTTTGTTATTCTTGATTTTCGTCTTATTTCGATTCATTGAATCTCCCTGATTTTACTTCTGCTAAAAATTTAGGTCTCCGATGTATTAATTCTTTACAGCATTAGTTGTAAAAGAACCATTGAGTCAATTTTACGTAACGTCTGATCGAGCCCCTGTAATCATTTTATGAGACTCGTTAGATGTGGCTTCTCTAACTTGTACTTGTCTCTAAACCGCACACGGTTTAATTGTTGACCAATACTACTTGATTCGAGTTAATTTCTAGGATAATAGCTTCTTTTATCTTATTATGCCACTTAACTCATAACAAAACCACCTTTGTTTATGCTTGTTCTTTTTCAGAAACCAATAAAGTCCAACATATATAATATGTATTTAATACGCTTTAGTTATTTCAAAGAAAACATTCATCATATTACATAATTGTTCTGACTGTAATTCTATAATTTTGTAGTAAGAGTAAATTTGTAATACTACTACTAGGTATTTATAATACCCAGGATGGATATTGGATGCGTCAACAAAGCTTCATTTCCAATTTAAAAATCGCATTAAGGCACGGAGATTGCAATTTTACGTCAGCAGGGTCTTCGGTTGTATCCGGACTACCCCAAGCACGTTTATGGGGAAAGCTCAGTCCTGAACCCTTTCGCGTGGCCAGGTGATCGTTGAAAAATATTGGCTCGCCGACGATCCGAACAGAATAAGCGTAGAAGCGAGCAAATTTATCGAATCGATAAGAACTTATATAAACACCGATGAGATGAGAGCGTTTTCCAAAATGGACGACGAATTTGTAACAATGAATGCCAGCTCGAATAAAGCTATGATCGATAGTTTCAATTAGAACTGTTGCGCAGACGTCTTTTGTTAAAACATATCGTTGTTGGTGTGTGAGTATTTATGTGTAAGTATTTCCATAAAGAGAAATAGAATTTATATATAGAAAGGAAAAAGGGGACGAGAAATAGTTATAAAGTGTAGTTGTATAATTTGTCTTTTTAATTTTGTAGTTTTACAGTAGTGTATAGATTTCTTAGTACTTTGTTATTGCTGTACAGCCGAGTAAATAGTTTTTAGTTGAGATAAAGGAAATACGAATTTCTTTTTATTATTTTATTAATATGAAATAATTTAGAGCGCAATTGCAACGAATAATCCCATGTATGTACGTGGACCGTACTCTATATTTGTTTCTATGAGGCACTCGAAAGTATTTGCTAAGAACTCCAAAACCACGTACGAAGCATTTGCTCATAAAAATAGACTACGATTTTACTCCAGAGAAATGCAATTACATTCTACAGCCGCATCGTTGCAGGCACGAAAAAAAGTGAGATCACAAAAAATCAGATATCATCGTTACGATCACCAAAACCATTTCATCTTAATCGTGTATGACTCATCCTACGTATAAATTAAAACGGGAAAAGGTGAACCAAAGTGGTAATTGCACGTGAAGTTCTTAGAAGTACCACTGCCTAAAAGACTCAGGTACTCAAGAGATCTGGAAGTTTTCCGTTGCAAAAGTCATCTTATTAAATAGAACGGCTTAAAATTCGAGCCATTGCCCGGAGAAGAGAAGAAAGACTAAAAAAAGTTAATGAAAAGAAATAAATTAGAATCGAAGCGACCCGAAGGGCTTAAAGGACACATGGGTAGGGGTAACTATCAGGTGACCGGCAGATGGCGCCGACGCGGTAACTCGGCCATCGGCTAATGGACGCCGCGGGGGTAAGTGCGCAAGCGCTCCGAATCAGTTCGTCACTCGACGACCGACCGCCGACCGGAGGTGTCGTAGTTACTCGTTGTCGTGCAGCAGGGTGGTTCAAATAGTAAAGTGAGTGTATGTGTGTGTGTGGGTGTGCGCGCGTACACGCTCAGCCGTGAGCGATACGTGGATGAATACATTATAATGTCCGCGTACGTGTCCGTTAAGAGTTTTGAGGATCATCCAATCATAACCAGTGCACCGACATAATAGTGACCGTCGACTGTGAGGCTCGTTGAGTGTTGTTTCATCGTTTCCCATCGTTTCTCAAGGTTTCATGTCCTGTGTCGCATCAGCGACTGTCATCATCGCTATCGTCCGAATCAACGGTGAACGTGAACGCTTAACGCCCGAATTCATTTTGAGAAAACGAACGACAGATTGAGCTTGGTTCTTGAACAGGGAGTCGAAGGTAAGAACCGTAGAAACGTCTTCGCTACAACGATCGATCGCGAAAATCTATGTATACGCGATGGATGTTCTTTCACCTACGCCCGTCTCGCTTCTCGCGACGCTTTTCTACTACTGTTTTATCGATTATGCCGTGTCAGTTTGAACTCGCACATCAAAGATATGCGGGGAATATATTGAGAATATTCGCTGGTAAAAGAGGTTACACATTATACTTGGTTTTGGTAAATGACTCCTGTCAACAGTCGCTCGACGACATTTTGTATACATCGCTCACAGTATACCCTTCAGACCGTGCATACGTATCGGTGGTTTACTTGAATTGTGGCATAAATAGGAAAAATATATATATTTTCCAGAATAATTTGTAGTGGAAAATTATTAATTACTCAATTATTTGTCCAGAAGATTATTTTTTTCTTTTACAATTTAGTTACTAATCTATAGATTTTCAGGCTTCTAAGAAAATATTGTTTTTATTGCTCATTACTCTAAAAAAATGTTAAATCCCCCTTTGAATCATAATATTTCTCTTGCCAAATAATTCTATTAGAAAATTTTTGATATTTTTATTCTGGTAAATAGCTCACTCTTAAAATTCATTTTTCCAAATACTCCAAAAGTAACAATCTTTTTTAATTTGTTACGCTTTTAGCAATCCAACGGTAATTTGTACATTTAAACCCCTATACGTATGTTACATGGTGCAACGACTGTGCACTCGAATCGAATGGTAGGTCATAATATCGATAATCATCACTGTAGCACGAATCGAAATACATTCGATTATCACAAATAAATTACACGATATTTCACTAAATACGTCAAAACATCAATCTTAGATATTGACTAAACATATTGAAAATGGAAAAATTCAGTTATACTTGTATAGATTATTGAGGTTACGTTGGGTGGGGAACGATATTTATCCAATTGGAAATCGAAATAGATATTGAAAATGGATATTGCGTCAATTACATTCGAATCGATGATAGATCGAGTTATAAGAGATTTAAGAATCAATTAATAGAAAATTGAAATTTAGTTGGTTAGAGTCACCGTGTAACTCGAACTCGGTTGCTGTTATCGATTACGTGGTGGCTATGTTTTTACGTTCATCTCAAGAATGTACTTGCACACGCAGCGGTATACGTTTCCATGAAATCGCAGTATGTACTCCATTTCCTGCTATACATATCATTCAATTCGGTTTTTATATTCTTTTTCGATTTTTTCTTCTCTAATCATAAAATTATAAATTAAATAGAAAATGAATATAAGAAAAGACTTCCAGCCTAATAATATACATATATGTATAAAGTTAACCCTAAAAAAGGTTAAGAAGGATAATACAAAGTCAAGCGATCTCAGATAAAATTAAGGACGAATTATTGACATTAAATGAATACATGTTAGTTTTAAAAATAGCTATTGTATTTATTTTATTTTTTCTTATTTCAGTTTAATCTAAATTTAGTCGAGTAAATCTACAATAATATAGATTTAGATCTATTTTTGTGTTATAACGTGTCAATCGATAACCGAGCAAAGAAGCGTAATGTTAATTACTAACCTGCTGACTGTTGCGTTTCAGTCTATGAGCGGAGGTGAAATTTTCTTGCTGATATCTTCCACCAACTTTTACATCCATACGGAACACCACAATACGATTGTACCGAAATTACCTATTTACGGACGTGCAATATATATACTTCTACCTTTCAGATATTATTGATATTCCTTTAACAAAAAGATCTGCCTTATTGTATGTTGCAATAACGGAGAATATTCAGTGGAATATTGAACTGATAGCGACGGTTTTTTTTTCACCAGTGGCGCTATACGCTGCACAGAATAATTACCGGGCCGTTTATTCAAGTAACTTGGATTCTTAACAAATAAAATAAAGAAATTAAAATGCCTTATATAAATTAATATTTTTTATTTTACGCGGTGAATAAGATACACTTTTATAAATAGATGGGTGATTTTGTAATTAAATAAAATGGTAGGTTTTAAGGATAATTTTATCTCTTTGAGAATGAATTTTATAAATTTATTAAAGTCAGAGAAACTTTTTGTTTTTCAGAAAAAGGTAATATACATTGTCTTTTTGTAGTTAAAGTGTCCTACCTAGCATTTCTCCATTTTTCAAGATGTGAAATATTTGAATTTCTCCATAGTTTTTATCTATCAAATAAAGTTATATTATGCAGGCTATTTACATATATTTTTAGTCGAATAAAGAGTAATAAAGATGGTACTATGAAAGTAATATTCTATTTTCTTCCGTTCCCAACTGATAGAACGTCCTTAACTAAGGAAGCTAATACATATACATATGCCATTATATGCAAAGGTTAACTATTTCAGTTTAACCAGAAACATTTCGTATAAGATATACTTCTTATTAACAATATTTGTTCGTATATGCATAATATGTGACAGTATCCTTCAAGAAGTTAAACATTAATATTTTCATGATTTTTAGGACGTTTAATCTTTCTCTGATTTTTAGTCGTGCAATTAAACCCATAAAATTTACAAAGAAACGTGCTCCTGCGGCAAGTACGACGATTTAAATCGTAGCTCATAAAATCGAATGGATGAGATCAGTACTTGTTCAGACTCCGCAAGTGATTCGTGTCACTGCGTAGTCAGTCAACGGTTGCAGTCTTTTTCAATACTCGGCCGTGACTATCGGTTGATCGATAGCGATGATATTGTTATTCTCGTATCAAGGATACTCGTGTTATCAGATATTTGATCCATTTTATTATAAGCATTCAGATGTAAGAAATCATTTTTCTAAATCATCATGTCGCGCTTACAGCGGCGCGGTGTACCCGTTTCATTTAAGCGATGCTTTAAGCTCAAACCAGCATAGCTGCTTGTTTGAATTTCTAAATGGCGCAGTAATTATCGAAGTCAAGGTGCGTCACGAGATTTAAATACGCTTAGAAAAATAAAACCCTTGAAACCTGGAATTAAACATTGAGATTTTTTAAATCCGAGTTCTTTTAATTTCAACGTACGAATTTAGAATTTTTAAAATTGAGAACTGATAGGTAACGTATATATTTCATTAACTGATATATAAATGTCGAAATTTTTCTGTTTACAAAAACGAATTACCATCATGTATCACTGACGTAATTTAAAACCTTACATGGAATTGCGTCACCTCGGAGAGATTTTTCTTCGATTGAAACGTCACTATCGTTTATCCTTCGCGCGAGGTAACACCAGAAGGATTTCCATTGGAACCCGCGTAGGAAAATTTTCTTGAAAAAATTCTTCGACGTTTTTTGCTCCTCTGATAGTGTGTAATTTCTTTCTTACGAATAAAGTTTATTTTTATTTCATATCATCTCACCTAAAAACAAGAAGGCTAGAATAATTTAAACAGCGCATTAAAGATTATTTTTCTTTATTGTGTTTTACTAGATAGATTAAGAGTTCACTAGATTGATTAACTTTACTGTACGGACTTCAAAGAAGTAACTTCTTGCTTTAAAGCAAACCAATTACTCAGAGAGGATATTTTAAAAATGGATCACAATATTCAGTCGTTAGTACTACGCTTGTATCAAGACCATCTCCTTTCCTTGTTTTTCCAATTCATCTGATCGACCTTTCATTTTCTCGTGGGAAGACCATAAAGTAAGCATCTTTGATGTCGCATCGAGTGGTAATAATACGTTTACTGGCGACGATAATTGTATCTACCATTCGTCGTGATTGAATTACAGGAGAAGGCACTTTGCTCAGGAGCAACTTCTGCAATTTCTTTGCTTTGAATGTATCGTATCGATCCTTGGATACAATGATTCTAACTGTTGTTCCGCTTCGTTTCATAAAGAAAGGAACCTAGCCTGACTATTGGTCTATTGTTGGAATAACGAGGAATACAGTACACGAATTTTTATTTCTAAATCATACATTAAAATCGCAGTGTACAATATTTAATAGAATTTATATCCAACATTAAAATTATCTTCACATCTTTGAGTGAAATTTATTAGCCGTTTAAATTTTAATACCCTTGAAAATTAGTTTTATCATCCTCGCTATGATAAGCATAGGGTTGGAATTTAATCTTAATGATGTAGTTATAAATATAGCTTATGTTCGTGCCCTTGAGGTAGAAGTTACACGTTCACTTAATTTCCACGGATAGTCGATCAGGAAGATAAAACTGGTTATATAGATTCTAATGATTTCGAAAACTAATCTTGTACCTAATATGGATTTTTCTGTGCAGCTGAATAGACAAGAGAATATCGATACGTTCGCAGTAGAATGGGTCAGCCATTGATGAGGGACTATATGTACATACTACATCTTATAGTTAGCTAAAAATATGCTTTCCCTGGTTTTGAACACATTTTATTCCTCATTGCACAAACTAATAAAATATATTACATAAAAAAAACATCAGAAATATCAATTAATGAAATTAACAAACGCGCTCAACAATTGCTTAAATTATCGGTTTTTACGTATTTTTATATAGAAAGAAATTTATAATTTATGATACATTTACTTCATTGATATCTAAATACTTTAATATTGATAAGAATCATATGCATTATGAAAGTTATTGTATATTATTTGAACATATTTTGTATTTTAAGTGTGAAGTGAAAAGTTTGTTTTGCAATGTTTCTAGTAAAAAAAGTCAAAAGCAGTGTTTCTAGTAAAAATTCAAGCTATCCAACATAGTTAGTTATGTCTAAAATTGGCATAGTATGCATTGTGATACAGACGAATTTGACATTAGACATCAATGTACACCAATAGACTTCAAACTTGCTATTAAATTTACTGAACAAAAGCAAGTATTAAATATTTCTTATTTTAAGTAGAGTCTTGAAACTTTATTTGGTATCATGGATATTCATACTGAGCTTCTTTTTCAGCAATTACAAAAGTTAATCGGATTTATGGATAAATGATAATCTGTTCTCTTCTTTTGTTCCTGCGCTGATTCGTTTCATGTTTATTGGCCGACTGTTCTGTGTATGGAGGGATAATTACCCACCGATAGACGAACCTTTTGTCGGTGAATATCGATTTTCGACGCCATGCACTATGTAGGTACTAGTTACTCTTGTTGGTGGATAATTGACGCCACGGACTTTATAGCGTCAAGATTCGATTAGGACCTAATGAAATATACCATAATAAATTCAATCAAATTGTTTTGACGTTGACACGTCTATCATCCTTTATTCTGATATCATTTCATCAATATTTAAAGCTTTGTTCCAAACCTTATGAATCGAAGGAGATCATGCACATACGACGTTGTGAAAAGACGTTTACTTGATAAGACAAATATGTCTTCAACTTCGTTCTTATCCTTGTCCGAATTGTATTAATAGAATTCAACTTACACATTATTTATCTTTTCTCTAAATAGTTTTGTTTGATGATATTCTTAGACCTTTAAACATTTTATAATGTGTAGTTAAAAAGGGATATGATGGTGAAGAATTTTAATAAAAACAAGTTGTGCTTCTTAAATACGCGCAAAGAGTTGCATAGAATAACACGAATAAAATAATAAAACTGTTTCATGAAAAAATAAATGATACTTTTGTTTCTATTTCTACGCGAAATATCCCACAGCCAGAATTTATACATTTATTAAAAAAAAATTTTAATTACAAACTCTCGTCGTTTCATTCCTCTTCAGCTGTCCCTCCTGAAATATTTAGCGATATAATATCAAATAAGATCATCTCGAAAGAACGTATCGTTACAATTAATCAAGAAGCGCGTGACCGCTACTGAATGGAAGCCTACGATCGTGTCTTTCTTCCGCGATGCCAGTTTCGCTAACGATGCCTTCTTATTTCCACAGAGAAAACGAGGAAAAAGTCAATCGCCAGCACCGCCGCCGTCGTGATCCGACGCTGAATTAAAAACAGACGGAAAATGTCGTCGGTAAAGGTGGCGGTGAGGGTACGGCCCTTCAACAATCGAGAGATCTCCCGTGAGGCACAATGTATCATCGAAATGTCCGGCAATACTACTTGTGAGTATAATTTAATTCCCGTACATTGTCCGTACTTTCACGCTGTTGTCCGCTCGTATTTCGTCCTCCGTTTCGTTTCTTTCGTCTTTGTATTGTGGTCTGATTATTATTTATTCTCTACCTTTCTTCTTTTTTTAAATAAAAAAATTGTCTTCTACAAAACAAAACAGTTGCCGCGTTTACCACGAGAACAATTGCTTCTAACTATCAAGACATAGATGCATGTTCGTTTTTTCGCCATTGATTTGTCGTTCAATTATCGTAATTGTGTTTGTATAGAACATATAGAACGAAACTCCTTCTGATTAGACAATTGTTTTTCACGAGTGTAAGTCTGTTATTTCATCTGATTTGAAGTATGTCTTTCCTACTGTTTCATGAACCAATATTCTTTGAAATGAAAAGGTAGTTTTTATACATTAACAAATTTAACATTGATTCAACTTGAATCTCAGATGAAGGAAAAATTGACATTATTTTGAAAAATATTACGTAATAATTGGGGCACACGCATATTATGTAAGTGGGATATTACACTTGGGTTAACATTTTGCATACATGCATAACCACGTCCTTCGATCCTTTTCATTCATTTGAAATCTTCAGTTTAAACAACTTGAACTCAACAAACTTGGCTAATAGCGTGCCTTGTATACACGCGTTGTTTGTTGAAGGGAAAATCTACTTAAATGTCGAGGTGAAAATTCTGGTTCTCTCTTGTAAAAGTTTTTTACTCGATATTTCATGCAATTTCTCGTGCAACTTTAATGTTGCGTCACGAATTGAACGAAGAACTTCGGTTCCTTAAGTCTCGTAAAATGCAAATGGATCACGGGGCAAGTTTAATATTAGATAAAGTTGAGAGAACACATTGACGTCAGTTCATTGGTGTGTAATGATTTCGTTGTGAAATTTCGATATAGTTAATCAATATTTTTACATGGACATGTAATCCGACGTTCCCGGATTTTGTGTTTTATATATTTATTTTTTCTTTTATATAATCACCTGCAGCTGACCTTATTCGCCCGTGACACGCGTATTAATCTAATTATTTATTTGTCTATCGATTTGTGTGTGCATAATATATGCTACATGTTTATATAGCTTTTGATCAGTACGTATGAATGAGAAAAGTTTATATTTGGAAACTTTCTATTCATTTTTTATGGGTCTTATCCGAGAATCATGTTTAATATACAACGCAGAAAAAGTTGGAAATGAAATAAGAACGAGTAATAAGTTATGACTTCCTTTTGTATTACTAATTTGCTGTTTTGCGTGTTCCAGCGATATTGAATCCCAAAGCACCACCGGGCAGCAAAGATGCGCTCAAGAGCTTCAATTACGATTATTCCTATTTTTCCATGGACGTAAGTATATACCTTTTTCGTTTTATTGAATTTCCGTAAAAATCAATCATTTGTATTGGTGTTCCTTTCATTTCGTTGCTCTAAAGATCTATTATAAATATAGCATAAATTCGTTCATTATTGATAAAGTGAATTGTTTTTGCCACGTTACTCTTAATTAAAATTACGAACCAATAACAAGAATCGAACTATTTAAAGAGAGTCTAAATTATATAAGTACTTACAATAACTCCTACTGAGATTAAGACCAAGAAGAAGTTAATAAAAGGACACAAGTTAAACATGTATTCGATAATTTATCGCATTATCGTAAAACCGATATCGGGAACAGATAGTATAAAAACATAATAAATGGACTATATTCTTTATAGCCAAACGACGCAAATTATTCTTCACAACTAATGGTCTACAAGGATATCGGCGAAGAGATGTTGGAGCATGCTTTCGAAGGTGAGCATATACCAAATGGAAAATTTCTGAACGTCTGCACAGATTGATCGAACAATTTCGCAATACTTTAGGCATCGTGTACTCGAATTGTCGCATACCGCGGAATTTACGTCGAGGAACCGAACATGTGGACCCACATACCATCCGGATAGGAATTTAGTCGTTCGAATTCTCATACGATCTTGGCATGTATTCACGACATACGAATATATGCTACCGTTAAAAAATTTGAAAACATTATTTTACTGTTCTTTTGAATTTCTTATAAGAAATGACTATCGGAAGGATATCTTGTTATACCTTTTACAATACTCGCAATTTTTAGAAATATGTAGACGCATTACCATTTATGAATATTAGGGATATCTACTCGTTACATTTATTGAACTAAGTTTGGAGAAATTTGTAATAAAATAATTAAAAAATAAAGATAGTGAAAATTTATTATTTAATATGTATTATCAATTATTCAATTATTCAATTATTCAGTAATTATTCAATTTGCATCAAGTATCAGCAGGAGTTTTACTACTTATGACCAACAGTATATGTACGACACGATATAGTTTTAGCTACTAATTTTAATTATTTGAAAATTTAATTAATAATTAATTTGAACAATGACTTTGTTAACACGTAGGTTACAACGTCTGTATATTCGCTTATGGACAGACCGGTGCTGGCAAATCGTACACCATGATGGGTAAACAAGAAGAAGGTCAAGAGGGAATAATACCTCAAATTTGCAAGGACCTCTTTAGAAAAATCAGTCGCAATTCAAATGAGTGCCTGAAGTATTCTGTTGAAGTGAGTTATATGGAAATATACTGCGAAAGGGTGCGGGATCTCTTAAATCCCAAGAACAAAGGAAACCTTCGTGTACGGGAGCATCCTCTGCTTGGACCGTACGTTGAGGACCTGTCCAAATTGGCGGTGATGTCGTATCAAGATATTCATGATCTTATCGATGAAGGGAACAAGGCAAGGTATGTACATTAAATACAAAATTAATGAAATTTAATAATTCAAATTGATTAAAACATCTAATTAATTGAAAGATTAGTATTATACCTTTAATATATAATATATTATAAAAATTGATATAAAATATATTTGATATTTTATTTCAAAATATTTTATTTCATATATCTTATTTTCTTTTTTTAGGACGGTAGCAGCCACAAATATGAACGAAACGTCTAGCAGATCTCATGCCGTATTTACGATATTCTTCACGCAACAAAAGCAGGATTCTGCAACAGGATTAGTGACAGAAAAAGTCAGCAAAATCTCCCTGGTCGATTTGGCGGGTTCTGAAAGGGCTGATTCTACTGGTGCAAAGGGTACGAGGTTGAAAGAAGGTGCCAATATTAACAAAAGCTTGACGACCCTTGGAAAGGTTATCAGTGCCCTTGCTGAAATTGTAAGCAATATTTTTTACCTATAAGAAAATAATGTATAATGCATAGTAGGAAGACGATTTGAAATTTATATTTCTCGTATGAGGGAACGTAACATTACGATGAAATTGCTTTTTTATTTTATTGACACAAGTCATATAAAAAATGGATACGTTGTACAATTGGTTGTACAGAAGTTGCACAATTTTATCCTTTCAAAGTTACGTAGATGTTGCCTAAATTTCACATTAACGAAACCCATGTCTTCTGTTTACTCTACTGTCGTTTATGGATTTTTAGGCGGTAAGTTCGTGTATCCATGATCTTTTAACTCACTTATTTAATTTAACAATATTACAAAACAAATGTATCGTAATATTTTTAATTCGTCAAATATGTGATAATTACTTATACTTTGAAATACATTGAATATTAGTCTGCTAAATTTTTGTATACAAGATGGACAGTGAATGAGTCCTTGTTTTGGTCATCTAGGCGACTAAAAAGAAGAAAAAGGCTGATTTCATCCCCTATAGAGATTCTGTTCTAACGTGGCTTTTGAGAGAAAATCTAGGAGGTAATTCTAAAACAGCAATGATTGCGGCAGTGAGTCCAGCGGACATCAATTACGATGAAACCCTCTCCACCTTACGGTATAGTTACTCATCACCCTTGTAATTTTGCTATTTTCACCTTTATTAACTGATCTTTTTTTCAAGCATTTTTGTTTTCTCAAAAGTCTCACGACGATTCCAGTGCATAGTTATTTAGAGTTGTAAGAACTTTGGCATCAAAAAATTTAATGGATATGAATAAATCTGCTTTCTTCGATAGTTTATTTATATAAAATAGCTAACTATATAAAATAACTTGTAATAGACTGCATGTTTTTTGTAATTGTTCCCGTTACTATCATATCTACTTTTGTGAATAATTATTTTTATTATTTTTACTTTGGTAAACTACAGATACGCAGACAGAGCGAAACAAATAGTTTGCAAAGCCGTCGTCAACGAAGACGCGAACGCGAAGCTTATCAGAGAACTCAAAGAAGAGATTCAAAAATTGCGGGAATTGCTGAAACAAGAGGGTATTGATGTTCAAGAAGGTAAGTTGGCTTTTCACCATATAATACCCGAATTTTAAAGAGTGATGCCCTCTTTCTCTATACAGGCATACAGGCATTTTATGACATTTGAAATTGAAAGTCTAGTAATCTGAGCACATTTGCGTGTGCCTGATAATCTGTCAGGGTTGGTTTGTTACGTTTTCTAATAATTCTATAATGAAAATACTTTTTACGGAAGAGTAATATTTGAACACTGGTTAAACTGTAAACGAAATATGGTATTTCTTCCATTAGACGATACTCTTTCTTGATCATTGATATTCCTCCCGTGTAAAAAAAGAAAATATGCTATAAATGATTTAATAGGTTGCAAAAATAATTTTTCGCAGTGTTCTACGCGTTTTAGTAAACTTGCTCGTGTAAAAAAGAAAAGAAATATTACTGTAAAAATATATCAAGCTGATGGAAAGGACAAACGATGATAAACAAAAAGATATAGAGAGAAATAAAAAAATAAGGAGAGACAAATTGTAAAAAAGTAGTGCGCGGTAGACAAGCCACCATTTACATAGTACATTTTTTTTCTTTGTTTCCCCTGTGCTTGACGTAGGGCCAGATGGTAAAGTCACATATGAAAAGAAAGAATCTAGTAAGTAAAATAACCGACAATCCACACAACGAAAAGTCTTATAAAAGCCAGACAATCGATCACTCTTCTGCGCCTGTTCTTTGAACGTCCGCTTCATTCACGGCCAAGTGCATAATGCGTGTCATCTATCTATCTATTTCTATCTCTCTGTGTTTTTGTCGATTTTCCGACAAAATTCTCTTTACATATGCTTCGCGATACGCATTCTGTTTTTTCCTTTAACATATATATACAACCCTGTGATAACCAGTGCCTAATGATTATCATTGTTCCTGCCTCTCGTAGGCTGCATAATTAGCGGCTTTTAGCGTTCCTCGTTAAAAAATATATAAGAATGAACATGAATAATAGAGAAAGGACACATCGTATAGTTGCATAGAACGCAACATTCTTGTGTATTTTATAAACCAACGTTAAATTAAACCAATGTACAATCGAGTCACTCAGATGGATTTTTCGGTACAGTATTTTAGTAAGCAGCATATGAGGATAAGCGGATACCTTGATCCTTGTTACAATTAATCATTCGTTACGATATTACCATATTTTTTGGATTACAATAGATTGTTGTAACTAACCGATAAAAACGAATCGTTACAAGTAATTCGATATTGATCGGAAATTCAGGAAGGTAGCATTTCCTCTAAGATAAACTTCTAAGTAGATTGTGGATGTTGATGGAAATTCATATTTTTATAAACACAAATAAAGAAATAAAAATTAAATGAGGATTTTTGTATATTATATACATTCTGTATATTTTTGCACTTTTAAATATATAAACATCTGTAGTATAGTTATAAGGAAAAAATAGTCATATAAAATGTAACTGATTGTGTTATGAGCCGAACAATTTAATTGAGATCAATGTATCATCGTCATCATAATATCATTCTTTAGAAAAATCTTGTTAGCGTCTTCGAGAGAATCTTAAATGATATGTAAACATGTAATTACAATTCATTTCGCGTCGAGCGGCCACATATGAATTCAGGCTTTATAGTTTTCCATTGTGTCAGAATTCCTCTCCAGTAAACACGTGTTGTTTGCCTCGCTTATTATCCACTTAGATCCATCACTTTGTTCCCGAACCAGCCTAAAGGTATTGCATGGCACTCGACAATGAACATCTCGAACGCATCTCGGACGCAGTGACACGAGCACCGTTTACTAGACTTCAACCAAAGTTTAATGAACATTGTAGCTGGATAGCAATATTTGATTGAGCGCTGCGCTTGATTTGCATAAATATATACGGATCGTTTGTATTTGTCATCTTTACAGTATTGTATGCCACGAAGATATTTTTTATTCTCAAAAATTTGTGAAGTATGCAATCTCAATTTTATAATCAGAGATTTCACATTGAATTTCATCCCTAATTTCTTTTAAGATAGAACGTTGCTTTATATGCGATAATCAAAATAAGAAAATGAATTTTTAATATTTTGTAAAATTTAATCCTTTGGTATTTCATAAGAAAAAAGATATAAGTTTTAATGTGTTAATTTTCATGTACGTGAATAACTTTGAAACAACTTTCTTTTATATACAATATATATTATTATTCAAAGAAGTTCTCTGTTCAATGAAATAATATAATAACAGCTTTTATTCATGAAGGAGAATGTCTAAATTACATGTTCTATTTCCTGTTTTTTCTAAAGAACATTTTTCATTGTGATACGGATCATGGGACAGATCTTGGCAAAAATTTTCTCTTTCACTTACGCCACTGCTTTAGTTATGGCTTTTGATGTTTCCGAGACGCGTGTTATACCCCTGGCTGAGACTCGCCATTCTAAATTCAACCCCTTATACTTTCTGTATTTTTATTCGATTCTATTTATCTCACAGGGGATGAAATCGTCCGAGCAACCAAACGCGAGGACGACGTGAAGGAAAGTCGACCCAGAATCCCATCTCACACCACATCGACTATCGCTGAAGAAGCAGTGGATCAATTGCAAGCTTCAGAAAAACTTATAGCCGGTAAATAAAATATTCATTTTTTTAACAAACTACATACACGAAAATAAATTCTATGGTTAGATAAATATTCTTTCAAAGTTAAAAAAGAACGCTATTGGAAACAATTGTGTATATATGTAACACTTAAAAATTAGGAGCATACGAAATTTGCTGTCATTTACTTCTCAGAATTGAATGAAACATGGGAAGAGAAGCTGAAACGAACCGAGATAATTCGTTTACAACGCGAGGCGGTGTTCGCCGAAATGGGGGTTGCTGTGAAAGAGGATGGAGTCACGGTTGGTGTATTCTCTCCAAAAAAGACTCCTCACTTGGTGAATCTGAATGAGGATCCGCTCATGTCCGAGTGTTTGATTTACTACATCAAGGATGGCTTCACACGTATCGGTAGCGCCGAAGCTAACATACCGCAAGATATACAGTTATGTGGTCCTCACATACTGAGCGAGCACTGCGTCTTCGAGAATCACGAGGGTATTATTACCCTGATTCCGAAGAAAGGAGCTTTAATTTACGTTAATGGACGTGAGGTCACTGAACCGATCGTTCTGAAGACCGGATCTCGCGTCATCTTAGGAAAGAATCATGTGTTCAGATTCAATCATCCTGATCAGGGTAAGTAGTGTATATACTTTGTTCTATGCTTAACCCCTTACACTCGATACCATTTATACCTAAATGCCTCCAGTAAGAATAAGCTTCGTACAAGCATGGAAGACCGGGCATTAAATTTAAATTTGACTACGTACGGCAAGAATGTGTATTGTGCGTGTGTAATCTTTAAGAGTGCGATATGATTGGCAGATGGAAGTTATGTGTGAACTGTTGAAAGATTCAGAACTGAAAAAGTTGTTCTAAGAGTTATTCTTATTACATTCTTTATTTCTATCTTATTACTAAATATAGCTTTATCTACGTTATCTTATATTTAATGAGGAGAGACCCGCCTATAACCCAACATGTCTACAATGATATTATGTGAAAAAAGATATTTTGTTGACTGCGCAGTCCGTGAACGAAGAGAGAAGGGATCTCCAGCAGAAACTCCTGGAAATGGAGAAACAGTCGACTGGAACTTTGCACAGATTGAATTACTGGAAAAACAAGGAATTGATCTAAAAGCTGAGATGGAGAAGAGATTATTAGCTTTGGAAGAACAATTCCGTAAAGAGAAGGAAGAGGCGGACCAATTGTTCGAAGAGCAAAGAAAGGTAAGTACAACTAATATTTTATAAACTAATGGATACTCAATGTGAATATTCATACATATGGTTTCTTGTATTTTTACGTAGAACTACGAGGCCCGAATAGACGCACTGCAACGACAGGTTGAGGAACAAAGCATGACGATGTCAATGTACAGCAGTTATACCCCCGAAGACTTTAACAATATCGAGGAAGATATTTTCGGTGAGTACACATATTGAATGGTTTTTAAAGTTATGATATAGCATATTCTGACTTTTTACAATTATTGAAATTCACGTAAGCAAGATAGTATAAGATCAACAATTATGGCTTGAACTATCATAATTTCAAGCCAGTGATCTTTGATCAAACATTTTTCACAGTTCTGTATACGAATGAGGAATGATCACATATGTAATAGATCGTTATATTCCTTTCGTTAAAAGGTTTGAATTTGTAATGGACTCACCTATAGTTTATATCGTAAACTTTTTTAGAAAAGTCTAACTAAAGGGGCATACACCGTTGTCGGTCATATAATTTCAGTTTCATTCCATTACAAATTTTATCATTGTACGGATCTGTGAGACGATCAGATGGTGGTACGTAACGAATTGTTAATAATATGTTCTCTGAATGTACGTTGATTGTTCGATTTTGTCTTTCAATTAACTTGCGATGCACGCATGTAGTTAACCGGTATGACATCACTATATTTCTTTTGTGCTCCTGAAATTTTTACTTTTTCCCCATTATTAAAAAGTTGTTGGCAGTCTCGAGGTATGTTTCTTAGAAAGATCGCTTGTCGCAAAATGAAATGGTGTATCATCTGATCGTGGACAGAACGCCAGTCGCTTCTTTTAACGAAGGAACCAGTATCCACGAAATGCTTGGCTTCTCTGACTGTTTTGCCTGGTAATGGCTTGCATTTCAGTCAACCCCTTGTTTGACGCAGAGAGCAACTGGACCGAGAGAGAGTTCCAACTGGCCGCTTGGGCCTTCCGCAAGTGGAAATATCATCAATTCACAAGTCTTCGGGATGATCTATGGGGCAACGCTATATTCCTCAAAGAAGCTAACGCTATTTCTGTCGAACTCAAAAAGAAGGTACATCCGTGGTTCATTCTTCGATGAACTAACGAAAACTCAAACCTTTATACGGCTCTTTCTTAATTATGAATCATCAACATTCATATCTTTCATCATATCTTTTGACATTCTTTCAAGAGCCATCATGAACATTTGATCAGTTTCACAAAGATAATCAAATATTTCAAAATAAATTATTCGAAAAAAGCTTTTTGTTAATCAGTCATCGGTCATAATATTAATTTAAGCCTGAATTACTGAAACTTAACAGATTTTCAAATTTTACAATTAATGCACTTTTGCGTACCCCCTTTTTGACGTTCTAATAGTCAAAAAAATACTTTGTATTCGCAAGTAATGGGAATGTTTACATTCCCATATCGATCCCTTTGTTGATCTAATTGTTTAATCTTTTATTCATCACTGATATTTTGTTTTATTAATTCCATCCGCTTGTTTCATACCTCACCATCACTTTTATAATTTAACATTTCATTGGTCGTTTCATTTTTTCACAACGGTACATCTTTATGTTTATTCCAGGCGATAAAAGCTTTTTCTACTTTTGCTTCACAAATATCATATATATCCTTTTTAGGTACAATTCCAGTTTACTTTGCTCACGGATACGCTTTACTCGCCGCTTCCTTCGGATCTCTTACCTGTCATTGACGACGAGGAAGAAGAAGAAAGGCCATTCCCGCGTACTATAGTTGCTGTAGAAGTTCAAGACACGAAGAATGGCGCGACACATTACTGGACACTCGATAAACTTAGGTGTGTTACATTTTATTTGACATTTCATTTCTTGAACATGCTTTACCTTATCATTTTATGTTTATATATACAGGGTGAGTCACATAATTTATTTCAAACTCTAGTACATATCTCTCGAGTAAAACGAGATATCAGAAAGCTTTCTTATTGCCACCTTTCTTCTTATTGCCATTATTTGTACCGAATATGATAGCTACCAGCTATTTTACAATCTCATTTCTTTTTTCTAATATCAGTATCAAATGCGAAAAAAATAAAATATCGTTCCTTTATCGATTTCTTTATTCTCGGCCACACGATCAGAATCGGTGTGTTGGCAGCACTTTAAATTCGTCGTACGATCGAATAGTGAGTCGATTAAAGAACTGATAAGAGTGCGGATTCGCGGATCAAGATCTACCATCGCTTTTAATTAGATGCGTGCTTGGATGAAACCGCACAGGGACACTCACGCAAGTAATACGTGTTAACTTATAGACAGCGCTTGGAGTTGATGCGACACGTGTACAACGAGGACTCGAGCCCCAGCACTCCGGAGGCCAAAGAGGATATTTTCCAATGTCTAACCGCCTACTCTAATCCGAAGTTCTCGCTCGCAAATCTTTTGCCTTCGAGGTTGGTGCTCGAACGCGTGAGACTCTTTCCTCTTTATCGTCACACGCTTCACGCCCATCCTCTAACTCTGTTAAATTTTTTATATATACGAATATGTGCAAAATGTCGGTCTTAATCTCGTCTTATCACCGTATTTCTGCTACGTCTCAGTACACTGTCTGTTTGATTTAAACAGTTTCTCTATTCTTCCTCTCTTCCCTACCAACGAAATATACTTTCGCTTTGCAATTGTGCTAAATTCAACGAAAATGTACATTGATCAAGGATCTCTGCATGGCCAAGCGTGTTTAGTCTGTTTGATATTAACAATCGGAGCGGAATTAACCCCTCCGTATATTTTACAAAATTCTTTTATCTTATTTTGCATCTTATTTTTTAGTATATTTACATTTTTCTCTTTTATTTCCTCTTTAGGCAGTCTAGAGTTTCGTTGTACCAGTTTCAACGATTAGAATGAAATGAGAGAAATAGTCTGTATATTCTACATATTGACTAAAGAAATCTATAATCAAATTTATTAGATTGGCATTAACTGAAAATTAGTCGAAGGGTTTAACTCCTGTACACGTTTCAATTGCGTCCCGCTGAACACGTGCGCTCCTTGCTGCTGAAGTTTTCTCACATTATCGCTTCGTGACTTCACCGTGCACGTGTCACTGCGAATTACACGAAACTATGATTAAACAACTATGATCGAACAATTTTGACAAAAATCATATAGAATATTCTAGCTGTTCTATATCATCGTAACTCGTAACGTAACTCTTTCTTACTATGAAAATACAGGGACAGCAGAAGTATGTAAAATGTTGTCCTTAATATATCAACTTTATTACTTAGATGAAATAGAACTTGCATTTTTACGAAAATTTCAGTCACCGTTTAAGAAAAATAAAAGACACTAAAATTCTCATGTTATGTCCCTTTATTTGAACATCTACAATATCTGTCATACCACTTTCGAATACATCCGAACACAACACCACGCATACGGTGTAGTATTATGTACAGAGTGTCCTTCACTGTGCTTCTCGACAATGTTTGATTACGTTTTTATCTTATGGCTAAGAAAAATATGAACCGATTAACAACGGAGATTCGACGTTTTCGCTTTTGTGCAGACAAAGACTTGAACTGATGCGAGAAATGTATCACAACGAGGCAGAATTGTCGCCGACATCCCCGGATTTTAATATCGAGTCCATCACTGGAGGTGATCCATTCTACGACCGTTTTCCCTGGTTCCGAATGGTTGGCAGGTTCGTAAGAAACCTTTTTAAACATCAGACATTTTCAAAATCTATGCTTTAGATTATCTTTTTTATAAATGTTTAACAATCTACCTGACAGATGAAACGAATCTTCATAAACTTTTTTTTGAGACAGTGAAGAGTACATTTTACAAAATAAACATTACCAAAAATTGTATTTTATAAATATTTAACGACCTAGTTGATAAATGAACCAAATATTTTAATGAACTTTGTTTTATTAATATTAAATATTTTGAGTTGTATTTGTAGTGTCGAAGTATTTTGACGTTTATGGCCCTATAAAAAAACGTTGGTAATAAATGTACAATTTGTTTGTTGCCATAGGTCTTTCGTATATCTAAGCAATCTTATGTATCCCGTACCATTGATCCACAAAGTAGCGATAGTAAACGAAAAGGGAGACGTAAAAGGCTACTTGCGTGTAGCTGTGCAAGCTGTTGTTGGTACGTAATCAGTGTCTGTATATTTTCTTTTATTATCTCCTACCTTAAGTTTATTTAACTCATTTATTTCCTCTGATGGGGGAAATTAAATACATATTATGTGACTGATTAGGCGATCTTAAGTTAACCGCATCGTTGAAATGCGTATACCTACATGTATATTACCAGTAATACAATTGATTGCGAAACAATGTCGATACAATGAAATTAGACAACAGTTCCACCAATTATTTCAGAAGTAATTAAAGAAGTAATTAAAATTACGTTATCGTCATATAATTTTACTGTTGTATCGTTTCCTTGCTCTGTGGATTAAAATATTTATACGCGTTCACTATTGTTCATATAAATTTAAATTTAGTATTTAAAAGATGTTGCAATAATATATTTTACTATTCGCCACATATACACATTTAAATAAGTAAATATATATACATAATATATTTTACATACTATTCAATACATACGCTTATTACTTGGATATCACTGCTTGTATTAAATATCAGAAGTCTTTACGTCAGTTTATATCAGTCATAATGAGAAATTTATTGCACGCGATCGATAAGAACACGAAACGCGTTATATTTTGTGGAAAAAGTATTCTGGCGTAGGATTTTCGTAACGAACCCTTGTTCCAGAAGAGGAAAACAGTGAATACTCAAGTGGCGTCAGACAGTCAGCTAGAATTTCTTTCGAGGACGACTTGTTTGGAAATCAAAAGCAGAACAAACGCAACACTCTGTTAACCCAGACTCTTGAGAAGAACCGTCAAATTCTGTTACACGAGGAACGCGTCGTGGAGGGCCACAACGAGCAAAAGGAGGTGAAAGACGAAGACGATATCGGCGATGCAGACAGTGGCAGAGGGGATAGCTCAGTTTCCAGCGACATGAAGGAAGAGGATCTACCGGATCATTTGCAACTTGGCTCTGAATTCACATTCAGGGTTACCGTGTTACAGGCTATGGGCATTTCCACCGAATATGCTGACATTTTTTGCCAATTCAAGTACGTTTAGTTTGATATAATACAATAATAAAGATATTTTATGTAAGAAATTGATAGTTAATGTATGATTATGATGCGTTATATCTAGTTTCTTGCACCGACACGATGAAGCATTTTCAACTGAGCCAGTAAAAAATACAGGAAAAGGATGTCCTCCTGGATTTTATCACGTACAAAATGTAAGCTACATTTACATTAAAATAAGAAATAACAAATAATTTGCATTAAATAAAAAAAAAGAAATAATTTATATATGATCAACTTCGATTATGTATTTCTTTATTCTTTTTTCTCGTATACTGTTCAGATCACGGTGACGGTAACAAAATCATTCTTGGAATATCTAAAAACTCAGCCAATCGTTTTCGAAGTTTTTGGACACTATCAGCAACATCCTCTGCATAAAGATGCAAAACTGGAATAGTAAGCATTAAATAATTTCTATGAAATCTATCAGTTCGACAAGATATTGTCTTCTTTAATCTTTAAGATGATTAGTTATAACGATTTGGTAAGATATTATTGTCTTTCTTAAATCACGAATAAACTTAGTTGCATTGTATTTCATAGCGTAAGACAACCACCGAAGAGAATGCTTCCGCCATCTATACCTATCAGTCAACCCGTACGTTCACCGAAATTCGGCAGTGTTTTACCATCTCCGAGCACGTCACACGTGCACGCGAAATACGATGTATTAGTTTGGTTTGAGATTTGCGAGTTAGCGCCGAACGGTGAATACGTACCATCCGTGGTCGACCATAGCGACGATCTACCGTGTCGTGGATTGTTTTTGCTCCATCAGGGAATCCAGCGTCGGATTCGAATTACCATTGTACACGAACCAGCGTCTGAGCTGCGATGGAAAGATGTGAGAGAGTTGGTCGTCGGACGTATTAGAAACACGCCAGAACCAGAGGAAGAGGACAATGATTCGTCGGTGCTTTCGTTAGGGCTTTTCCCTGGCGAATATCTAGAAATACCTGGTGATGATAGATGCATGTTCAGATTCGAGGCAGCGTGGGATAGTTCTCTTCATAATTCGGCCTTGCTCAATAGAGTTACAGCTTACGGAGAACAAATCTTCATGACAATTTCTGCTTACCTCGAGGTACGCTTACTCTTTATTTGAATGTTTTGTATTATATATTTATTAGAGATTTAATCATAGATTATGCGTTGTATATTTAATAGAGATTAAATGCCTCCATAAGATTCGTTCTCTGATTTATTTCTTTATATCATTTCTTTTAGTTGGAGAATTGTGGAAGACCAGCGATCATCACGAAAGACTTGAGTATGATCATTTATGGCAGAGACGCCAGAGTAGGGCCACGTTCTCTGAAGCACCTATTCAGCGGAAGCTACCGCAATCAAGAAGCAAACAGACTCAGTGGTGTTTACGAGCTGGTCTTGCGTCGTTCTTCGGAAGCAGGTAGCCCAGGTTTGTCTTGCTACCCTTAGCGTAGACCCCTCTTGATCCTTTCCCTCCTTGTCGATATAATAGTCGCACAAATTTAGAAAAAGGGGATATTTTGTTAGAAAGATGTTACTACATTATTAGATTATATAATAATAAGCTGCGGTGACAATCACGATGACTATTATATCATGTTATTAACGAATTGGCAATTTTCTTCGTTATGTTTTATTCCTTCTTAAATTATTTCGACAAAGAAATTTCCAATCTTGGCCAAGACGAAACATATTCATACTTCTTTTTAACATTTCGCTTTTCCCACATTCAGTACCCACCCCACTTTTGCAATTGTCTTTTGCAGGCGTTCAGAGGAGACAACGGCGTGTATTGGACACCAGCTCTACGTATGTTAGAGGAGAGGAAAATCTTCATGGATGGAGACCACGGGGAGATAGCTTAATATTCGATCACCAATGGGAGTTAGAAAAATTGACAAGATTGGAAGAGGTGGAAAGAGTAAGACACACGCTATTATTACGAGAAAAGCTCGGTATCGACAAAGTGTCATTCTGCAATAAAATATCTCATGATTTCACAAAGAGTGAGAAGGTAAAGTATCTTATATTTTTAGTCTTATAAAGATCTAAGAATCTTTATATAATATTTAAGCATTTGAGTAGAGGTGAAGAAAAGTTAAACAAACGAGATACATCCATTATGTTTATTCAATACAGGAGGTCTGCAACATGATGGCGAAAGCGACGAATGAAACGCATGCCAGCCCGGTGAAATTGAAGCGTTCAACTAGTAAAGACGTTTACGAGCCTTGGGAGATGACCGAAAGAGAAAAAGAACTAGCCACAAAGTATATCAAACTTATTCAAGGTCGCATTCCAAGCAAAGAACCCATTCTATTGTCCGACGTTTCACCCGGAGAAGACACTATGGCCGATATGACGGCATCTATGATATCTTCGGTGATATCATCCTCGTCCCAAGAGTCAGTATACGAGAGAGCTAGTGATTACTTAGAGCAGGTAACCCTCCCCGCATGCCTGAGTGCTCCTGCTAGTAGCGGTTGTCCACGCTTCGTCGCATCATCGTATTTTTATCTCGATGGCAAAAATAGATATTTGTTTTTCGAGATTCAAAGAAAAACGATACTCTCTTTCTTCATTCACATTATCATCGGTCATAATTTAATGCCAATAAAATGTAAATTAAAAGTGTAAAATTAAAAACTGGATAACTAATATCTCGAAATGAAAAACAAAAATATTTCTTAACAATTATGAGTGAAGATTGCGAGGATTCGATTCAATTTGAAGGTCGACTTGTCTCTTCCACATACGAGCTTGCAACAAACTCAATGAAATTATTGTATCAGATCGAAGTTCGATTCACGTTCGCTTTTAAGAACGATCAATAATCGTTTGTTACGCAACGTTTCGAGTAGCTTCGCTGAGTGAAAGTCGCGCTTTTAGCGCAATCAGCTTCTAAGAATCGCTTTCTGTCTACTTTGAAACACAACAATTGGTAGACGATGACTCGAGATTTTCGAGTCAAAGACAACCGCAAGTAAAACTGGACACGGTCAGGGTGATGCTGGAGTGTTACTTGCAGGCTGCTGGTATAATAGTATGGAGCAGATCTAAGTCGTGCATCCTTAGGTTAAGTTCACCGGAGAGAGCTAGACTGCAGGAACTGCAGGAGAGTATATTAGCCAGTGAATCCGCTAATCAACCGTGTACAATCGCACCGGCTCCATTGGGTTCATCTTCCCCATCGAAGGAGAATTTGGTACTCTACGTGCCGGAAGTCGAAGAAATTCGCATCAGTCCGGTTATTGCCAGAAAAGGATACCTAAATGTTCTCGAACACAAGACTAATGGTTGGAAGAAACGTTGGGTGGTATGTATATCTTGAATACAGTATTTTTATTTCTCCGTTTCTAGAATTGTTTGATATACTAAAAATATCATTGGTTATTAGGCTGTACGACGACCATACGTTTTAATCTTTCGGGAAGAAAAGGACCCAGTGGAGAGAGCTCTCATTAATTTAGCTACTGCTCAAGTTGAATATTCTGAAGATCAATTAGCTATGGTGAAAGTACCAAATACTTTCAGGTGAGTTATATAAAGTTATTTACGTGTGGATGTAATCCGTTTTAGACATCTCAAATCGGCATTCTTTATTTTACAGCGTCGTTACAAAACATCGAGGATATTTATTGCAAACTTTAGGAGATAAGGAGGTTTATGACTGGCTGTACGCTATTAATCCTCTTCTTGCTGGTCAAATCAGGTAAGGTTGTTCATTTGAAATTATATTTCAAAAATATCTATAATCCGATACGTTTATATGAACAAATAAAGATTTTAGGTTTTGAGAGTATTTATAAATTTGTATCACAACATATAATTCATAAAAATTTATTTATAACGTTAATAAATTTCACTAACGAAATATACTTTCAATTGTTACAGGTCAAAACTAGCACGCAAGGGGCCAGCTACAAATCTGAATAACGCTTCGCCTGTTGGTCTAGTCCCGCCCATAGATCAACAGTCGAACCAAAATAAGTGAGTGGCCGACACGTTGGCCGAGGTAACGAGCGTCATTGCAAAAGCCTCCGAAAAGGTGCTTTGCTGGTCGCACTCGGCCTTCGAGTCTCATGATCTCTGTAGCTTTCGATTTTCGGTAGTTTTCGATTATTAAAACGCCTCGAAAAATGCGTACTAACGATTGACTACCAGCTTCGGTAGCCGCCGATTAATATCTCGTGACATCTGATTTAACTACCCGTCAGCCCTTTTACTCCTGGCGACCGAATAGAGAAATGAAAATCGGAACGACTCTTAAATGCAAGGGCATGTTTATCCTTTGACAAAAAAAGAAAAAATGGTTATACGTGTTCGAATTATTGACATTATTACTTTCGGAATCGCAAATACTCCTTCAATGGTCTCTCCGTTCATTTTGATACACGATCAAAATGTACAATAACGTTGATGAGACATCACCACGAGCTCGCGATACCTATCTTATAATATATTCGAATTTCTCGATATTAGTCGGTCGTACGAAGCGATTCTCTTTTAAGCGTGGAACGCATACAGTGAAGAGCAACGTATTTATGCCTAAATAAAACATTCCTAAGACGATCATAGAAAACGAGGCAAGAGAATACACATTGTAGGTATACTCATTAAAGAGAAGATGTGGCGCGAGAGGAAGCAAGAAAGAGAGGGAGAGAACGAGAGAGAGAGAAGTAGGGAAAAGGCGATGTAGTGAAATTATGAATTTTTGAGTGTTTATGTCTGAAAGAAAGAGAGAAAAAGAGAACGAAAGGAAGAAGAGAACAGGAATTAAGGAAAGAGAGAAATAAGAGATTCTACACCAAGAAGGGTGCAGATGATTTCGAACGCGAATTCTAAACGGTAATCGTTGAACAATTCATTGTTAGTAATTCGTTTATGTAATTCTGTTTGTCTATTATGACCGTTATCGAAATAATCCTTTTTCCTCTTGTTTCGTGTTGCTGTAGTATTAACCATTTTACACCTCGAATAACGAATACTTGAGTCATAAGTAGAACATCGAGGTCACAACAAATTTCACTCAAATTTGTACTCTTACTGTATAGACCAGTATTCAAACATAAAGATCGAGGGAAACATTTTTCTGTCTCAACAGAGAAACTTCGTAATAACAATACGGATAATTTGCAGTATTATTTAGACGAAACGTCGAGTCAGGTATATTTTTAATTCAGTACAAACGTTCGTTAAAACTTTTATGTCAGTGTTAGTTACTGGCATAATCCTTATTATCATTTAAGAAATATTTTTCTTCGTTGATTTCAGTTATATTCCAATTTTTCTATCAAACTTACCTAACCGAGTTATCAGTGAAAAGCGATTACCAACATATTCTGTTGAACGGCAGATAAAATGGGAAATTTGTAAGCGGATTATTTTCTCGGTTGTTTGTACGCGGAGGTTTACACAAAAGTGAGCCCCGCTTCTGTTACCGTTTTTGCTTACTATACTGTTGTAGAGTCTGATAGTTTTATTTTGTTAACGAGGACGTACGTGTCGATGAAGAACGAGAAACCGTACTTTAATAAGTTATATACGCACTCAGCTTTTTTAACCCTTTGAAGCAAAAATTTAGGTGAAACGAACCGATAGTATCGACATTAATCATTTTTCTTTTATATACATGAATTTTATTGCTCAGTACATATTAGCTTTAATTATTTATTTTAATTTATGTTATACTTTTACAACCATATAGTAGTAATCAAATTGCAATTACACACCCCAATTTAAGGGATAGACTGATTATTTATTACTTTTTAATTGAAATTGTAAATGTATTTAATTAATATTGCCAAGTATATAATATATATATATTTCACAATTGAAAATTTGTGTGTAGTTATGAAACAGCCTCAAATACGAGAATTTAGTAAGTAATCAATTTCGATTATTTATTTATTAGTAGAAATTTGAATTAAACCGTACAATAAAATGAACGAATTGATGGGCAGAATTACCGCGATAAAATTAATTATTTGATTACGTCGTGTTTCAGTACATCCCCAAAAAATTATATTTCATTTTCCCTAGTATAACAATAGGAGTGCAATGTTGGTTAATTCTTAAAGTTAAATGATTTTTCATCCTTCAAAATGTATGAAAAACACTGTACAATAATAAAGTTTTTTAATTATCCTTCTTTTTTATCAAAAGGTGATATTTAGTATTGTTAGATTGTTGCTTATGTCTAATAATATATCAAAGAGACTCCAAATCCTGTTTAAAATGGGAATGGTAGAATCCATGTAACATAAATATAGAAAATAAATATAAGAAATGTAATATTCATAATATTAATTCTTGAAAGCAAGCACATTAAAAATCTGAACTGGAGAATGCAAAAAGTGTACTCTCTCTCTCTATTGCTATTTTCTAAGATGTTTATTGTATATCTACAGAATAACTGTACTTACAGACTTAGGATTAAAATAAAGGTTTACGACATGCGCTTTTACACAACAAAATAAAAAATAAACAATGCATAATTCAGATATTCATTCATTTTTTTTTAACATGTAAGAAGACATCTATGAATTGTACAAGAGCATAATACGTATATGTATGCATAATGTATTTATGAATATTACCTACGATACGTAGCATTTATATTTTAATCGTGTTATTTACGCATAATTTATTTGTTATACTATATATGACAAACAACTGTGCATGTAAGTAAATAAAACGAAAAGAAAAGTATTGCTTCAGGGGGTTAAAGACGTAATTTATTACTACGTAAAGAAGGAAAAGAAATTGAATATTAAGCATGGAGTAGACAAATAAAAAATTAATTAAAGGAAAATAGGACAAGTGAGCAGAAAGAAAAATGATACGAGCGTTGTGAATAAAAATACAGGAACGCTGTCGATAAGATTAATAATCATTGTTGTTATTAAAAGACAAAATGCGGAATTAAAGGGAGACGAGAGAAGAGAAAGGGAAGAACTAAAGGGGAGAGAATGGAGAAGCGCGTGTGCGCGAGAGAGAGTGAGTGCGAAAGAGATAGCGCGAAAGACATGTTTGCTTATATATATAAGGTATATATATATATATACCTTATATATAAAGTATATTATATAAATATATAAATAAATTTAATATTAACATAAGCATTTTGTCAAATGTCAAAGACCATCTGGAGGCATACGATAAAAAGGCTAACAATGATTTGATCTGTACCAAGTATGTAAGTTCATGTACTTACTTGTTTGTAAGGTAACTAAAAACTCTATTGCAAAAACGTTTTCGTTTTTGATCGTTTGCTATGGAAAAAGACATGCATCGATGCTGTAACTTGTATTTATTATTATTATAATTATTCGATTTTCGCTAGACTCACTGTAAGTGGTAACGTGTAATAAATCGGTCAATAAAAAGCTTACATGCTTAATGAATTCCTTTTGTGACATATCCTTATGTTAAATTTGACATTAAAGGTAAAATTTGCTTTTTCGTTCCTTAAATGGACACAAAAAAAATCAATAAAATATTATTTAATCATTAAAAATTCCTGTAATTAGCAACGAATTCATCAAAAGAATTTTTAAATCTTTCTTTATCTCTACAAACATATTTCCAGAGAAAATTTATATGTTCAGTCAACTTTTTAAAAGCGTTGGCTAATCTCTGCGCAACTTGTTCATTTGATTGAGTGGGTAGAAGATTTTGTACAATCTGGTTATATTTGTCTTGATAACAACATATCAAATAATAAATAGATATGCACACTTTCTATATAAAATATGAGTCAACTTGACGTGTTAAAATAACAGTAATTACTAACTGAAAAAGAGACATTAATTAGAACAAAATTATATATAACTTAATTGTAATATTACTTTGAAAAATAGGTTACATTTAAGAATGGTGCCATTATTTCACTTTTTGGACGGCCGTTTTGCATATTTTAAAAAATCTGTTATTAAAATTTCAATCATATTACAACACAACATAAATACATCATGACTAAATGAGAATAAACCCAATTCTATCGATATTAAAAGTGATTGTCGGGCGGTAAATCAAGCACTTCTTGAAGATTATCCTTACAAAATGTATTTTCATTTAATTAGAATAGTTTCACAATGATTTTGATACAATAATAAATAATGGTAACTTACTTACTAATGGTAAACACAAATTAAAAACACAATTTAAATAAATTTATACAATAATTGTATGTAAACTGACTAATGACATAAAAATCAATCAGTATATTGTAAAATGTTAATAAAATTGCAGTGCATTTACAAAGTGCATTGCAGTGCAAAGAAAAGAACAAAAAGAATACCTTTTTAATGATTGCAAATGAAGATTATGATGATTTAAGATAATGAATTTGAAAGTTAAATTATGTAATATAATGAATGTACATAATAAATATGATATGTATAAAGAATTTTTTTATCTCAAGCTTGTGATCATATACTTTTTTCATATTTTTATTAAAGATTTATACGTTTTAGAAGTCAGTAATTGTCTAAATACATGTTTAAATACATAATGCAATTTTGTATAAAATTATTTACAATATCGATCTGCCTTCATCTTGCTTCTTCTATCCAATAAAGCTTCATGTAAAGTTCCTTCTCGTTTTGCTTTCTCTAGTTTAGAACTATCCTCTTTACTTATTCTTAATTTTTTGTCCTGGAATTTCTGGAACTTTCTCCTATAATATTGCCAATATATTATGTTTCTTATATTATATTGAAAACAACTTTTCATATAAAATCTATATTACTTACACATAATTCACTTCAACATCATGAAGAGAACCCTGTTCCTCTTTGGGAATATCCTTATTTGGATCTTGAGCTTTTTGAGTTATACTTCTTATAGTACAAAACTCAGAAGATCCAGCGGTCCTTTTCTGACAAATAATGTCATCTTCATCTGTAACTGATATGAAACAATCGTTGCTATTTAAAATAGCAAGCTTGTTATCCTAAAAAAATCATAGTTTTTTTTTATAAAATATATATAAATAGTTATATTTTTTTACACTTGTAGTGTTAAATTAATGATAGTAAAATTAAATAAATAATCTCATTCCTTTATACAAACTAATAAAAATGATAATCTTAATGAAATGACTCAGTAATCAAAAATTGCAATGAATAATATATTTACCTGAAATATTGGTTCCCACTGTTCAATCATGCCTACTGCATCACTTCTTCCAATGACAACGCCTTTTTTATCAATACCTAAGTATTTTCCATAACCAGATTTCAATGCAACTTTAGTTTCACTTATTGGAAAAGCTGTTAGAATCTCTTCTGGTAAAGGCCCTTCACCTTCATTATGAGGTGCACCTAAGGTAAATAATCCATTATCTAATGCTTTCATGTAGATATGATTTCCAAATTCAATCGCTACTGTTCCTGTAACTTCTGATACTTGTGTAGCTTTCCACCAACCACCTATGAATAACATACAGTACAATTACTTTGATAATCGATATGAGGAAGTACATATATATTAAAATAAAATACCATGACTTATAGTATCTTTATCTTCTGAGGTTATAATATGTCCTTTCTCTTGTTTTTTCAACTTCCTCTTTTTCGTTCTGTAAAAAACAAAAGAAAATAATTCATTATTTCTTAAAATATATATGCATTGAAATGAACATATTATGCATGGGAACAACTTGTATACCTTTTTTTTTCACCTTTCAAAACAAGTTTTCCAGTTCTCACTTTATCATATTCCGACATTTTCACGTTTCTTTATATATTAATTCTTATATATTTATTCTGTAATTTTGATTATTGTATTTAATACAATAAAATATTCTTGTGAATTACAGAAAAATATTTTTTTTGTCACGTACGTAAATATATAGATGAAAAGATTAACAATTATTATTAATATTTTGAATAATAAAGATTATATCAGTAACATTGTCATGTTTTACACTTATTCTTATAGACTACAAGAAAAATAAACATCTACGATGTAGTTACTCTTTACTAGTTGTCTTATATTTCCTAAAATTGTATTAGAGAGGAAACTGGTTGTATTAATTAATATCAGTACCGTCATGTACGCCCTCTATTAAGCTCTGTGTAAACTAACTTGCGCCAAATTCAAATTGTAAAAGATCGTAATTGAAGCAATGAACAGAGACAATTTATCTAAGTAAATATTTTATTTTAATATGATTTTGGTAATATATAATCATATATAAAATATATAATCAAAGAAGATAATCGTAAGATAACCATATAAAAATATAATACTTAACAGTCAAATTATTTGCCACTGATAATTCTAATCACTTTCTGATTTGCATATTTATCTAAGTTACTATGGAAAAGAACATTGTCAAGGCACAAACAATTGTTCTTATTTGATCGTAAACACATTGCATTTTTTATGTAACAACCGAAGACACAAGTATACCGGACGAAAGTACGAAAGACAGAATTGTAAAGCTAATCCCAACATCCGGATACTATTCTAAAAATGCGGAAATCATGATAGATTAAAGATTTTTCAATTTGTAATTGGTTTATCAAAATATAGTTATTTGTTTCAAGTTTAATTCTTTCTGTATTCTTTCTAAACCATTCGTTAATTCCTCATTTGTTTAATTAAAAATTCCTAAACACGAACAAAGTGCTTTAGCATTCCCCAGGTAATAACCCAGCCTGAAATTCCCCCAGTTCTTGAACAGCACTAGTGCACGATTAATCACACAACTATAACATAATAGGTCTCGACCTTGACATGCGCTAGGGAAAACCGTCCAAAAATTGAGTCGTGACTTGTTGTGAAAAGTTCTGAAGACAACAAAGTTCGCGTTCTTGCGAGACAGACAGAGATGAGAAGAGTGTCTCTATTCTTGTCTGAGACATTCATAGCATGTTACACATGGGCCAAACGAGAACCTTCTTGTCTTCCATGTTGATTTTTCATAACTAATCACGACTCAATTTTCGAATCGTTTTCCTTAGGTTTCGGTATAGTTCCCTAATTTCCTAGTTTCAATCGTGATCAATCGTGCATCATATTTATTTTCTTATTGTATTTCTGTCTAGAGCATAAAGCTTATATCAGAGATGAGTAAACTAATTCTGTTTATACGAATGAAATGGAAGGCGTATATACCAAGCATAGACAAATGCTAATTATTTAGATTATGAGACACTACACTATTCTTGATTTTCACATATGTGGTTAAGAATATGATTAAGCATAAAAAACAAGAAAACATTTCTTTCTACACAAAGTTACGTATTTGAATTAGAGTTAGGATCAGTCATAAGCTATATAAAATTTTTATATGAATATTTATTTTATATCATTATTATATCTCTGAAAGAGCTAGAAAATAATAATATACGTATATACTTACACATACATGCATGTATCGAAATTTTTAAGCAAAAATATAAATATTAGTGATTATTCACTAATATTTTCACAAATATTTAAATTTGTTGTGTATATACGATATTATTCTCAAAGAAACTATATAAGCAATAAATTATCAGATACGATTTAATGTTATAGTCTTGTAACGTATAATCAATAATTCATATTGTATGTACTATTATCATATATATCTATTTTAAAATCATGGAAGGTAAAAATATTAAATATTATAATTTGTATATTTTAATACTAAAAACATTACAATATAGGCCATATTTAAGCGCAATAAATATTTTAATATATGCATAATATAAAAGTGCAAACGCGAGGTCCTTCGCAGGACTCAGTTCAAATATTTCTGCAAATAAATATGCAGAATACAAAATTCACTTTGATTATTATATATTTAGATAAAATATAAATATACAATTCTCTATTAAAATTGGGATTACAAATGAAAATTACCTCACAAATATGGAATCAAAATGTTATACTATCAGGATATTACAAAATTTGTAAATATATATATATATATATATATATATATATATATATATATATTTCTATGCACATAACTATTTTGCGAGTTTTATAACATGAAATGACTAAAATTACAAAACATTTTTTTATGAAAGCCATAATCTATATGGTAAAGTTATATATAAAATTAAAAATGTATAGTTTTATTGTATTCAGTAGTCGGTACCAAATCTCCACTAAAAAATTAAATTGTGGCACACTTTGAGGTGTAGTAATGGCATATGTAAGATACTATTTTGAGTCTTACACAAAAATTGAATTAATTAGATGTAAATTGAGTAAAAAAACTATATTTGATTTAATATTGAGTTATATCAAATAATTGATTTTAGTCAATTTAAAAAAATCTTTGTCTAATATTTAACAGATGTAACATTGATATATTTTAAGTTGAAAGTTATCTTTTAATATTCGTCAATATCATTTAATGTTATCTTTTTATATATTTTAAGTTGAATATTTAATGAAAAGAGAAATTCATATAGTTTTGCAACTATAAACTTATAAGTATTTGTAAACAATTAAAGATACGTATGTTATGTTCATATTTAATGGAAGTATACTGGTACTATTTAAAAATTATGTATGAAACAGTATCTCAAAAATTCAATTTAATAAATTAAAAAAGGAATACTGTAAATACTACCATTTTTTATACATATACCTCTTTTTACAAAAAAATTGATACATAAAAATACTTTGATAAAATCTTTTACACACTAATCATCATAATTTAACATCTAATAATAACTTCTTTAATTTTGAGTATGATTCAACACCTCTCTGCACGGTGATATTACTAATAATTATAGGATTATATTTCGTGAAATATTAAGTCTTTCTTTTGATAAGAATAGAACGTAAAATTAGGATAAACCCTCTCCTCTTTCAAAGAAAAGTATTCATGGCATGAAATTTTTGCTATGAAAAGCATATTCAGTATCGAATTTTTTTAGTAAATACTAGTGAGATTGATCGATACCAAATGTGAATCTCATTCGTTACTTTGTGCACTATTATAAGTTTGTAAAAATCAATTATTTGCACGTCTGGGGATTGGATACCGAAGTACTAAAACACTGTCTGCTGATATAATTGGTAACACATTGTCACAATGATGATTTACTAAATGGCTAACGCTATCGAAAACGCGGTCTTTTGTGCGAACCTGGAATTATAATAAATCATAAATTTGCCTTTTTAATGTATGTAGATTTCTTCCAATGTTATGTTCTAAAATACTTACTACGCCTTCCGGATCAATTAACAGTAAATGTTTAGGAGTACCATTGTTCATACCAGTAAGGACATATTGTCCAGGCGAGCCTTGAGATTCTCGAACCAAAAAGTCACCATCCTGTCAAATATGTTATATTGAAAATATACACAACTTATATATAAATATTAATGGCAATACTTACCCTCGTTAACATTGATTCTGCTTCAGCACGACTAACACTACCATGGAACCATATCTCTTGTTTTAATTGTTGCTTTTGAGAATGGGGGCTTAATCTATTCAAATCTGATATCGCAGAACTAAATGGCTCTATAAAATTATATTATGTTATATACTGGAATTTTAAATGCTATATCAACATTAAATTACTTACGCATATCAAACACATCAAAAAGTGATGTTTGGTCACGATGACTTTCTCTTGTAGCTGCTATGACACTGTCATTTACATAGTTATGTTCAGGAGGAATATTGAAATTCGTTGATGTTCCATCAGAATTCAAGTCAATTAAGTTATCACTTTCTACAATAACAGAAATGAAGTTAGTTTTCGTTATTAAATGAAATTACGAATTATAATAAAATTTTAAAGGAATGTTACCTGGCCATTGTTGATGATGTCTATCAGAATTTATGGAAAATGTGTCATGTAAAGCAGAATTTTGTACATTGCTACGTGACACATGATTTTGAGTAGAATGATGATGTTTTAAATTAGGTAGTGTTGATGCCGAAATTGGTAATGGTGGAACTGGTGGAGGGCCAATATCAGGTGGTACTTTCCCTGGTAAATCATTATAATAATCTCTATCTGCTTCTCGCATGCCATTTAACATAGGGCTGTATTATAAAAAAGATATATATTAAATAACATATTAAAGATTAATTTTATAATAAATAAAATTTGTTTTAATATCTATAATTACTGTAATGAAGCTGGTTTTGTAAGAAATTCTTTAAATCGTAATTCAAAAGCTTGTCCAATAGTAGATATGACATCTTGTGCAAGTCCTCCTCCACACTCTAATACATAACAAGCACGCCATTCTTGCATATTTTTAGCAACATATGCTACAAAGTCTAATATTTCCTATAAAAAAAAATATATTAACCAGTTCATATGTCTGGCAATTATTGTATAATACAAATGGTAATAAAAACTAATATTTCATAACATATAATTTACCGTATCTCCACCTGAAGCAAAAGATATACGTGGCATTTCATGTTTGGCAATAGTATGTCCAGTCTCTATGTTAGTCAAAGCTAAGCTACAGCTACTAATAGTTAAATTTATCGTAGCACCTGTATGCTCCATGCGAGGTTTATCTGCTATTGCTCTTAACACTTTCCTATCCACCTTCAAATATAAATTATTATAAATGTAAAGCTGCAATTATAAAAGTAAAAATTAATAATATACATACCCTTCTCTTTTTATCTGCAGATTTTAAACCAGCTGCTTCACAAACTCTGTTTATACATTCTCTAAAAAAAATTTGTTCATAATATATTAAGAACATACATTTACACTTTTAGTGTTTCTTTACATGTAAAATAAATTCTACATATAAATGTGTTTTAAAAATTTATTAAAAAGCTTACTTGGCAACACATGATCTTGTTTCAAAATCTAAGCTTTTCATAGATGTGTATACTTCAAGACATCCTATATACTGAAAATCATATAATATAATAATTAAACACTTATAATTTGTAAAAAATTATTTTAATGCTACATATTGATAATAGAAAAATAGAAACTTACTTTAACAGTATAGGTAATTCCTTCTTTGCTCACTAAATGATCAGGGTGTAACCATCCTCTGGCTGGTTTACTTATAAAACTACTACCTCCAGTTGCCATTTCTAAATTCTACGCACATAAGTATACAACTACAACATAAGCATTTTAAATATTATACAAAATATAAAATTTTGTACAATAAGATAAGAAAAAAATATCATTTAGAATGTTTTGTAGGCATATTATGTTTGTAATTTTTGTTCAAACTTGAAACTAATAATCATTCATTTTTCCAATTAAATATGTATAAATACAGTATCGCTTACAATGTCTTTGACACTTTGTAATTATAGTTATGATGGTAAGTCGACAATGATTATTACATAATGCAGACAACGTTACTTGACATTATACTTCAATTGAAATACATTTCTGGCAGTGACAACCGAATGCGAATAACTAAGATATTCCGTAAATTGTGAACAAGAAAATTTCGATTAACACACAAATACATGATTTATCAGGAAATGAGATCATACCTCGCAGACGGTTACTGGAATCACACGTCTACGATACAATTATACTCATTTGGTACACTAATCATTTCATAGAAATTTTTTTCGGTCACTATATAAAATGTAGTACTATAATAAATTCGTATTGGTCTGCATTTTCTGCTACACCCAAGTTAGGAGACACATTTATTATCTTGTAGAAAATTCCATAAATGCCAAACAAAAATTATCGACAATTTATTATGTTCCCTTTATCACCGACTGAACCAGTATGCTTTGTCTATTTTAAAATGCATATTTAGTATACCATGATTTGTAATCAATTTTCGTATTACACATTTCACACTATGTACAACACAACTTTTCTATTATTCATTATTAAAAGATAAAAGCATATTAAAATAAATTGTATTCAAATATAAATAATTTATTAATATTGCTCCATCGGTAATAATTTTATTTTACGAAAAAGAGAATTAAATATATATTAATTTTTATACAAAAGAGATCAAAAATACATATTTATACTACACATATAAATTTTACTTATTTTTGGTTAGTTAGTAATATAAATTAATATATATGAATTATATTTATGATATTTTATATAATTCTATATGAATTAATATTTTCTTAAGATGTCTAGTAATATTGAAATTTTTGTATCACTACTGCGATCATATAAAGAGGTTTCGACACTCGCTAGAGAAAACCGTTCGAAAATTGAGTCGTGTCTAGTTGTGAAAAATCATCATGGAAGCTCAATAAAATCCAAGTTCTTGTAAGACAGACAGACTTCTTGTCTTCCATGCTGATTTTTCATAGGTAGTCATACTCGATTTTCCTTAAACTTCAGTATTATATGAGTGTCAAGAGTCAAGAATTTTTTAGAAGATCATGATTAATACTGTCAGAAATGTCAGAGCTACCTTGACTTAACATCCTATATTGTGTGAATCTGCCCTTAAGAAAATTTCTTAAGAATAATTTTAAAATGTTCATTGTTTAATGTATTTATTCATATGTTTATAAAAGTAATGATTTTCCATTTAAAAGAGGATATGTATATAAATATATGTATAGATCGTGAAGATTTGAAGTTCTACACTTAAAATTGATATACATACAGATTTCAACCTTAAAAATATTTTGTGTTTGGTTGAAGTATTAATTTCATAATTTATTAAACTTAATAACATACATGATATAATCTTTTGCATACCGTGATATAAAAATACTATGAAAAGAATAAAACTTAAGCCTAAAAATCCAAACCCACTATTTGAGCTCTGGTTAGAAGAATGGAGAAAAGAGGCTGCATCGAGAAATTCCGACTTGCAATATCATTTTTCGAAAGCACTCGCTGCATTAAAAAAATATCCCTTGCCGTTAAAATCTGGGAAGGATTGTATAATATTGCAACACTTTGGCACAAAATTATGCTCCATGTTAGATAGAAAACTCAAAGAATATAAAGTTCAAAATAATGACTCGGTAAGTGTGAAGAATGTTTGCAAGCACTGCAGTTTTAATGAACAACCTGTATTTAAAAGCAAACGCAGATCACAACAAATTATTGTGGACGCAGATTTCGTACCTGAAAGAGTAAATATATTTATATATTTCTTATATACAGATGTAATAACATATCAAAGAAATAAACTTAATAAATATATTGTTTCAAGACAGAACTAACAACATTTGACGACTTAAATTTATCATCTTGGAATGTAGAAAATTATGCTGCCTTATTGATATTATATAAGAAAACACTAGACTCATGTTATTTAGGTATATTTCAAAGAATATTTTTTATTTTTGTGTAAGTGTATTCTATTATTAAATTATTATATCACTAATGAATACTATAATTTATTAGGATATACTACAGAAACAGATCTACTATTGGAAATGAAACAGTTGTGTGGGCATGGAGCAAAGACTTCAGTCTTAGATTTGTTTGAAAGTGGATTAATTTCTATGATAGGTAGACCAATTAGGTAATAATATTTATTAATAACAATTTTTAAAATTATATGTGAATTTGACATTTCTGTAGTATTAAATGTAGTATAACTTGTATAGGTATAATCTTACAGAGCATGGTATAAGTATTTCAAAGAAGATATGTGAAATTACAACTACTGATGTAATATCATTAAATTCTTTTGAAGTATTAAATAAAATTCAAAACTCATTAAAACCATTGATTACACAAAAGTCTAAGTTAATAAAAGATTCAGCCGATCTTAATAATAGGAATGAGGAAACTATTACTATTGAAAATCACTGCCAACAACCTGATGAGAATTTTGAAAAACGAAAATCGAAGGAAAATATTGTCTACCCAAAAAGAGTGCAAGAAAAAATGAAAGAAGTAAAAGATATGAATCATGTACATAATTTAGAAAATAATGAAACAGATTTTACAGATGATTTTCAAAGAAACTATTATTTAGAATCAAGAAATTTTGATATAATATTATTAGTAGATACACAAGAGACTGCTGGGTATGTTTACATTTTGTTAAATTATAATGTTAAAATTTTATCATGTATCTGTAAATAATTTTCATATAGTGGTAGGACAGAACCTCAACATGATGCTACTATCACAGGACTAACAGAGTTTGGTGTATCATTTGAGATACGTCATTTAAAAGTTGGTGATTTTGCATGGATTGCTAGGTGTAGAAAAAATAAAAATAATGAACTAATCTTACCCTTTATAGTAGAAAGGAAACGAATAGATGATTTAAGTGCAAGTATTACAGATGGAAGATTTCATGAACAAAAGGTATATATATGACATATGTATACATAATTCATATTTATATATTTTTATATGGTTAAATAGAATATTATTTTATATAGTTTAGATTAAAGCAATCTGGAATTACAAATCTTATGTACATAATTGAAGATTATGAGAAGGGTCAAAGATTGACAATACCACATTCATCATTGATGCAAGCTTCCATTAATACTTTGATACAAGATGGTTTCTCTGTAAAATATACTAAGAATCATAAAGATTCTATGTTTTATTTGTCATCATTAACTAGAATTTTAATAAAAATGTTCAAAGTACGTAATCTTTTTACAACAAATTTTTATATTTTTGTGTAGTTATGTAATTTAGTTTAAATCGTATTTTATAGCAAATCTATTTTTCTAGGAAAAAAACCTGATAGGTTGTAAAAAAGAAGTTATTACACGAACAAATATTTCAAATAATACCTGTAGTCTCATGGTATTTGAAGAATTTAATAAAGCAGCTTCTAAACAAAAGGTATTTAAGCTATTTATCACTGATCATTGATTTAATGTTTACATTTTTAGGTGTTAATACATTTTTTAGGTTTTTAAAGTAAATCAAATGTTTGTCCGCCAACTACTACAGTTAAAAGGAATGTCCATAGATAAAGCTTTAGCAATTGTAGAACATTATCCAACTCCCCGATTATTAGTTGAAGCTTTTCAGAAGTCTGGTTGCAATGGTGAGTTATTATTAGCTGCTATTGAATTTGGTGATAAAAAACGTCTTATAGGATCAGTAATTAGTAAAACAATTTATCAATTGTATATGAAGAAAGATCTAAACTGATAACTGAAATTTTATACGAATAAAGACATAAATGAATATTATATGTACAAAAAAATGAACAAAATTTTATACAATAATAATATAGAGAATATTCATACTCTTTGTAAAACCTTTTATTATATATATGGTATTGGGCTCATGATCACTACTAGTTATTATTTCAAAATATTTAGCAATAATACCCCAATGAGTACATGCCACAAATTTCAGAATAACAGCATCAGTGACAAATTGATAAAAAATTTTATTGAACCAGTATATAACAATTTATTGACGTACTTGGTAAAGTACTTGGTAAAGTATATCATTTTATTTCAATAATTTATGCCTTTCTTCCATTCAGAATAGTCATAATCATATAACATTGACATAACTCTTAGAAAATGTAAGATTGGGTTGTCATTAAACCATAAAATTACTAGAAACGAATATTTTCGAGTAGGTACGAACGATTATTCTCTCAGTGACAAGAACATGGTGAAATACGACATACAAGCTTTAACAGTCTTGAAATTAAAGAATTATTATTACTAACATCCGCTTAAATTATTATAACATGATACTTTTATTAATTTCCATTATTACGTACTATTCCAAAACTTTCAATGTTCATCTCGTATATCCCCGCTGCTGTCAATATACACGGTTTGTTGGACCTCACTTGCATTAGGTAAAATACCTTTTGAGCTTTTGTCGGTATTTTATACCAATCCGAGTCATATCTGCCCCGAAATCCATAAGTTTAGACTATTTGCGGCTTTCTGTATTTTATATGCGTTGAAAACTTACATTTTATTAGCCAATTCTACACTTTGATCCAGTAATGTTTGCCCTGGTAGACTAAACATGTACAAATGAAATTGTTCTGCTATGAGGTAGACAATAGCCCTGATGGCTTCTGCCGGTCGGTCCAAGAACACAATTACCTAGAAGGTAAAAGCATCGGTTTCGTTCTTTCTCAATACTTATTCGACTCAGGATGTTCCTCCTAATTCAAACTTTTATGAAGAGAATTAAAAAAACATGGTAGTTACATAAAAAATTGTTTTACATATGTCAACATTTGTATTTTCAAGAAATGCAGAAAAAATGAACAATCTAGTAATTTCTAAGGTGTATAAAAGATGTTCTTACTTCAACAGCTGTTACGCTGAGAATGATTGCATTCAACACCATCGTAATCAAGTACAAATTCCGGCAACATTTCTCGAGGACGTCATAAAGTCTTAAAATATGACAAATGAACCAAAATCAGTTCAAGTTGTATTAATTTCTTATCGATTATTAGTTTACTATTAACTAGTCGGACTTAAAACTATACAGACTGAAGACATTTATAGTGCATCATCACGCATTCTTTGAAAGCATCGTATCCAATGTTGCGTATGTTAGTACCATTTTTCTCGACAAAATTATTTTCTGCAGTTTTCTGAATCTGGGATCTGTACATGTGAATAATTGAAGTCCAAATAAGTAAACATATATAAATGAAGTATACTCTTTACCGCGTAATACAATTTTTGCATTGTTTTAACAGAATTTTTATTTAAACCATTGTATTTACCCACATACTGCAAATAATCCGCAAGCGTGATAAATAATAGTAATGTATAACGAATCTACCGAGATTATCGTTACCACGATAATAATCGCACAAAGAGATAAATGCACATACACGATGTAGAAGTGTTCTTCGTTATCTAGGACACCATAGTGAACTTGAAATACATTATTTCGTTGTCGGGTTTCGTTTAATGGTATAATAATATCTAGGACGGGATTATATAATGGAAGGGACAGAAATATTACGAGAGCTATTAATAACGTTCCTGGAAGAATTATTTTTAATTAAAAATTATTTTTATATCCAACACTTGTTGTGGAAGTATATAATAAAAATCATAAGATGACCACTTACTTCTGTACAGACATGCAAGTTTATAGCCGTGTTTGGTAAATTTATCTAGCATTTGTAATTCATTTTTTGATTCCAGTAATTTCCAATCTTCTTCCAGGGAATTAAATAATTTTCTAAACTAATGATATCTTGATTATTATGACTTTGTATGTGAAGGAGATATTAAATACATACGTACCAGCGTTTTGTTGGAATAGATGTTTAGTATTTTTGCAACACTGATAAGTACTGTAAGTATGTGCGGTAAATTCAGGATGACGTTATCGAAATCTTTGTTACGTATGGCATCGTATAGCTGCATAGACTATGGAATCGTGAATCCCAATCATGTAATAATATTACCTGATTACTTACTCTGCTATTTATTTATTTTTCATTATATTCATCGATTAATAATAATAATCATGAAAACGACATAGCATACGTTCCTCTTACCGTTGGACCAAAGAAGCTTATAAAACCGCACATTATTGCAATTACTATAATATTACTGGTACGATCTTCCTGATACGGATTTATCCCACAAATTGACAGATACTGTTTAAGCGGCTTATGGTAGCTAATATCGAACACATTAAAATCTTGCTTGTTGTTTGCCTGAAACACTGAACATTGCCGTTTAAACTAACAATCCAAGTCTTTTATTGAAAAATGTGACTCAACGTTGAATTTGATATCGTAATGTAAAATATGGTAGATTGAAGAAGAAAAAGAGAAAATGATATGATATGCTAAAATAAGAAATTTATTTCGACATCTATTTTTTGGTATTTGAAACATTTATAGTCAGTGAATTATAACATCGAGTTACCGCAATAATCATAATTTGATATCAAATTTTTGTCCAAATTTGTACCTTTATGGACACAAGTAATGAAATGGAACTTATATAGAGATTCGCTTTACCGATTAAAATTAATATATTTTGGTATATTATATTATGAGAAATCTATGAAATTTTGCATTTTTAAATTTCGTATAATTGCAAAAGAATCCACAGTCAGCAACAATATAGAATATATTCAGTTTTCTCTTACTATTTAAATTTCTTAGATCTGTCTAATACAGTCGACTTATTAGCAAACGAGGCGGCGAAAGTGATTTAACAAAGTTGTATGAAGTATGAAGTATGAAAGTTGTTCTTTATATTGTACACCGAGAAATTGAAATGGATCCCACGGATGCACTTATATCCCTTCACCCGATGTCTGTGAAAGCATGTAATTTTTACCATCGAATTAGTTTGACGGTTTGCTTACCGGCAAGTATGCATTATAGCACAATGTTGGGTAGCACGACATCGAATAATAACCATGTCGTAGATGTGAAAATAATAGGCCATCGGTTGCTGGAATGTCAATCATTTGCGTTGGGAATTGAAAACCTGTGGTTACCCTGAAATATCGACCTCACTGGTTGTGACACAACCTTAGTCGATGACGATCGGCGATAGCAGCAGGTTTTCAATCAATTTATTCCTCGAAAATTCTTTGGTGGTTAATATGTTACGAGCAAGAAGCATGCATATGTGTGCGATCGACATTGCAGTGACACCCAATTACTTGTTGCGTTGTATATTTGTAACACATCGTCCAAAGTTTTATACGCATATTATATTAATCAATAAGCTGCTATATAGTGTATTCGGCTACAGGTATAAAAATATTTAAGGGGCGATACTTGAAGTTAAAATATGATGAAAATCTAGAATAAAAAGATTGTGTTTTCGGTTTCCTTTTTTAGTTATTGAGAATTAAATATTATCCAAAATACCTCTGTGCCGAGCAACCTTCTTTACAGGAACGAAAGTAGGTGAGTCTAAGCAGCGGGGTACACAGGGTTCCTTAAATCGAACGATAGATGGATAGCAGCTTATCTCGTACAGGCCGTAGGGAAGAAGATTATAACATTCGAAAACGTAATTCATTATGCCTACTAAGTAAAATCCATATATAAAATCCAGCATATTGAAAATCTGTATATGTATATTGGCGAAATGATATCTTACGCGAACAATAGTTATGAAACTGTGGCGGCACTCGACAGCAAATACCACCGGAAGATAACTAGTGTCGGACAACGGCAGCGCAGTGGTTAGCGCCTTAGGTTACGAACGTTCGGGACCCAGGTTCAAATCCCCGGCGACCGGAGTCCGATTTTTCTTTCCACGATTCTTAAATGAGAAGAAAATAGAGCAGTATCTGTCCCAGCAGCGACATCTACAGCCAGCAACTACAACTATCACGGCCTCAAAACTAACTACTAATCTTGTTAAAATGCTTGGTAACAACGTAATTTTAGTAGAAATATAATAAAAGAACCAAACTCAGATCTAGTTATATTAATTTCTTATTGATTATTAGTTTAGAAGAGATCTATAATGCAACATCACATATTCTTTAAACTCTTCGTACCCAATGCTCTTAATGTTAGCGTCATTTCTTTTCGGCAGAATTATTTTCTGCAATTGAGATCTGTATACGCCAATAATTGAAACCCAAATAAATGGACATTCATGAAAGAAATATGTATGCCTTGTACCATGTGATATTATTTTTGCACAGTTTTGATACAATTCCTATAGGAATTATTATATTTACCCATTTATTTGTTTAGGAATTATTAAGCAATACTTCAGCGAAATGAAATTTTGCACAAATAATTATTATAGAAGAGTTTAAATAACCTTATATGGAGAAATAAAGAAGCCAAAATGATTCCTTCAGGAAGTCTTACAAAAGATGGCGAAATGTCCATCTCATTTTCAAGATATTATCATTAGCTTATAAAAATGATTAAGTAACAGTGATTTACATTATTAAGATAGATCAATCTATGTTTAAAAATATTTAAAAATATTCTGTGAAAGATATAGTTTAATAATTTTATTTACATCGATAACGTTGTTTAAACTATTCAACATTAACAATGCATAGTGACTATTTATCTTATTATCCTCATTGTAGGTCCATCCAGGTATAAAATGCAATGAATATGAGTAAATGTCTATGAGTCAACTCATCCTCTCAGTGACATTAACATCGTGAAGTATGACATACATGTTTTGAAAGTCTTAAAAGAGAAATGACGTAAGTACCTACTAGTTAATAATATAAAGTAACTATAACTGTCCCATAATATTACATACAATTGCAAAATTTTCCATATTCATTTCGTACAATCCACCTGCCGTTAATGTACACAGTTTTTTACTCCGTATTTGCATCATGAGAAGCATTTTTTGAATTTTTACTGGTATTTTATACCAGGTGGACCCATATCTGTTTTGATACGAGTAATAAATTATATTTTTTTCTACGATTGAATATTTGCATTTTATACGATTGCACTAGATACATACATATTATTTGCTAAATCAGAACAATGATCCAGAAGTACCTGCCCAGGCAGACTGATCACAAACAAATGAAATTGTTCAGCTCCAAGAAATATGCCGGTTCTAATTGCTTCCGCCGGTCTTTCTAAGTTAGCGACTGTCTGAAAGATACAAACTTTCAATTAGGAAAATGCTTCCAGAATTTTCATTCGTTCTTAATTATTAGATTCTCTTTACTTGAACAGCTGTCATGCTTATACCCATCATATTTAATCCAACTTGAAGCAAATAACTACTTCGACTGTTTTCATTTAGAATATTGTAAAACCTCAAAATATAACGAAAAAAGCACATTAATTGCGATCAATAATCATCTCGCACCGTATTGTATTTTATCGTCATTTAATAAATACAAACTCGATCGCTTTATCGTGAGTGATCACACAATTTTTTATCTGTTCGTACGTGTAAGTCTCCGTCATAGCTTCTGTAGAGAATATGATTGAACTACTAGTTGCTTTATGGACTTGATGCCTATATTTTGAATATAATTATAAAAAATGAAATCTTATTAGTTTTATCTTCTTATTCTTATTAGTACAAAAAGAGACATATGGTTATTGATCCTTAAAAGCTATCATCAAAGAATATCACGTCTATGTTATCAAGGGGGAAATTTCACGCATGATAGCCTTTACGGATTAACGCGACCTTATGCTTTTTGCAGTATCATATTTACCCACACACCGCAAATAATCCACTACTGTGATGGATTATAAGGATATATAACGAATCTACGGTAACTATTATCATCACAACAATAACAGATCCCCATGCAAGCTGTAAATATATGTAAAAGAAGTACTCTTCATGATCAAAAAATATGTAATTAACTCTAAATAATTGTTGTCGCGGTCGAGTTTCATTTAATGGAAGGACGACATCCAGAATAGGAAAAAGTAATGGAACCAGCAAGAACAGTACCATGAAGATCAATAAAGTATCTGAAATGATCACAATTGATCGCTTATGTTCAAAATATTAATAGAACAAATCCTTTATACACATAGAAGCACTGTAATTGAAAAATTAAGACATGATAACCTACTTCGGTACAGTTGTGCCATTTTGCTGCCTTGAATGGTGACATCCTCCAGAACGCGTAAATCATCGGTTAACTTCAATTCCTTCCATTGTTTCCTCACAAATTCGAACAATTTTCTAAACTATGATATAACATGTATTTTTACGACTTTATAATATGTTTTCATTCCCAAAGCTTAATCGGGTAACAATAAATTCACGTACATTTTCTCTGTTGAAGTGGACATTTAATATTTTAACGATACTAGTTATAGCTGCGATTAAATGCGGCATACACTCGATCACTCCGTCCATATCCTTGTCATATAAGGATCTATATACTTCTAATAACTAGTGATTGTAGGTTCCAATTGTCAATAACGTTATCTGGTTATTTACTTTCTTGCGAGGAATTTATTCAACTAAGTTTTCTCATTTCGATTATAATACATTTTATAGAAATGTATCTCTATAAATAAAGAATACATTTCTATAAAATGTACTATACGATATGTTTCCCTTACCGTTGGAACGAGAATGCCTGTGATACTAGTCACCATTATAGTCACAATAATACTTCTGAATATATCTCTCTGGCGTGGATCTTGTCCTACAATTTGCAAATATTTCTCGAGCATTTTATAGTAAGGAATGTCGAACATATCGGTAGACTGTGTTCTGACTTTCTGAAATGCTGAATGTTCTAAGTTTAAATTAATTTCATGAAAGAATTATCCCCGGCTAGTTTACTTTAAGTACTATAAAAATTATATATTGACAAAGAACTATTTTAATTATTTATAATTTATATTGCATTTGAGTCATTCAGAAGACAGGTACTGATCCAACCGCACTTTTTATTAATTTTTAAATTTCATTAGACATGCACACGATTAATATTCAATTCTCCAGAAACAAATTTGCTTCCATAAATTTTTCTTATCGTAAGAAGGTGACGTAAATGATGGTAAATTCTAAGATAAATTTAAAAACAATAATAGTTGTAATATCAACATTTTCGTGTGCTCTTCAATTTATAGAGTTGATCAACGTGACTTCTAAATGGCTCATTTCTATTTCTTACTATCCATATTTCCAGATTTTCAATTAATTGACTTCGGTTAACGTTCGGACTATCGTCGTGCCGATTGAATAAATGTTTCTGTTCTTAAAATTGCGAAAGTCAATCTGCGAATGCAGTTATACTCGATATTCAATATTACTGAGCTTGTAATTACGGTTATCAAGTATGACTATGAATCGACTTCTTTGCCGGACAGGTATGCAGTATATAGCATAATGTCTAAGTTAGCTATTGCTGAATGACAAGTGCATTATAGATAGGAACATAACGAATCAAGGGTTATAGCGATGCCTGTCATTTAAACTGAAAATCGAAGATCTATGATTACAGTGAGATATTGATCGAGCTACTGACAATATGGTATTAACTAAGTACTCAGTGATGTATAAATAATTGTAGAATTAATTATACACTGAAAAGTCTTGAATTCTCAGAAAAGTATCGTACCTCTATTCGCAGTGTTGACGTGATAATATTTCCTTCGACCTCTAGCTGAAGCTTTGACACGGAAAAAAGTGCAACGGTGTTATTTGCGAGATGTAAATGAAACTTAAAAAAGTGGTGGATCCAGTTAGTTAATAGATTCAACCGTTGGAGTTTCATTATATGTATCTTGCTAAAATTAGTACACAAATGTAAATTTTCTCTGTGGCTCGATGGAACGAACTGAAAGAAATCTGTGAAATAGTGGTCAATTCATTATTTCGATAAGGTATATAACATGTTTTACACTCTGTGTTATGTCGCGTAAGACATCTGCACTGTCTACGTATCGTTATTTCAACCCTCAATCTAATCTAAGGATTCACCATAAACCTTTAACTTTTAACTTCATTGTGTCAATACATGTTTTTCAGTCAATCTGTTTATCCTGAAGGATTTTTTAATCCTAGAAATTTTTTCGGTTCACGGCTGGTTTTTAGAAAAGTCCTTGGGTTTATTAGGCGCTCTTGGAAACACGGAAAAAGCGGGTATTCACCTATTGGGAAAACCGAATATTTGTCTAACAAAACAAGCTGGTTTTTTCCATGAACAAGGTCACCCACAAACCACGTTGGTAGGAAGCTTCCTCCTCATACCTTTTGGCATTAACATGGGTCATAACCAGTCGACATCGCGGATCGTTACCCTCACTTTTCCTAATGAAAAGTGTGAACAACGAATCCGCGTTTTTCATTCAAAGGGCACACTCACACTGAACTTTCTTCCGTAATAACATAGGAACGACAAGTCAGTCTTAATCACGTCATCTCTCTAAACTGATTCTCTAGACTACAGAGCAGTCACTTCATATCTATACTTAGTCTCCTTCAACTACAACAAGAATCTCAACTGTAAGGGCCTTGCTCCATTACCGAATAATATTGTGTGTGTACGCCAAATCATCGTCTACGACTTATATCATACGAAACGGTGTAACTCTTGAGTGTACAAGTGTTGGAAATATAAAGTTTATAACCCTGTTAATCGCAGCGTTATACCACCTCAACCACCCCTATTATCTCAACGGAAATCAGGGGATCGACCTATTCGCGGCGTCGATTATTATAATCGTAACGGGAATTTACGACTCCCGTTGACGTGTTTCCTCGCGATTGCGTCTCGCCGCGATTGGTCGAAAATACACTCTGAAATATCAAATAATATTGAAAGATGGTTCAATAATTCTATTTACGTGTTTAATATAGTAATTTGAACGATTTAATATTAACAATACATATCTTGGCTATATGATTTTAGTATTCGCATTCCTGGTTAATCTTGTATCACAGCACAGTGAATTTGACTAAATAATTTCAACAGATAAGATAGAATCGTTATTTTAACGACAATAACATCGTGAAGTAGGACATGCACGTTTTGAAGGTCTTGAAAGAAATTGTAAGCAGTTAATATAAGACGAGAAATTATTAGAATCATATAGTGATACATACCACTCCGAAATTTTCTATATTCATTTCGTACAGTCCGCCTGCCGTTAAGCTGCATAGTTTCCCACTTCTTATCTGCATCATGTAAAGTACTTTTTGAATTTGCACAGGTGTTCTGTACCACATGGCACCGTATCTATTATAACATCGAGAAAACACAACATTCGAATCAATCGATTCTTGATTGAGACTAATTATTAATTGCATATGAAGACTACAGAGAAAAACATGATAAGGTAAATTTTTTTATATTTTATTAATTAAGAAATTTTTTAATTTTATATTAATTGTCAGCCGATTTCCTAATACCAAATCTCTGATTCATTGTCATAATATTAATCGTATCAGCATGATATTACTTTTTCGGGAATAATCGCGTAGCTATTGCACTTGCGCTTTGCACTTGCACTTTGCATTTGTACTTTGCACTTCGCACTTGCACTTTGTGCCAACATTTCGTAAATGTTGCAGTCTGCTTCTTCAAGGCAGATCTGAAATTGAGGGTTTTGGGTCTCATTGTCTCGATCTATATTGAGCGATATTCCGATTGGTTGATCAAACCGATGACTCAACTAGGAAGATCTTCATTCGCCCGGTTAGAACTTCCAAGTTGAGCCATTAATTTGATCAGCCAAGCGGAACATCGCTCAGTATAAATAGCGACAACGGGGCTCGAAACCCTCAGTTTCAGATTTGCCTTCAGGAAGTAGACTGTAACGTTTACGAAACTGCGCAAAGTGTAAAGTGTAAAGTGCAAAGTGCAAGTGCAATAGCTACACGATTTTTCCCGAAAATCCGATATCACGACATCTCAGCATCGTAGAAGTTCAAAATCTAATTTAAAAAGTAACTTAATTATATGAGTTGTTTCATTTTTTAAATATTGCACTGTTACCTATTTTAGAGTCGTTATTAAATTTATATCATATATTATATATTATACTATATTATATATGTATATAAATAATATAGACACCAAAACTGAAGAAGAAATCAACAATAAATGGAATTATCATGTTTGCCTCGTACGGTTTACATATTGCACGCGTATATTAGACATATATGTACATATTATTTCCTAGCTCAGTACAATGATCCAGAAGCACCTGTCCGGGTAGACTAAGCACAAATAAATGAAATTGATTGGCCCCACAAAATACCACGCTTCTAATTGCTTCTTCCGGTTTATCTAAATTTATTACTGCCTGAAAAATAAAGCTATTAGTTAAATACATGTTTCTTTTTAATTTTATTCGGCTTTTCTCCTTACTTGCAAGGCTGTTGCGCTGATTATCAACATATTTAATCCAACTTGGATCAAATAACTAGTTCGACTGCTTTCGTTTAGAATATTATAAAACCTTAAAATATAATAAGAGAAAAAATTAGTTGCGTTTAATAATATTTTGATAAACTACTGTTAGATTGCAAATGTTTATACGTTTATGGGAAATTCAGAGATGCAAAATAATACAAAATGAATATAATACGCAAAAATATATAAAATATTCAAAGTATAGTATTCACTATGATATTTAGTTATTATTTTAGTCGTGTTTATAAAAATATTTTATGTAAATATTCACAGCCTATTTAGAATTTATTGTTACTCGACAGATACAAACTGGATGGCTTCGTTGTGCGTGATCACGCAATTCCTAATCTGTTTGTACATGTAATTCTCCGAAATAATTTGATTGGTGTTTAAATTTTTTGTTGCCCTTTGCACTTGGTTCCTGTATTTTAACAACAGATAGAAAAAATAATTGTAACATCTTTTAAAATTCATTGTAGTGCCGTGTCAAAGCATTTGAATACTTATGCATATCTTTTGTAAATATATTATAATTATGATATATGTCTATATGTTTCTGACAGCACCATATTTACCCACACACGGCAAACAATCCGCTGTTGTGATGAATTATAAGGATGTATAATGAATCTACGGAAATTATGGTTACCACAACCATAATTGATCCCCAAGCTAACTGCATATATACGTAGAAAAAATAGTTGGCGTCGTCAAAAATAATGTAATTAATTTTAAGCAGTTGCTGACGTGGTCGAGTTTCATTTAGTGGGAGAACGACATCGAGAATGGGAGAAACTAGTGGGACCAGTAGAAATAATATCAAAGCGGTCAATAAAGATCCTGAAAAGAATAAACTCGATAACTTACCTGCAAAATACTGAAAGAAAGTATTTTTGTTAGATAATAGTAATATGATAATATACTTCGATACAATTGAGCCATCTTGTTGCCTTGCATAACGGTTCGATTCAAAACGTACAATTCATTGTTTAATTTCAGTTGTTCCCATTGCTTTGCCACAAATTGAAGCAATTTGTTAAACTATAAATAATATATTGCGAATATTTATTATATTATTTATATAAGAAACTCTTTATCTAATAATAAATTCACTTACATTTTGTCTGTTGATCTGGATATTTAATATTTTAATAGCACTGATCGTAGCTGCCATAAAATGTGGGAAAACGTTGATTACTGCGTCCATATTCTTGTCACATAACGAGGTATACAATTCTAGTGACTAATGATTGCAGGTTCCAATTGTTTAATAACATTACCTAATTATTTACTTTCTTGCGAGGAATTCATTTACTTTAGTATTCTCAATTTATCTATAACATTTTTCTACGAGGGGTTTACTAGATCCTTCCTTACCGTTGGTATAATGTTGCCTGTAATACTGATCACTACAGCAGTTACTATAAAATTCTTAAATCCATTTTTTTGACGTGGATCTTGCCCCAAAAGTTGCAAGTAGTTTTTCAGCATTTTATAGTGAGGAACATCAAATATATCAGGAGATTGTCTCTCAGTTTCCTGAAACGCTAAAATGCTCCAAGCTTAAATTAATTTCCCGATAATTTACGTTAAGAACCATAAAAGAACAACATAAAATTATAACTATCACTAGTAGACCGCGGACTTTTATGCATTTATGGGAAATCTCAAGGTAAAAAATGTACAGGGTACATATCATATGCAAAAATATACAAGACATTAAAAGTATAGCAGGTAAAAAAGCTCTCTTCTTAGCTTCCATTTTATTAATTATTTATAAAAATACTAATTTGCACAAACATCCGCGATCTAATCATACTTCAAAAAGTGATAACTATTTCGATTTTTGTGTAAACCTATTTCGCTTACTAGCCATATCTCCTTTTTTAACTAGAGTAACCGCTTCAGAAGAAAGACTGTCATGTGGAGAGTATGAAAGTTCTGTTTCTCAGGATCGTAGAAATCAATATGATATACGTATGTAAGTTTACACGACATTCGATACTATTAGACATCTGCAGTTTTTCCATCAAGCGTTAATGTGAATTTTTTCGATTTGCTGTCACACAAATATGAACTATGGTATAATTTTTAATTTGTGACATCATACTTGGAGAGAAAATTATGATTTCCGAGGTTCTACTGTAGCCTGTCAAAACGTTCTGCAGTATATGCAACACCTGTCATTATAGCTAGTCTCTTAAATATTGATATCGTTTCGTAGAGCGTCCCAGTTAAATATTAATTGTAAGTGTCGAGAGATTTTTTGAAACAGTGTCATTGATTCTGAAAGACATTGTTCTTTTTATGAGTAGCGTATTCTAGTTGTAATACTTTCTTCGACATGCGATTGAAGATTCTCTACCGATAAGCTCTTATCACTGTTCACAACACGCGAATATTGTAACAATAGGATTGCGTTATCTTTATACTATCATCAATTTCATGTGCCTAAAGTTGTATAATTATGCTAGTGTAATGTAGGAAATGAATTCTGTGAAGTAGTACGGAATGTGTGTTATTTAGGTACGATTCATGTACTAAAATATCAATATCGTATGAAAATTATGTGACTTTATGTCTTTATTTGCGCATTCGTCGAAGTCATCAAAAATGTCAAGTATTACATTATAACGGCTATTTAACATACTATTTGTACTTCTGGCTAAACTGGGTACAAACCGCAGTGGATACAATTACATATTTCAGGTATCGCAGATTCAGTTTTTTAATGACATCAACATTGTGATATAGGACATACACGTCTTGAAGGTCTGAAAATGTAAATTCCCGAAAATAGTAAGTAACGTAATATCAATATATAAGTACAGTGCAACGGTTTGTGGACAAATAGATTCTTTACTTTGTAGTCCAAAATAGATGTTTAACGAAATTTTAACTAATATTGACTACAGCGGCATAACAAGTAAAAGTAAACAGTAGAACAAATAAGGGCCGCTATTAATGCTAAATAAAACTTTAAAATGTCAGTTCTAGAATGTAAAGTACGAAATCTATCTGAAACATACATATTTGCACAGTACTTCACACACATTTATAATAGTGCTAGACTGATACATACTATTCCGAAGTTTTCTATATTCATTTCGTACAATCCACCTGCCGTCAATGAACAAAATCTTTTGCATCTTATTTGCATCACGTATATTACTTTTTGAATCTGCACGGGTGTTTCGTACCATGTGGAGCTGTAACTATTTTGATACGAGTAATTAATTTTATTGGAGACTGTAACTAATGTAGTCTATATGAATACTTTCTTAACACATACATATTATCTGCTAAATCAGAACAATGATCCAGGAGCACCTGGCCTGGTAAGCTGAGTAAAAACAAATGAAATTGATTAGCCCCACAAAACACAGCACTTCGCATTGCTTCTTCCGGCCTGTCTAAGTTTACCACGGTCTGAAGAATAACATTAGATAATTATTTACCAAGAATTATTTTTCATTTGTATCTGTTATCTTTTTAAAATTGTCTGTACTTGAACAGCTGTCGCGCTGATACCCAACATATTCAATCCAACCTGAATTAAGTAACTACCCCGACTGCTTTCTTTCAATATATCTGAAAATCTTTAAAATTAATGAAGATGTATATTAGTGACATTTCGTAATATTTTGATTATTGTAATAAATACAGACCGTATGGCTTCATTGTGCATTATCGCGCAATTCCGGATCCTTTCATACGTGTAATTCTCAGAAATAGCTGTGCCAGTAGAGTTGTTTGGATTCACAGTTGCTTTTTGGACTCGATGTCTACGGTTATGACAACAAAAATGAACATGTGTACGAGTTATAAATGTAGTGATTGCAATATTTTCAAGTGCATGCGAGAATGGCGACTAACAACCAAATCTTGCATAATATCAGGGTATTTACCCACAAACCGCAAATAATCCACTACTGTGATGAATTATTAGCATGTATAACCAATCAGCACCTATTATGGTGTACACAACAACAGCTGCTCCACAAAATAATTGTAAGTATATATAGAAAAAATAGTCATCATCGTTAAAAAATATGTAATTAACTCTTAGCAGTTGTTGGCGTGTTCGAGTTCCGTTTATTGGATGGACAATATCAAGAATGGGAGAAATTAGTGGCACCAGCAAGAATAATCCCATAAAAGATAGTAAAGTGCCTGAAAATTAGTACAGTTGATTTTTTACATGTAAATAATTCTACGTATATGTCAGGGAGAACTTTTTTTGTTAAACGTTAGAAATATTGGAAATCATGACGAGAATTGGGATATCTTTACTTACTACGATAAAATAGCGCCATTCTATTGCCTTGCATGACGATTTCCTCTAGAACGTGCAGTTCGCCGTTTAATGTCAGTTCCTGCCATTGTTTTGCCACAAGTTGGAACAATTTGTGAAACTAGAAAAAAATAAGTTTTTATGCCTCTTGCGTCGTTCAGAACTTTTTATATAAAAAGAAATTAGCGCACATTTTGCCTGTTGAAATGCATATTTAATATTTTAACAGCGCTGATGGAAGATGCGATAAAATGTGGCAGACACTCGATGACTCCATCCATGTCCTTGTTATGCAACGACGCAAATAACTCTATTGTCTATCGATTGCAAGTTCCAATTGTTTAATGATATTACCTGATTACTAGCTTTATTACGTAGCATTCACTCAATCCAGTTTCCTCATTATATCCTTGCTACTTTTCTATCTAATGATTGACGTATTTTTCTTACCGTTGGAATAGTGATGCTTGCGATACTAGTCACCACTATTATTACAATCATATTTCTAATGCTATTTTTATGACGCGGATCTTGTCCTAAAAGTTGGATGTATCGTTCGAGCTTATTATAGTAAGGCACGTGAAATATTTCGGGGTCGCCAGTTTTCTGAAACACTGAATACTCCAAGCTTACGTTAATTATACGAGTTATATTAAATATCATAGAAGTAACATTAACGTAATGTCAATATAACTGGACGCTGCGGATTTTTATACATTTGTGGGAAAATTTCAAGGAAAATAGATGCATAGAATGCATATCATATGCAAAATACATAAAATAATAATAATATTATTTATAATATATAACAGGTAAAAAATTTTTCTGTCTTGTTGCGGGGTTTTCAATTACATTCGTATAAATATAGGTTTGCATAAATATCCGCAGTGTAATCGTTAGTTTAAAAAGAACTAAATATTTTAGTTTTTGTGTATAATCTCTTTTCCTTACTAGCTATAACTTTGGGTTTTAAACGCCGGTGATCTTAACTCGTGCAATTGCTTTAAGCGAAATCTAGTGTAACAAGTATCGTACGGGGTATGAGTTCCCTTCTCAGGATCATAAAGATTAATACGGTACGTACGTATGTGACTTTACTCGACGTTTGATATTACTGGACATTTGCAATTTTTCCACTAATTGTTAATGTGAACTTTTTCGATTTGCTGTCACACGAATATGAACTATGGTATAATTTTTAATCTGTGACATCATACTTGGAGAGAAAATTATGATTTCCAAGGTTCTACTGTAGCCTGTCAAAACGTTCTGCAGTATATGCAACACCTGTCATTATAGCTAGTCTCTTAAATATTGATATCGTGTCGTACGGCGTCCCAGTTATATATGAATTGTAAATGTTGAGAGTGACATTGATCTTGAAAGACACTATTGTATGAATAGTGTATTATATTTGTAATACTACTTCCTCTGACATTCGATTGAAGATTCTCTACTGACAAGCTTATCACTGTTCACAACAAGCGAATATTGTAACAATAGGATTGCATTATCTTTATACTATCACCAATTTCATGTATCTAAAGTCGTATAATGATGCTTGAAGTAATATAGGAAATGAATTCTGTGAAATAGTGCGGAATGTGTGTTACTTAGGTATGATTTCTATACAAAAATATTAATACTTTATCTGAGGGATGTTTTTATATCTTTATTCGCCAAAGTCATCCAATATGTTCAGTATTACATGTCAGCTATCTATTATATTAGTTGTACGGTTGGTAAAACTGTGTATAGTAAACGGTAGATGATATTACATTTGACTAGTAATGCAGGTTCAGTCCTTCAGAGACATCAACATTGTAATGTAGGACATGCAAGTTTTGAAAGTCTGAAGATTAAAATATTCATAAATAGAAGATAATATAGTATATATAAATATAGTGGTATGCAAAAATTCCCAGCCAGATAGGTTTTCCATCTTATATTGTAAAAGCCGTATTTGATAGAGTTTTATCTAATATGTAATATGTAATATTAATAAAGAGTATAGTAAACAATGGGACACAATGGAACTAATTATAATTTTTTTATCGTTATAGTACGTAAAATTCTTTAAAATATCGCGTGTGTTATATGACATGAAAAATGAGAAATTTTTGTACACCACTGTACGTATATATAATAGCGCTAGACTGATACATACTATTCCGAAGTTTTCTATATTCATTTCGTACAATCCACCTGCCGTCAATGAACAAAATCTTTTGCATCTTATTTGCATCACGTATAGTACTTTTTGAATCTGCACGGGTGTTCCGTACCATGTGGAGCTGTAACTATTTTGATACGAGTAATTAATTTTATTGGAGACTGTAACTAATGTAGTCTATATGAATACTTTTAACACACATATTATCTGCTAAATCAGAGCAATGATCCAGGAGAACCTGGCCAGGTAAGCTGAGTAGAAACAAATGAAATTGACTAGCCCCACAAAATGCTGCACTTCGCATTGCTTCCTCCGGTCTATCTAAGTTTACTATTATCTGAAATATTAAGTAAAACAATTATTTATATAGAATTATTTTCAGTTTGTATTTGTTGCCATTTTCAAGATTATACTTTACTTGGACAGCTGTCACGCTTATTCCCAACATATTCAATCCAACCTGAATTAAGTAACTACCTTGACTGCTTCCGTTCAATATATTGTAAAATCTTTAAAATTAATGAAAATGTATATTAGTAACATTTCGTAATCTTTTATTTACCTTATCATTTTCTGTTATGCCTTATCGTCAATTAATAAATACATACAGTATGGCTTCACTGTGCATTATCGCACAATTCCGGATCTTTTCATACGTGTAATTCTCAGAAACAGCTGTACCAGTAGAGTTGTTTGGATTCACAGTTGCTTTTTGAACTCGGTGTCTACGGTTATGATAACAAAAATGAACACGTGTACGTGTTATAAATGTAGTGATTGCAATATTTACAAGTGCATGCGAGAATGGCGACCAATAACTAAATCTTGCATCACATTATGATATTTACCCACAGACTGCAAATAATCCACTGGCGTGATGAATTATTAGCATGTATAACCAGTCTGCACTAATTATGGTGAACACAACAACAGCTGCTGCACAAAATAATTGCACGTATATGTAGAAAAAATAATCACCACCGTTAAAAAATATGTAATTAACCCTTAGTAGTTGTTGGCGTGTTCGAGTCCCGTTTATTGGATGAACAATATCGAGAATTGGAGAAGTTAGTGGCACCAGCAAGAACAATCCCATAAAAGATACTAAAGTGTCTGAAAATTAGTACAGTTGATTTTTTACATGTAAATAATTCTACGTGTATGTCAGGGAGGACCATTTTTGTTAAAAATTAGAAATATTGGAAATCATGATGAGGATTGTGATACCACCATGACTTACTATGGTAAAATTGCGCCATTCTGTTGCCTTGCATGACGGTTTCCTCTAGAATGTGCAGTTCGTCGTTTAATTTCAGCTCCTGCCATTGTTTTGCCACAAGTTGGAACAATTTGTGAAACTAGAAAAAAATATGTTTTTATGCCTCTTGCATCGTTCAGGACTTTTTTATATAAAAAGAAATTAGCGCACACTTCGCCTGTTGAAATGCATATTTAATATTTTAACAGCGCTGATGGAAGATGCGATAAAATGTGGCAGACACTCGATGACTCCATCCATGTCCTTGTTATGCAACGACGCAAACAACTCTATTGTCTATCGATTGCAAGTTCCAATTGTTTAATGATATTACCTGATTATTAGCTTTATTACGTAGCATTCACACAAATCAGTTTCCTCACTTTACCCTCGTTAATCTTCTACATAATGATTTATGTGTTTCGCTTACCGTTGGGAAAATGATGCTTGCGATATTGATCACCACTATCATTACAATAATATTTCTAGTGCTACTTTTATGACGTGGATCTTGCCCCAAAAGTTGGATGTATCGTTCGAGTTCATTGTAGTAAGGCACGTGAAATATTTCAGAACCTTCGTTTATCTGAAGCACTGAATACTCGAAGCTCACATTAATTACACATTCGTGTTATATTGAAGACGATAGAAATAACGACAACATAACATTAATTTCACTAGTCACTGCGAGTTTTTATGCATTTATGGAAAATTTTAAGGAAAAGAGATGCAAAAAGTGTATATTATATGCAAAGATGTATAAAATAATCAATATATAATATTATCTATAATATGTAACAGCTAAACACATTTTCTGCCTGGGTCCGATTTTGTCAATTATATTCATAGAGATATAGGTTTGCATAAACACCCGCAGTGTTATCATTAGTTTAAGAAGAACTAAATATTATTTATAGTTTCAGTGTAAATGTCTTTTCGTTACTGGCTATAGCTCGAGATTTCTAACGCTGGTGTTTTTAACTGGCGCGAGTGCTTTAGGAGAAATCGCGTATGTAACAAGTGTCGTATGGAATACAAGTTCCCATCTGAGGATCGTGGAAATCAATATGGTTCATATGTAGTTGTACCAGGCGTTAGATGTTACTGAGAATGTATAATTTTGGTCATTATATATTATACTGATTCAGTTTCTTGTCGAACAGCTGTGCAATTTGATATCATTTTAAATTTATTACATCATCCTGGTTAAGAGTATTATGATTTTCTGATGTTCTTCTGGCTCCCATTAAAATATTCCGCGGAACATGAAAGACTTATTATTATGTATAATTATCCTGAAATATTGATACCGTCTCGTACGACATGCCAGTTAAATTTTAATAGTAAATGCTACCAGAGTTTTCGAAACTGTGACATTGATCTTGAAAGACAGTGTTCTTTTTATGCACAGTGTATTCTAGTCTCTAATACTTTGGCACTACTTCTTCGGACTTCTAATTGAAGATTCTTGACTGAGAAGATTGTCACTGTTTGCCACACACGAATATTGGAACCAATGGATCTATGTTATCGTTAGACTTACCATTGCCGGCATCAATTTCATTCTTCTAAAATTGCGAAACTGTTTTTGAAGTAATGTAAATGGAATTCACTGAAATGGTAGTGAATGTGTGTTATGTGTTTTATTCAGGTATGATTTATGTGCTAAAATATTAACACTGTATAAGAGGGGTGATTGTTATATCTTTATTCGCCAATATCATAAAAAATGTCCAGTATTACATGTCAGCTATTTATTATACTAGTCTTATACTTGGTAAAACTTTATATAACACACAGTGGATGTATGAACGATTACATTCGACAGATAGTGCTGATTTAATTTTTCACTGACATCATCATTGTAATATAGGACATGCACGTTTTGAAGGTCTGGAAATTAAAATATTCGTAAGTAGTGGATAATACATACACGTATATACAGGATGTTCAGCTGTAAGCGTAAAAAGATTTAAGGGATGATTCCTGAAGCTAAAATAAGATGAAAATCAAAATTAAAAAGATTTCGTTTTCTGATTTGTTTTTCAGTCATTGTCAATTAAAAATTGCCCGAAATATCTCTGTGCTCGAGCAAGCCTCCTTACACGAACGAAAGATATTTAGATCAGCCTAAGCAATGGAGTGCACAAGAATCCTCAAATCGAACGATACATGGGCAGCAGCTTCCTTCGCACAAATGTAGAGAAAAAAGAAAAAGAAAAGCTGTAGAGAAGAAAATAATGACAATCAAAGTCGCAAATTATCCTGCACAACGTCTTCTAAGAAATATCGGCCAATCACGGACAGGGCCATGGCTGTAGGCATGTGAAATTTGTATAAATATTGTTTATGTACGTCATTATTTATTATTTATTTATGGAGACAGAAAGCTAGAGGAAACATTAATCCTCTCTATTTGAAAATTCCACGAGGCGATTTTCGATACGCTGTTATGTACTTTAATAAGTAGACAAGTATAATGTGTAATCTACGATTTTTCTTAGAAAACATTGCGCAGGATCATTTAGGTTTTCGAAAGTCATTATCTTCTTCTCTACAGCTTGTGCGAGGGAAGCTGCTGCCCATGTACCGTTCGAATTGAAGATCACTGTATATCCCGCTGTTTAGGTTGATCTAATTTCGTTCCTGTAAGGGTTCTTGCTCGCATACAGGGATATTTCAACTAATCTTTAATTGGCAATAATCAACAAACAAATCAGAAAACGCAAATTTTTTATTCTTGATTTTCATTTTATTTTAGCTTCAAGAATCACCCCTTAAATTCTTATATACCTATAGCTAAACACTCCGTATAGTAGTATGCAGTAGTTTATAGTAGTAAAATTATATTTGAAAGAATTTTATCTGATATTGAATATAAAGGCATAACAGGTAGGAAAAATACAGTATAACAAATGATACTTGCTTTATGGTCATACTATACTATGTACTTCGAAAGGCTCTTTAAAATATCGTATTTGCGATATGTAATGAAAAATCAGAAATTTTTATATACTATTGTACGTACATATAACATTGTTAAATTTATACATACTATTCCGAAGTTTTCTATATTCATTTCGTACAATCCACCTGCCGTCAATGAACAAAATCTTTTGCATCTTATTTGCATCACGTATAGTACTTTTTGAATCTGTACGGGTACCTTGTACCATTTGGAGCTGTAACTATTTTGATACGAGCATTTAATTTTATTCGAGCCTGTGATTAATATATATAGTTTATATGAATACTTTCTAAACACATACATATTATCTGCTAAATCAGAACAATGATCCAATAGCACCTGGCCAGGTAAACTAAGTAAAAGCAAATGAAATAGACAAGCCCCACAAAATACCGCACTTCGTATTGCTTCTTCCGGTCTGTCTAAGTTTATCACTGTCTGAAGAATAATATAAACAATTATTTGTCTGAAACTATTTTTAATGTTTGTTATCATTTTGAAGATTGTTTTTACTTGAACAGCTGTCGCGCTTATGCTCAACATATTCAATCCAACCTGAATTAAGTAACTTGCTTGACTGCTTTCTTTCAGTATATTTGAAAATCTTTAAAGTTAATGAAGATGTATATTAGTGACATTTCGCAATTTTTTGATTATTGTAATAAATACAGACCGTATGGCTTCATTGTGCATTATCGTGCAATTCCGGATCCTTTCATACGTGTAATTCTCAGAAATAGCTGTGCCAGTAAAGTTGTTTGGATTCACAGTTGCTTTTTGGACTCGATGTCTACAGTTATGACAACAAAAATGAACATGTGTACGAATTATAAATTTAGTGATTGCAATATTTTCAAGTGCATGCGAGAATGGCGACTAACAACCAAATCTTGCATAATATCAGGGTATTTACCCACAAACCGCAAATAATCCACTACTGTGATGAATTATTAGCATGTATAACCAATCAGCACCTATTATGGTGAACACTACGACGACAGAGCTCCAAAATAATTGTAAATATATGTAAAAGAAATAGTCGGCATCGTTAAAAAATATGTAATTAACTCTTAGCAGTTGTTGGCGTGTTCGAGTTCTGTTTATTGGATGGACAATATCAAGCATTGGAGAACTTAGTGGCACCAGCAAGAACAATACCATAAATGATACTAAAGTGTCTGAAAGTTAGGACAATTGATTATTTACGTGTAAATAATTCTATGTATACGTCAGGGAGGATCTATTAAATTAAACACTAAAAATATTGGAAATCGCGTTGAGAATTTAAGTTCTGTACTTACTACGATAAAAGTGCGCCATTCTGTTGCCTTGCATGACGACTTCCTCTAGAACGTGCAGTTCGTCGTTGAATTTCAGCTGCTGCCATTGTCTTGCCACAAGTTGGAACAGTTTGCTGAACTAGAGAAAGATAATTTTTTATGCCTCTTGTATAGTTCAAAATATTCTTATGTAAGAGAATATTTACTCACATTTCGTTTGTTGAAATGTATATTTAATACTTTAACAGCGCTGATGGAAGATGCAACAAAATGTGGCAAACACTCGATGACTCCATCCATATCCTTTTTATGCAACGGCGCAAATAACTCTATTGTCTATCGATTGCAAGTCCCAATTGTTTAATGACATTGCCTGATTATTAGCTTTATTACGTAGCATTTACTCAATTCAGTTTCCTCATTTTATCCTTCCTACTTTTCTATATAATGATTGACATGTTGTTCTTACCGTTGGGATAGTGATGCTTACGATACTGGTCACCACTATTATTACAATCATATTTCTAGTACTACTTTTATGACGCGGATCTTGCCCCAAAAGTTGGATGTATCGTTCGAGTTTATTGTAGTATGTCACATGAAGTATTTCGACGCTCCCAGTTTTCTGATGCACTAAATACTCCAAACTCAGATTAATTACCCCATGAGGTTATATTAAGTACCGTAGAAATCATAAAATCAACATAACATCAATATCATTGGACGCTGCGGATATTTATGCGTTTATAAAGAAACGCAAAGAATGCACATGATATGCAAAAATATATAAAATGTTCAAACTATAATATTCTTCATAGAATGTAATAGACAAAACCATGTTCTGTGTAAGTACGATTTTTTAAATCATATTCCTACAAATATAGGTTTGCATAAATATCCTCAGGTCTATTATTAGTTTAAAAAGAACCACTTATTTTGATGTGGTGTAAATCTCTTTCCCTTACTGGTTGTGCAGTCTCAGGTTTCAAACGTCGGCTTCTTTATCTTGTGCAACCGCTTTTGGAGGAATCGCGCGTTTAAGAAGTGTCGTGTGGAGTATGAAGTCTCATTCTGAAGTCGCAAAAATCAATATGCTCATATGTAGTTATGATGTATATTCAATGTTGCTGGAATTGTGTCAATTTTGTCATTACATATTATAGCTTATCGATTGGTTGCCAGGTAGTCTACTACGGTATCACTTTTAACGTTGTGACATCGTCTTTGATATGAAAATGATGGCTTTTCGAAGTTCTTGTAACACATGTTACGGCGCTCGGCAGGACATGGATGAGCAGTTATTATAATTGAGCTTTGGTATACCAACTGAGTATTGATTATAAGTGGTAGGAAGTTCTTCGTAGCGCTGACTACTTGAAAACATTTCTTTTGTGCACGGTGTATTAAAGTTCAGATTCTTTCTTCGATTTTCAATTAAGAATTCTTCATCGATATGTTTATCACTGTTTGCCACACGCGAATATTATAATAATAGATATATCTTATTCTTACACTTCCCATTATGTGGCATCAATTTCATCCTTTTAAAGTTCGGAAATTGTTTTTGAAGTAACGTAAAGAGAATTCATTGCAATGGTAGTGAATGTGTGTTATTTAGGTACGATTTAGGTGTTAAGACGTTAATACTATACAGGGTGGTTGGTAACTGGCGGTACAAGCGGAAAGGTAGTGATTCTACGCGAAAAAAGAAGTCGAAAATATAGAATAAAAATTTTTCGTTTGAGGCTTTGTTTTTGAGAAAATCGACTTTGAATTTTCGCTCGATACGCGTGCACTTTATCACGTCTCGTTATAAAGGATCTCACTGTAGATCGTTGTCTCGATGGAAAAATTAAAAAAAAAATTTTTATTCTATATTTTCGACTTCTTTTTTTGCGTAGAACCACCCCCTTTCCGCTTGTATCACCAGTTACCAACCACCCTGTATGTGAAGGGTGTGTTTTTATATCTTTATTCGCCAATGTCATCCAATATGTCCAGTATTACATGTCAGCTATTTATTATACTAGTCTTATACTTGGTAAAGCTGTGTATAACATACAGTGGATGAAATTACACCCGACAGCTAATGCATATTCAATCTTTCATGGACATCAACATTGTAATATAGGATATGCACGTTTTGAAGGTCTGAAGATTAAAATATTCGTAAATAGTACTTAATATACTATGAGTAAACATATTGGTTTGGAAACTTTTTCAGCCAGATGGTTTTCGAATTTTACATTGTGAAATCGGCATTTGATAAAATTTTATCTAATTTTAAATATGGGGACATAACAGGTAATTCAAAACAGTAGAACAATTGATAATTACTTTATGGTTATAGTATAAATCTAATATATATTGTATACCTCGTAAGGTATCTTAAAATATCGCCTTTGCGTATGTAATGAAAAATCAGAAATTTTTATACACTACTGTACCTATATACATATAATATTGTTAAATTTATACATACTATTCCGAAATTTTCTATATTCATTTCATACAATCCACCTGCCGTCAATGAACAAAACCTTCTGCATCTTATTTGCATCATGTATAGTACTTTTCGAATTTGCACGGGTGCCTTGTACCATTTGGAGCTGTAACTATTTGATATGGACATTTAATTTTATTCGAGCCTTATTGATATCTATAGCTTATATGGATATTTTCTAAACACATACATATTATCTGCTAAATCAGAAGAATGATCCAGAAGCACTTGGCCAGGTAAACTAAGTAGAAACAAATGAAATTGACAAGCGCCACAAAATACAGCACTTCGTATTGCTTCTTCTGGTCTGTCCAAGTTTACCACGGTCTGAAAAATAAAATGAGATATTTAATTACCGACATCTATTTTTAATTTGTATCCGTTATCATTCTCAAGATTGTTCTTTACTTGAACTGCTGCTGTGCTTATACTCAATATGTTTAATCCAACCTGGATTAAATAACTACTTTGGCTGCTTTCGTCCAATATATTGTAAAACCTTTATATTTAATGGAGATGTATATTAGTCATATTTCGTAATATTTTAATTATTTAGTCGACTTTTATTATGCTTTGTTGTTGACTAATGTATACATACTGTATAGCTTCCTTATGCATGATCACACAATTTCGGAATTTTTCATACGTAGAATTATCAGAATCTTTTTCACCAGAAAAGTAATTTAGATTCGCAGTTGCTTTTTGAATTTGATATCTATAGTTATGAAAAGAAATAATGAAAATGTGTGTACTTGATATGAATATAATGATTATAATATTAACTAGTACATGCAAGTACGGCGACTAATACCAACTTTTGCATAACATCATGACATTTACCCACAAACTGCAAATAATCCACTACTGTGATGAATTATTAGCATGTATAACCAATCTGCACCTACTATGGTGAGCACCACAACGACAGTGCTCCAAAATAATTGTAAATAAATGTAAAAGAAATAGTCGTCACTGTTGAAAAATATGTAATTAACTCTTAGTAGTTGTTGGCGTTTTCGAGTTCCGTTTATTGGATGGACAATATCAAGAATTGGAGAAGTTAGTGGCACCAGTAAGAACAATACCATAAAAGATACTAAAGTGTCTGAAAGTTAGTATAATTAATTATATACGTGTAAATAATTCTATGTATATGTTAGGGAGGATCTTTTACTTGAAACATTAAAAATATTGAAAATCATGTTGAGAATTAAAATTCTTTACTTACTACGATAAAAGTGCGCCATCCTGTTGCCTTGCATGACGACTTTCTCTAGAACGTGCAATTCGTTGTTTAATTTCAGATGCTCCCATTGTTTTGCCACAAGTTGGTACATTTTGCTAAACTGGAAAAAGGATAAGTTTTTATACCTCTTGTATGCAAAACTTTCTTATGCAAGAAAATATTTGCGCACATTTCGTTTGTTGAAATGCATATTTAATACTTTAACAGCACTGGTGGAAGATGTGACAAAATATGACAGACACTCGATGACTCCATCCATATCCTTTCTATGCAAGGACGCAAATAACTCTATTGTCTATCGGTTGCAGGTCCCAATTGTTTAATCACATTACCTGATTATTAGCTTTATTACGTAGCATTCACTCAATCTAGTTTCCTCATTTTATCCTTTCTACTTTTCTATATAACGATTGACGTGTTTTTCTTACCGTTGGGATTGTGATGCATGCGATACTAGTTACCACTATTATTACAATCATGTTTCTAGTGCTACTTTTATGACGCGGATCTTGCCCCAAAAGTTGGATGTATCGTTCGAGTTTATTGTAGTATGCCACATGAAGTATTTCGGGACTCCCAGTTTTCTGACGCACTAAATACTCCAAACTCAGATTAATTACCCCACGAGGTTATATTAAGTACCGTAGAAATCATAAAATCAACATAACATCAATATCACTGGACGCTGCGGATTTTTATGCGCTTATAGGATATTTCAGTAAAGAAACGCAAAGAATGCACATGATATACAAAAATATATAAAATGTTCAAAATATAATATTTTTCATAGAGTGTAATAGATAAAACCATGTTCTGTGTGAGTACGATTTTTTAAATCATATTCCTACAAATATAGGTTTGCATAAATATCCACAGGTTTATTATTAGTTTAAAAAGAACCACTTATTTTGATGTGGTGTAAATCTCTTTCCCTTACTGGTTGTGTAGCCTCAGGTTTCAAACGTCGGCTTCTTTATCTTGTGCAACCGCTTTTGGAGGAATCGCGCGTTTAAGAAGTGTCGTGCGGAGTATGAGGTCTCATTCTGAAGTCGCAAAAATCAATATGCTCATATGTAGTTATGATGTATATTCAATGTTGCTGGAAATGCGACAATTTTGTCATTACATATTATAGCTTATCGATTGGTTGCCAGGTAGTCTACTATGGTATCACTTTTAACGTTGTGACATCGTCTTTGATACGAAAATGATGGCTTTTCGAAGTTCTTGTAACACATGTTACGGCGCTCGGCAGGACATGGATGAGCAGTTATTATAATTGACCATTGGTATACCAACTGAGTATTGATTATAAGTGGTAGGAAGTTCTTCATAGCGCTGACTACTTGAAAACATTTCTTTATGTGCACGGTCTATTCGAGTTCAGATACTTTCTTCGATTTTCAATTAAGAATTCTTCACCGATATGTTTATCACCGTTTGCAACACGCGAATATTCTAACAACAGCACTGTTGTATTTGTGCTTGAACCAATTTTATCTGCCTAAATCTGTATAATTATTCTTGAAGTGGTGTCGAAAGAATTCAGTGAAATGGTAGCAAATGTGTTATTTAGGTACGAATTATGTACTGAAATATTAACACGGTATCTGAAGTGTGTGGTTTTATATTTCTATTCGTCAGAGCAGTCTAATATATCCAGCATTACATGTAAATTATCTATCATATCATTTGTATATTTGGTAAAACTTTATATAACACACAGTGGATGTATGAACGATTACATTCGACAGATAGTGCTGATTTAATTTTTCACTGACATCATCATTGTAATATAGGACATGCACGTTTTGAAGGTCTGGAAATTAAAATATTCGTAAGTAGTGGATAATACATACACGTATATACAGGATGTTCGGCTGTAAGCGTAAAAAGATTTAAGGGATGATTCCCGAAGCTAAAATAAGATGAAAATCAAAATTAAAAAGATTTCGTTTTCTGATTTGTTTTTCAGTCATTGTCAATTAAAAATTGTCCGAAATATCCCTGTGCTCGAGCAAGCCCCCTTATACGAACGAAAGATATTTAGATCAGCCTAAGCAATGGAGTGCACAAGAATCCTCAAATCGAACGATACGTGGGCAGCAGCTTCCTTCGCACAAATGTAGAGAAAAAAGAAAAAGAAAAGCTGTAGAGAAGAAAATAATGACAATCAAAGTCGCAAATTATCCTGCACAACGTCTTCTAAGAAATATCGGCCAACCACGGACAGGACCATGGCTGTAGGTGTGAGAAATTTGTATAAACATTGTTTATGTACGTCATTATTTATTATTTATTTATAGAGACAGAGAGCTAGAGGAAACATTAATCCTCTCTATTTGAAAATTCCACGAGGCGATTTTCGATACGCTGTTATGTACTTTAATAAGTAGACAAGTATAATGTGTAATCTACGATTTTTCTTAGAAAACATTGCGCAGGATCATTTAGGTTTTCGAAAGTCATTATCTTCTTCTCTACGGCTTGTGCGAGGGAAGCTGCTGCCCATGTACCGTTCGAATTGAAGATCACTGTATATCCCGCTGTTTAGGTTGATCTAATTTCGTTCCTGTAAGGGTTCTTGCTCGCATACAGGGATATTTCAACTAATCTTTAATTGGCAATAATCAACAAACAAATCAGAAAATTTTTTATTCTTGATTTTCATTTTATTTTAGCTTCTAGAATCACCCCTTAAATTCTTATATACCTATAGCTAAACACTCTGTATAGTAGTATGCAGTAGTTTATAGTAGTAAAATTATATTTCAAAGAATTTTATCTGATATTGAATATAAAGGCATAACAGGTAGGAAAAGACAGTATAACAAATGATACTTGCTTTATGGTCATACTATACTATGTACTTCGAAAGGCTCTTTAAAATATCGCATTTGCGATATGTAATGAAAAATCAGAAATTTTTATACACCATTGTACGTACATATAACATTGTTAAATTTATACATACTATTCCGAAGTTTTCTATATTCATTTCGTACAATCCACCTGCCGTCAATGAACAAAATCTTTTGCATCTTATTTGCATCACGTATAGTACTTTTTGAATCTGCACGGGTGCCTTGTACCATTTGGAGCTGTAACTATTTTGATACGAGAATTTAATTTTATTCGAGCCTGTGATTAATATATATAGTTTATATGAATAATTTCTCAACACATACATATTATCTGCTAAATCAGAACAATGATCCAATAGCACCTGGCCAGGTAAACTAAGTAAAAGCAAATGAAATTGACAAGCCCCACAAAATACCGCACTTCGTATTGCTTCTTCCGGTCTGTCTAAGTTTATCACTGTCTGAAGAATAACATTAGATAATTATTTACCAAGAATTATTTTTCATTTGTATCTGTTATCTTTTTAAAATTGTCTGTACTTGAACAGCTGTCGCGCTGATACCCAACATATTCAATCCAACCTGAATTAAGTAACTACCCCGACTGCTTTCTTTCAATATATCTGAAAATCTTTAAAATTAATGAAGATGTATATTAGTGACATTTCGTAATTTTTTGATTATTGTAATAAATACAGACCGTATGGCTTCATTGTGCATTATCGCGCAATTCCTGATCTTTTCATACGAGTAATTCTCAGAAACAGATTCACCGGTAGAGTTGTTTGCATTCACAGTTGCCTTTTGGACTCGATGCCTACGGTTATGATAACAAATAATGAGCATGTATATACTTAGTATAAATATAACGATTACAATATTTACTATTTACTGCATGAATAAATGGCGACTAATAACCAAGTCTTGGATAACATTATGACATTTACCCACAAACTGCAAATAATCCACTACTATGATGAATTATTAGCATGTACAACCAGTCTGCACTAATTATAGTGAACACTATAACGACGGAGCTCCAAAATAATTGTAAATATATGTAAAAGAAATAGTCGTCGTCGTTAAAAAATATGTAATTAACTCTTAGCAGTTGTTGGCGTGTTCGAGTTCCGTTTATTGGATGGACAATATCAAGAATGGGAGAAATTAGTGGCACCAGCAAGAATAATCCCATAAAAGATAGTAAAGTGTCTGAAAATCAACACAATTGATTGTTTACGTATAAATAATTTTATGTATGTTAGGAAGGACTGGTTTGGTTAAAAATTGAAAATATTGAAAATTATGATGAGAATTGAGATAACTTCACTTACTACGATAAAAGTGCGCCATTCTGTTGCCTTGCTTGACGACTTCCTCCAGAACGTGCAATTCGCCATTTAATTTCAGTTGTTCCCATTGTTTTGCCACAAGTTGGAACAGTTTGTTAAACTTGAAAAAGATAAGTATTTGTCCATTTAACAACGTGTGTAGTTGACAATCTCTTTATATAAAAAGAAATTAGCGCACACTTCGCCTGTTGAAATGCATATTTAATATTTTAACAGCACTGGCGGAAGATGTGACAAAGTGTGGCAGACACTCGATGACTCCATCCATGTCCTTGTTATGCAATGACGCAAATAACTCTGCGGTCTATCGATAGCAAGTCCCAATTGTTTAATGACATTACCTTATCGTTAGCTTTATTACTTTTCTATATAATGATTATCTTGTTTTTCTTACCGCTGGGATAGTAATGCTTATGATACTAGTCACTACTATTACTACAATAATATTTCTAGTGCTACTTTTATGGCGCGGATCTTGTCCCAAAAGTTGGATATATCGCTCGAGTTTGCTGTAGTAAGGCACTTGAAATATTTCGGGGCCTCCGGTTATCTGAAGCACTGAATACTCAAAACCCACATTAATTACGCTATCGTGTTATATCAAATAGCATAGAAATAACATCAATATAGGATTAATACCACTAGTCACTACGTGTTTCTATACATTTATGTGAAGTTGCAAGGAAAAGAATTGTAATGAATGCACATAATATTTAAAAATATACAGGATGTTCGGCTACAGGTGTCAGGAAATTTAGGGGGTGATTCTTGAAGCCGAAATAAGACGATCATCAACGATCATATCATATGCAAAAATATATAAAATATTCAAAATACAATATGTAACAGGTAAAAACATCTTTTTCTTGGGTTCGATTTTTCAAATCTATTCACACAAAGTGGGATTTACATAAATATAAGCAGCCCAATTATTAGTTTAAAGAGAACTAAATATTTTAGTTTTAGTGTAAATCTCTTTCCCTTACTGGCTGTTGCTTCAGGTTTCAAACATCGGCCTTCTTAACTTGTGCAATCGCTTTAAAAGAAATCGTGTGTATAAGAAGTGTCGTATGGAGTATTAGATTCCCTTCTCGTAGAAATCAATATGCTTCATATGTAGTTATACTGGACATTCAATGTTGCTGGAAATGCATAATTTTCGTCATTAAATATTATAGTAAATCGATTTGTTGCCAAGTACATCACTACAATATCATTTTTAAAGTTGTGGTATCATCTTTGACATCATAATAATGGTTTTCCGACGTTCCTGTGAGACATGTTACATCGCTCTGCGGGACATGGTACAGCTGTTATTATAATTAATTATGGTATACCAACTAAATAATTGATCATGAGTGCTAGCAGAGCATTCATAGCGCTGACTGCTTGAAAACATTTCTTTTTATGCACAGCGTATCCTAGTTGTAGCACTTTCTCTGACTTTCAATTGAAAAGTCTCAGTGAAGACTATCACTGTTTGCAACACATGAATATTGTAACAATAGAAGTGGCATTTATTTTAACTTCTTAAGATTGTCAAGTTATTTTTGAAGGAAATGTAAGGAAGATTCAGTGAAATAATAGTGAATGTATATTATTTAGTTTCGATTTATGTACTAAAGTATTAACACTGTATTTGAAATGTGTGGTTGTATATCATTATTTGCAGATTCATTGAAATCGTTTAATTTATTCAATATGACATATCGGCTATTTATTTTTATGTCAGATAAAACTGTGTAGAACATACACGTGTAGATATGATTACATTCGCCAGGTAGTGCGGATTCAATATTTCACTGATATTAACGTTGTTATATAGCACATGTACACTTTGACAGTCTGAAGATTAAAATATTCGTAAATAGTAGGTAATATAATATACGTAACTATTGTGGTTGGCAAGTTCTCAGCCAGGTTCTTCACATTATATTGTAAAAACGATATTTAAAAGAATCTTGTGCAATACTGAACATGACAGCATAACAAGGAAAAAGATACAGTAGCACAAATCTTAATTGGTTTATGCCCACAGTGTAGTATGTACTTCGTAATGTTCTTTAAATTATCGCTTTAACAATGTGAAATGAATAATTAGAAATTTTTGTGCACTTCTGTAACTACATATAATAGTGCTAGTTTTATTAGTGCTAGCTCAATTAGGACCCGTATTATTTGTTTACCTTGATGATGTTAGTAAATGTGTATACACACATGCATTGTACTTTCGGGCGATATTTAAAAAGGACCAGTAAAGTAATTTTTAGGAAGGTACACAGTATTACTTGCGAATTAAAGTATATCAACTAATCATCGTGATTTATTAATTTTATTTGTACGTTCGATATAATGACAAACTATTATATCGGTTATTATACCATCTTCATGCTTACTCAGTCCAAGTATAAAATGCAACGGATATAGAGGTAACAGTGAACTTCATCCTTTCAATGACAACATCATCGTAATGTACGATATGCAGGTTTTGAAGGTCTTACAATGAAAACGATTATAAATAATGGTTGATATAGTACAACAATTACAATCGACTTATGCTGTGTTACATACAGTTCCAAAGTTCTCAATGTTCATTTGGTACAATCCACACGCAGTTAATGTACATGGGCTTCTAGTTCTTATTTGCATCATGTAAAGCATTTTTTGAGTTTTTACTGGTACTCCATACCATGTAGAGCCGTATCTGTTTCGATGTCAGTAAAATATTACATTCTATGATTAATAAGATTACAGCAGAATCTTGATTATCCGATCTAACCATGGTATGCGCTATTCGGTTAAACGAATAGCTTTGTTTGAACATAGAAAAGCATCATTTACTTTGAATTACTTTGTAAATATTAATATCAGAAACGAACAAAAATTTTTGGATAAAAATGTAACAATTTTCATCAGTTCCTATTCTTATTTTCCAATCTTTCAAATACAGAACCACCCATAAATTTTCATTAATCTGTGATCTGATAATCGAGGTTCTACCGCAGTTATGTTTCGAAAGCACTAAACACGTACAATTGTTTCGTTAGTTCGGTGCAATGATCTACAAGTATCTGTCCAGGTAAACTGAGCATAAATAAATGAAACTGATTAGCTCCGCACAATACAGCGCTTTTAATTGATATTCCCGGTCTATCTAAATTAATGACTGTCTGTAAATATAAAACAATTGATTAGGTTAATGATTTTTCAAGTTTTAGTAGATTTTCACTGTATGAGTATTTTTACTTGAACGGCAGTTGTGGTTATACCAATCATAGTTAGTCCAATTTGAATCATATAGCTAAGTCGATTGTTTTCATCTAATATATCATAAAAGCTAAAAATGCAACGAACAAAAATGATTAACGTCGTTCAATAACAATTTGAAAATTTATTATACTATATCGTCATTTGTTAAATACACACTCTATGGCTTTAGTGTGCATGATCACGCAATTTCTGATCTCTTTATATGTGTAATGTTCCGACATTGCTTCATTAGTGAATGAATTTAAGTGCCTTGTTTTTTTCTGGATTTGATGCCTGGATATATAACAAGAATTAAAAGAAATTATCATAATATCTATTGGTACATACAGTGGCTGACAAAAGTATATATGTTGTTTCATGTATACATCTATTACATATGTTTTATAAAACGTTTTGAAATTTTATTAACACTAATGCGACACATCTGTCATTATTGTATTAGTAAAGTTTCAAACCAATGTAAAATTGTATATAAATGTATATAAACGTATATAAATGGATATAAAAGCTGTAAGACATTTACTATCAAAGAAGTAAAAGATTAGTATTTAGATGCTCAAGTACTTTCGTGACCCACTGTAATAAACATCTGAAAAGCTTGAACATCTATAATTTTATAACTATGTTGCAACGTATTAAAAATGTGCAAATATGTTCAAGCGGTAGTGAATATACATAATTATATGTAATATAATTGTATTGAGTAAATCATATTCACCCACATACTATAAATAGTCCACTATTGTGGTGAACTATAAGCATCAATAAAGAATCTACGGTAACTATGCTTATTGAAACTACTATAGCCGCCCAAGATAACTGTAAGTACACGCAGAAAAAATAGTTATGGCTATCAAAAAGCACGTAATTAACATTAAGTAGTTGTTGTCGTGGTCGAGTTTCGTTTAGTGGAAGAAGGATATCCATCATAGGAGAAATCAGTGGAACGAGTAAAAAGAGTACCATAAATATCATTAATGTATCTGAAAAGATTAGAATTGATCATTCAAGTGCGAAATATTAAGTGGTACGAATCCCCGTTTTTACGTGTACTAGATGTATGCCGATTGCAAAATGAAGGCACGATAACTTACTTCGATACAATTTCGCCATTTTGCTGCCCCGTATGGTGACTTCTTCCAAAATGTACAAATCTTGACTTAACTTCAGCTGCTGCCATTCTTTCGTTATAGAATCGAACAATTTTCTAAACTAGAACATAACACGTGTTGTCATAACTTTATAAGATGCTTTCTTCCGGAAAGATTATTCAATAATAATAAATACGCGTACATTTTCTCTGTTGAGATAGACATTCATTATTTTAACGAAACTGGTCACAATTGCAGCTAAATGTGGCAAACACTCCAGCATCACATCCAGATTCTTGGTGTATAATGATTCGTACAATGCGATTGACTAATGAATTATAAGTTCCAGATGTTTAATGACATTACCTGACTATTTAATTTATTACGCAGAATTCAATCAATTGCCTCATATTAACTATTTCTATAATTTTCACCTACGGTATGATTACCTTACCATTGGAATAAGTACGGTTGTTATACTAGTCATCATTATAATTACAGTGATCAATCCATTTTTTTGGTGTGGATCTAGGCCCACAAATCTCAAATACTTCTTGATCATGTTATAATAAGGAATGTCATATATATTGGGATACTGTTCCCCGGTTTTCTGAAATACTACATATTTCGAAAATTGAATAAAATTATTTGCATGAATTATATTTGAATAAAATTATCGATATAGAATATGTACAAAAATATAACTCAGATACCGTTAATATTATTAGTAAACGAAACGTTAGATATTTTGATCACGGTATAATATATTGTATCCCTTCCTCTTACCGTCCATGTTTCCAAATTTCGAAACAACGACTTCTAAAGAAACGCAACGCACGGAACCACAAACTCAATAAAACTGACATGCCGTGCCGAATGCATGAAGTGATTCTTTATAGATCCAAAGTATCAAGTGGTAGTAAATTGATTCGGTAAAGTGTAGAGAAACTTAATGACAGTATTTTCATATTATTTCATTTATTGTATCGCGGCAAAACTGTTTGATTGTTGGTGTTATTGTATTAGCAGTTTATACGGTAGTTACATATGTACATACCTATAAGAAAATGACGTAATCGTTCTGTTAAGGGAGTACCAATTTCAGTTAGGATGCACATCATAAAATATAAATCATCTCTTTCTAAAACTGTCGCTTGTTGGATATTCGTTGGAAGTCAAAGGATTGATCCCCTATTGTTGAAGAACATAGATACCTCGAAGATAAATGTTGAGATATAGACAGAGGAGAGATTACGAATATGAGATAGGGTAGAAATATGAGAGAACAAAATTGTATTCTGTGTATAGTACTTAGAGGTACGGTTACAGTACAGTTCTGACAGTTTTGATAATGTCGATCGATATGTAATGTCTCTTCTAGTAACCATTGCTGATAGTTATCGTTCTTTTATTTAATGTACATTTTACATTCCAGTCGCAGTAGGAAGTGTCTTCATGTTCTTATTGAAGTGAAACTCACGTTGGTTTACTGTGTGATTTTAAAACAAAACAAAAACGGGAAGTTATACTACTATAAGATGAACTATAAGATGAAACCTACTGTGTACATGTAATAGAAGAATAATATATATGTAGAGGAAGAAATCTAGTAAGAACTAATAATGGTTAATCATTAATTTAGACATGTAATTTTCTTACACAATAATTTTATTTGCATATTCAATAGGGTGATTTAAATAATATAAAATTAATAATATATGTCGATTATTTTTTCTGTTATCTGCATTCTTGCTTAGTAAAAATTCAATGTCAGAACATAATGACTATGATACCATATTTCCCACAGCTGACGTGAAAGCATTATATTGCCGACGTTATCATTGTGAAAGACGACATGTACGTTTTGAAGGTCTTAAAATTTAAAATAATCGGAGAGTAGATAATATACAATTACAGTATACACATACAAGTACATATAAATAACTATGTCAGCCTTGTACAAGTACACAACATACCGAAGTTTTCCATATTCATTTCGTAGAATCCATCTGCTGTTGAGACACATGGCTCCTTCCACCTTATTTGCGTCACGTAAAACATTTTTTGAATTTTTACCGATATGTTGTACCATGCGGAATTGTATCTATTTCAGTTCGGTCAAACGTTATATTGCGGATTAGTATCATAATTTGCATATGATGGCCACACTAAATACGACACTAAACACGTACTATTGTTTCATTAAGTCAGCATAATAGTCTAGAAGTATGGTCCAGGTAAACTGAGCACAAACTAATGGATCTGAATGGCTCCACAAAATACACCACATTTAAGAGCTACTGGTATATCAAAATTAACGACTTTCTGAAACATATGAGTAAACAACTGTCTCTAACGCCTTGAATCAAAAACTCAAGTTGTTTGGTCCAACCTTTAAAAATTGATTCGATTTCGTGAATCACTTTGTACACTAATCTTACTTCCATACAATTGGGTCATTTCATTGCCTTGCAGGACTATTTTTTCTAGAACGGACAATTCATTATTCAATTACAACTACTGCCACTCTTTCGACGTAAAATCGAACATCTTGTTAAAATACAATATATAAAATAGCATGTCCTTTCAACATTTCGCTGTTGCCTGAAATCTTCTTTGTATAATGAATAATTGACATACGCCCTTTTTATACATATGTATATATGTATATATGTATATACGATAATTTAACAATACTGGGCATACAAGCAGCTACATTCGGTAGACATTCAAGCATGGCGTACACATTGTTTGTACAGATTCCTGTGTATATTTCTAATAACTAACGATTCGAATTCCGACTGTTTATCAATCTTACCTGATTATTCAATTTATTACATGTAATTTACTTTTCAGTTTCTTCTGTCTATCCATAATAACTTTTTAAAAAATATTCTTCTCCTTACAGGTGGCAGAAGGATGCTTGTGATATTAATAATCACTACAATAGCGCCAGTATTTCCGAAATCCTTGTTTTTGACACCAGTGTTGTCTTACTAAATGTAAGTAATTCTTGTGTACTTTATGGTACTAGATTTCGGACGTATCACAATACTGGTTTACGTTTCCCTGAAATACTAAATATAATACATTTGCGAGCCATTTTAAATATTTCAATCGCGATGTAAATATTATCTCGTTGTACCTTTGTACCTTACCGTGCATGAGACCAGATTTTTAGAATAGCGTCATGGTAGTTAATGAAACCACATGCAAGCGTAACTCTGTTTGTAACTATTTAATGTTCGTGAAGTATATAAATGTAACTATCCATTTCCAGAACTGGTGGACAATATCTGCTAAACACAGTTATACTAATACACGGCATTACATGAAGTATGAAAATGAAATCATTAAATATGGTTGCGAATCATTTTGTTTATTGGAGAGGTATGTATTCCTTTTAAAGCAGGTTCAAATTACGGTAAAAATCGTATAGTACGTATAAAATGACACGTACGCCATTGTCGTGCCACCTGTCTTGATAAATCAAGAGCTGTAATTGTTCTGAAACATTGATTACACATTGCACTGCTAACGCGTTCGCTGATAAACATGTAACTACTCAGTGAAGTCGTTCGAATTTCTACCAGAGCTATTATGTTTTCGTTTGCAGTGTTTTCCCATATAACTGTGCAACGATGTTATGTATGTGATGCAAAAAAATAAAAAAACAATTATTTCTCGATTGATTAATTGAATACTTGTATCATATCTGTTTACCTGGATGACGTTAGTAAACGTGTATACATACACACATTGTTCTTTCTGGCGATATTTAAAAAGGTCCAGTACAGTAATTTTTGGGAAGATACACAGTATTACTTGCGAATTAACGAATATCAACTAATCATCGTGATTTATTAATTTTATTTGTACGTTCGATATAATGACAAACTATTATATCGGTTATTATACCATCTTCCTGCTTACTCAGTCCATTATAAAATGCAACGGATATAGAGGTAACAGTGAACTTCATTCTTTCAATGACATTATCATCGTAATATACGACATGCAGGTTTTGAAGGTCTTACAATGAAAACGATTATAAATAATGGTTGATATAGTACAACAATTGCGATCGACTTATGCTGTGTTACATACAGTTCCAAAGTTCTCAATGTTCATTTGGTACAATCCACACGCAGTTAATGTACATGGCCTTCTAGTCCTTATTTGCATCATGTAAAGCATTTTTTGAACTCCTACTGGTGCTCCATACCATATAGAATCGTATCTGTTTCAATGTTAGTAAAACATTACATTCTATGGTTTAGAAGATTATAGTAGAATCTTGATTATCCGATCTAACCATGGTATACGCTGTCCGGTTAATCGAATAGCTTTGTTTGGACATAGAAAAACATCATTTACTTCGAATTATTTTATAAATACCAATATCGGAAAGGAATAAAAATGTTTGGATAAAAAAGTAACAATTTCCATCACTTCCCATTCTTATTCTTCAATCTTTCATATACAGAACCACCCACAAATTTTCAATAATCTGTGATCTGATAATCGAGATTCTGCCGTACTTATGCTTTGAAAACACTAAAAACCTACAGTTGTTTCGTTAGTTCGGTGCAATGATCTACAAGTATTTGTCCAGGTAAACTAAGCATAAACAAATGAAACTGATTAGCACCGCATAGCACAGCGCTTTTAATTGATTCTCCCGGTCTATCCAAGTTAATGACTGTCTGCAGATATAAAACAATTGATTAGGTTAACAATTTTTCAAGCTTTGCTAGATTTTCACTAAGAATACATAAGAATATCTTTACTTGAACAGCTGTCGTGGTTATACCAATCATATTTAGTCCAGTTTGAATCATATAGCTAATTCGATTGTTTTCATCTAATATATCGTAAAACCTAAAAATGCAATGAGCAAAAATGATTAATGTCGTTTAATAACAATTTGATAATTTATTGTATTTTATCGTTATTTGTTAAATACCAACTCTATGGCTTTATTGTGCATGATCACGCAATTTCTGATCTGTTTGTATGTGTAACGTTCCGACATAACTTCATTAGTGAACGAATTTAAGTTCCTTGTATTTTTCTGGATTTGGTGCCTGTATATATATCGAGAATTAACAGAAATTATCATAATGTCTATTGGTACATACAGTGGCTGACAAAAGTACATATGTTGTTTCATGTATACATCTATTACATATGTTTCATAAAACGTTTTGAAATTTTACTAACACTAATACGACACATCTGTCATTATTGTGTATAAACGTATATAAACGAATGTAAACGAATATAAAAGCTATAAAACATTTCCTACAAAAACAAGTTAAAGATTAAAGTATTTTGATGCTCAAGTACTTTCGTGACCCACTGTAATAAACATCTGAAAAACTTGAACATCTACAATTTTATAGTTATGTTGCAACGAATTAAAATATGTGCAAATATGTTCAAGCGGTAGTGAATATACATAATTATATGTAATATAATTGTATTGAGTAAATCATATTTACCCACATACTATAAATAGTCCACTATTGTGGTGAACTATAAGCATCAATAAAGAATCTACGGTAACTATGCTTATCGAAACTACTACTGACGCCCAAGATAACTGTAAGTACACATAGAAAAAATAGTTATCGCTGTCAAAAAGCACGTAATTAACATTAACAAGTTGTTGTCGTGGTCGAGTTTCGTTTAGTGGAAGAACGATATCCAATATTGGAGAAATCAGTGGAATGAGTAAAAAAAGTACCATACATATTAATAAAGTATCTGAAAAGATTATAATTGATCATTTATGTGCGAAATATTAAGTAGTACAAAACCGTTTTTGCGTGTACTAGATGTATGCCGATTGCAAAATTAAGGCACGATAACTTACTTCGATACAATTTCGCCATTTTGCTACCCCGTATGGTGACTTCTTCCAAAATGTACAAATCTTGACTTAACTTCAGCTGCTGCCATTCTTTCGTTATAGAATCGAACAATTTTCTAAACTACAACATAACGTGTGTTGTCATATATTTATAACATGCTTTCGTCCGAAAAGATTATTCAATAGTAATAAATTTGCGTACATTTTCTCTGTTGAGATGAACATTCAATACTTTGACGAAACTGGTCAAAAGTGCACCTAAATGTGGCAAACACTCGAGCACCATGTCCAGATTCTTGGTGTATAATGATCCATACAATACGATTGACTAATGAATTATAAGTTGCAGTTGTTTAATGACAGTATCTGACTATTTAATTTATTACGCAGAATTCAATCAATTATCACATTTTAACTATAGTACTATTTGTATAACATGTTCGTACGATATGTTTACCTTACCATTGGAATAAGTACACTTGTCATACTAGTCACCATTATAATTACAATAATCAATCCATTTTTTTGGTGTGGATCTAGGCCCAAAAATCTCAAATACTTCTTGATCATGTTATAATAAGGAATGTCATATATATTGGGATACTGTTCTCCGGTTTTCTGAAATACTACATATTTCGAAAATTGAATAAAATTATTTGAATGAATTATATTTGAATAAAATTATCGATATAGAATATGTACAGAAATATAATTCAGATACCGTTAATATTATTAGTAAACGAAACGTTAGATATTTTGATCACGGTATAATATATTGTATCCCTTCCTCTTACCGTCCATGTTTCCAAATTTCGAAACAACGACTTCTAAAGAAACGCAACGCACGGAACCACAAACTCAATAAAACTGACATGCCGTGCCGAATGCATGATGTGATTCTTTATAGATCCAAAGTATCAAGTGGTAGTAAATTGATTCGGTAAAGTGTAGAGAAACTTAATGACAGTATTTTCATATTATTTCATTTATTGTATCGCGGCAAAACTGTTTGATTGTTGGTGTTATTGTATTAGCAGTTTATAGGATAGTTACATATGTACATACCTATAAGAAAATGACGTAATCGTTCTGTTAAGGGACTACCAATTTCAGTTAGGATGCACATCATAAAATATAAATCTTCTCTTTCTAAAACTGTCGCTTGTTGGATATTCGTTGGAAGATAAAGGATTGATCCCCTATTGTTGAAGAGCATAGAAACCTCGAAGATAACTGTTGAGATATAGACAGAGGAGAGATTACGAATATGAGATAGGGTAGAAATATGAGAGAACAAAATTGTATTCTGTGTATAGTACTTAGAGGTGCGGTTACAGTACAGTTCTGACAGTTTTGATAATGTCGATCGATATGAATTTTGTACATCACGCGTTATGACGACTAGAACACTCTCTCCTAGTAACCATTGCTGATAGTTATCGTTCTTTTATTTGATGTACATGTTACGTTCCAGTCGCAGTAGGAAGTGTCTTCATGTTCTTATTGAAGTGAAACTCACGTTGGTTTACTGTGTGATTTTAAAACAAAACAAAAACGGGAAGTTATACTACTATAAGATGAACTATAAGATGAAACCTACTGTGTACATGTAATAGAAGAATAATATATATGTAGAGGAAGAAATCTAGTAAGAACTAATAATGGTTAATCATTAATTTAGACATGTAATTTTCTTACACAATAATTTTATTTGCATATTCAATAGGGTGATTTAAATAATATAAAATTAATAATATATGTCGATTATTTTTTCTGTTATCTGCATTCTTGCTTAGTAAAAATTCAATGTCAGAACATAATGACTATGATACCATATTTCCCACAGCTGACGTGAAAGCATTATATTGCCGACGTTATCATTGTGAAAGACGACATGTACGTTTTGAAGGTCTTAAAATTTAAAATAATCGGAGAGTAGATAATATACAATTACAGTATACACATACAAGTACATATAAATAACTATGTCAGCCTTGTACAAGTACACAACATACCGAAGTTTTCCATATTCATTTCGTAGAATCCATCTGCTGTTGAGACACATGGCTCCTTCCACCTTATTTGCGTCACGTAAAACATTTTTTGAATTTTTACCGATATGTTGTACCATGCGGAATTGTATCTATTTCAGTTCGGTCAAACGTTATATTGCGGATTAGTATCATAATTTGCATATGATGGCCACACTAAATACGACACTAAACACGTACTATTGTTTCATTAAGTCAGCATAATAGTCTAGAAGTATGGTCCAGGTAAACTGAGCACAAACTAATGGATCTGAATGGCTCCACAAAATACACCACATTTAAGAGCTACTGGTATATCAAAATTAACGACTTTCTGAAACATATGAGTAAACAACTGTCTCTAACGCCTTGAATCAAAAACTCAAGTTGTTTGGTCCAACCTTTAAAAATTGATTCGATTTCGTGAATCACTTTGTACACTAATCTTACTTCCATACAATTGGGTCATTTCATTGCCTTGCAGGACTATTTTTTCTAGAACGGACAATTCATTATTCAATTACAACTACTGCCACTCTTTCGACGCAAAATCGAACATCTTGTTAAAATACAATATATAAAATAGCATATCCTTTCAATATTTCGCTGCTGCCTGAAATCTTCTTTGTATAATGAATAATTGACATACGCCCTTTTTATACATATGTATATATGTATATATATGTATATACGATAATTTAACAATACTGGGCATACAAGCAGCTACATTCGGTAGACATTCAAGCACGGCGTACACATTGTTTGTACAGATTCCTGGGTATATTTCTAATAACTAACGATTCGAATTCCGACTGTTTATCAATCTTACCTGATTATTTAATTCATTACGTGTAATTCACTCTTCAGTTTCTTCTTTTTATCCATAATAATTTTTTAAAAAATATTCTTCTCCTTACAGATGGCATAAATATGATTGTGATGCTAATCATCACTACAATTGCGCTAGTATTTCCGGAATCCTTGTTCTTGACGCCGGTGTTGTCTTACTAATTGTAAGTAATTCTTGAGTACTTTATGGTACTAGATTTCGGACGTATCACGATACTGGTTTACGTTTCCCTGAAATACTAAATGTAATAATTTTGCGAGCCATTTTAAATATTTCAATCGCGATGTAAATATTATCTCGTTGTACCTTTGTACCTTACTGTGCGTGAGACCACATTTTTAGAATAGCGTCATGGTAGTTAATGAAACCACATGCATGCGTAACTCTGTAACTATTTAATGTTCGTGAAGTATATAAATACCTATCCATTTCCAGAACTGGTGGACAATATCTGCTAAACACAGTTGTACTAATACACGGCATTACATGAAGTATGAAAATGAAATCATTAAATATGGTTGCGAATCATTTTGTTTATTGGAGAGGTATGTATTCCTTTTAAAGCAGGTTCAAATTACGGTAAAAATCGTATAGTAGGTATAAAATGACACGTACGCCATTGTCGTGCCACCTGTCTTGAAAAATCAAGAGCTGTAATTGTTCTGAAACATTGATTACATATTGCACTGCTAACGCGTTCGCTGATAAACATGTAACTACTCAGTGAAGTCGTTCGAATTTCTACCAGAGCTATTATGTTTTCGTTTGCAGTGTTTTCCCATATAACTGTGCAACGATGTTATGTATGTGATGCAAAAAAATAAAAAAACAATTATTTCTCGATTGATTAATTGAGTACTTGTATCATATCTGTTTACCTGGATGACGTTAGTAATCGTGTATACATACACACATTGTTCTTTCTGGCGATATTTAAAAAGGACCAGTACAGTAATTTTTGGGAAGGTACACAGTATTACTTGCGAATTAAAGAATATCAACTAATCATCGTGATTTATTAACACTATTTGCACGTTCGATATAATGACAAACTATTATATCGGTTATTATACCATCTTCCTGCTTACTCAGTCCATTATAAAATGCAACGGATATAGAGGTAACAGTGAACTTCATCCTTTCAATGACATTATCATCGTAATATACGACATGCAGGTTTTGAAGGTCTTACAATGAAAACGATTGTAAATAATGGTTGATATAGTGCAACAATTACGATCGACTTATGCTGTGTTACATACAGTTCCAAAGTTCTCAATGTTCATTTGGTATAATCCACACGCAGTTAATGTACATGGCTTCCTAGTTCTTATTTGCATCATGTAAAGCATTCTTTGAACTTTTACTGGTGCTCCATACCATGTAGAATTGTATCTGTTTCGATGTCAGTAAAACATTACATTCTATGATTAGTAACATAATAATGACATGATAATAATTACAGTAGAACCTTGATTATCCGATCTAACCATGGTATACGCTGTCCGGTTAATCGAATAGTTTTGTTTGGACATAGGAAAACGTCATTTACTTTGAAGTATTTTAAAATACAAATATCAAAAGGGAATAAACATTTTTGGATAAAAATGTAAAGATTTTCATCAGTTCCTATTCTTATTTTCCAATTTTTCAAATACAGGACCATCCACAAATTTTCATTAATCTGTGATGTGATATTCGAGATTTTACCGCACTTACGCTTTGAAAACACTAAACACCTACAGTTGTTTCGTTAGCTCGGTGCAATGATCTATAAGTATTTGTCCAGGTAAACTGAGCATAAACAAATGAAACTGATTTGCACCGCACAGCACAGCGCTTCTAATTGATTCTCCCGGTCTATCGAAGTTAATCACTGTCTGCAAATATAAAACAATTGATTAGGTTAATGATTTTTAAAGTTATGGTAGATTTTCACTGTATGAATATCTTTACTTGAACAGCTGTCGTGGTTATACCAATCATATTTAGTCCAATTTGAATCATATAGCTAATTCGGTTGTTTTCATCTAATATATCGTAAAAGCTAAAAATGCAACGAACAAAAATGATTAATGTCGTTCAATAACAATTTGATAATTTGTAGTATTTTATCGTTATTTGTTAAATACCAACTCTATGGCTTTATTGTGCATGATCACGCAATTTCTGATCTGTTTGTATGTATAACGTTCCGACATAACTTCATTAGTGAACGAATTTAAGTGCCTTGTATTTTTCTGGATTTGGTGCCTGTATATATATCGAGAATTAAAAAAAATTATCATAATGTCTATTGGTACATACAGTGGCTGACAAAAGTATATAAGTTGTTTCATGTATACATCTATTACATATGTTTCATAAAACGTTTTGAAATTTTACTAACACTAATACGACACATCTGTCATTATTGTATATAAACGTATATAAATGAATATAAAAGCTATAAAACATTTCCTACAAAAACAAGTAAAAGATTAAAGTATTTTGATGCTCAAGTACTTTCGTGACCCACTGTAATAAACATCTGAAAAACTTGAACATCTACAATTTTATAGTTATGTTGCAACGAATTAAAATATGTGCAAATATGTTCAAGCGGTAGTGAATATACATAATTATATGTAATATAATTGTATTGAGTAAATCATATTTACCCACATACTACAAATAGTCCACTATTGTGGTGAACTATAAGCATCAATAAAGAATCTACGGTAACTATGATTATTGAAACTACTACTGACGTCCAAGATAACTGTAAATACACGTAGAAAAAATAGTTATTGCTGTCAAAAATCACGTAATTAACATTAAGTATTTGTTGTCGTGGTCGAGTTTCGTTTAGTGGAAGAACGATATCCAACATAGGAGGAAGCAGTGGAACGAGTAAAAAAAGTACCATACATATCAGTAAAGTATCTGAAAAGATTAGAATTGATCATTTATGTGCGAAATATTTAGTGGTATGAATTCGTTTTTACGTGTACTAGAATTATGCCGATTGCAAAATTAAGGCACGATAACTTACTTCGATACAATTTCGCCATTTTGCTGCCCCGTATGGTGACTTCTTCCAGAATGTACAAATCTTGACTTAATTTCAGCTGCTGCCATTCTTTCGTTATAGAATCGAACAATTTTCTAAACTAGAACATAACACGTGTTGTCATAACTTTATAACATGCTTTCTTCCGAAAAGATTGTTCAATAGTAATAAATTTGCGTACGTTTTCTCTGTTTAGATGAACATTCAATATTTTAACGACACTGGTCAAAAGTGCACCTAAATGTGGCAGACACTCGAGCACCATGTCCAGATTCTTGGTGTATAATGATCCGTACAATACGATTGACTATTGAATTATAAGTTCCAGTTGTTTAATGACATTATTTGACTGTTTAATTTATTACGCAGAATTCAATCACTTTACACATTTTAACTATAGTACTATTTCTATAACTTGCATCCCCGATATGCTACCTTACCATTGGAATAAGTCCGCTTGTCATACTAATCACCATTATAATTACAATGATCAATCCATATTTTTGGTGTGGATCTAGGCCCAAAAATCTCAAATACTTCTTGATCATGTTATAATAAGGAATGTCATATATATTGGGATACTGTTCTCCGGTTTTCTGAATTACTAAATATTTCGAAAATTGAATAAAATTATTTGAATGAATTATACAGGGTGGTTGGTAACTGGTGGTACAAGCAGAAAGGGGGTGATTCTACACGAAAAAAGAAGTCGAAAGTATAGAAAAAAATTTTTTTGTTTTAATTTTTCCATCGAGACAACGATCTACATTGAGATCCGTTATAACGAGACGTGATAAAATGCACGCGTACCGAGCGAAAATTCAAAGTCGATTTTCTCGAAAACAAAGCCTCAAACAAAAAATTTTTATTCTATATTTTCGACTTCTTTTTTTCACGTAGAGTCGCCCCCTTTCCGCGTGTACCACCAGTTACCAACCATCCTGTATACAGAAATATAATTCAGATATCGTTAATATTATTAATAAACGAAACGTTAGATATTTTGATCGCGGTATCATATAAGTATATTGCGTCCCTTCCTCTTACCGTCCATGTTTCCAAATTCTTGAAACATCGACTTTTAAAGAAACGCAACGCACGGAACCACAAACTCAATAAAACTGGCATGCCGTGTCAAATGCATGAAGCGATTCTTTGTAGTAAATTGATTCGGTAAAGTATAGAGAAACTTAATGACAGTATTTTCATATTATTTCATTTATTGTATCGAGGCAAAACTGTTTGATTGCCGGTGTTATTGTATTAGCAGTTTATACGGTAGTTACATATGTACATACCTATAAGAAAATAACGTAATCGTTCTGTTAAGGGACTACCAATTTCAGTTAGGATGCACATCATAAAATATAAATCATCTCTTTCTAAAACTGTCGCTTGTTGGATATTCGTTGGAAGACAAAGAATTGATCCCCCATTGTTGAAGAACATAGATACCTCGAAGATAAATGTTGAGATATAGACAGAGGAGAGATTACGAATATGAGATAGGGTAGAAATATGAGAGAACAAAATTGTATTCTGTGTATAGTACTTAGAGGTACGGTTACAGTACAGTTCTGACAGTTTTGATAATGTCGATCGATATGTAATGTCTCTTCTAGTAACCATTGCTGATAGTTATCGTTCTTTTATTTAATGTACATTTTACATTCCAGTCGCAGTAGGAAGTGTCTATACGTCCTTATTGAAGTGAAATTCACGTTGGTTTACTCTGTGATTTTGAAAAAAAAAAAACAAAAACGGGAAGTTATACTACTATAATCGAGATGTAGTAAATCAATGAAGTGTTTCTGGTTTTGATTATGACATAATAAGAAAAAGTAAAACGAACGAATTGGCAGAAATATGAGAAATACTTTATTGCTATGTGACCGCCTATATAGTTTATACAGTAAATAATCAAATGGATGTCGACCTTTTCTTCAAATGCCACGGATAAAGCTAGATAAAAAAAATAAAAAAATTTAAGAAATAATTATTTCGAAAAAAATATGATACAAGCTATTAAAGCTGTTTAACTAAAGAAATTTGACTACATTAGAGCAGTGAAGTTATTATAACGTGTGACGATAGACTGTAAGATATTAGTGCTGAGAATATATGTAGCTTGCACAGAATTAGCAAAAAACTTGCACTATACTGTACTACTACCATAATCTTTAATAGTTCGATTTTACCTTCATTTAAAAAAAAAAAAAAACGTTCGAAAGCCCCAAAAAGATCTGGAGTTCTATAAGATCCACGAGATCTATGTTTATACAGTACATTTCACATAACATTTCCCAAACTTCTTCTTGTGTTTTTTCTATTTATATCTCTTCTGAGACACTCTGCACTAAAAAATAAAATGGATATTCCATATTCATACCCTTCTCTAAATATTTCAATATTATAAATCTCTGTATGCTCTTAGTTGCAAATCTCATACTTTGCATAAATGACACTGATTTTCATTTTACGTAGCGTGTATTGCTGAAATTCACAAGTTTAAAATGTTTGTTTCTTCACAAAAAATGATCTTGCTAAGTTTCGTTTCCCCAATTTATTTTGGGCTTATGAGCATTGAATTTGAAATTATAAAAACTGACAAACATGAGATCATAATACAAGTATCGTTATGTATTTTACTTAGAAAATAGTATTAGCGTTTTGTGCTATTTTATTGAAATTAATGAAAGAACAAAGTAAAAAGGCAAGACAATATTGTTTTCATGCTTAAACAGTAATACCGAAATAAGCGCCTTGTTTATGAGTACGTTTATTTATTGTACCATACATTGATTTACACCTTTTTATTATACATATCTAACTAGCTACTATGTAGATACACATTGCCATATTCGTATCAATAGTTGATCATTGTTCGGTATTCTTTTACATCAAAAACAGGATTGGCAGGATGAACTTCTTCCGAGAACGAATTAGTCTTTCAATGATAGGAGCACCATGAAGTATGATACGCATGTCTTAAATGTCTTAAGATATGAAAAAATATCAATTACTACTTCGTTACTTACATCATGACGAAAAATGATTATACCCGTTTTATACAATCATGTACGTACTATTCCAAAATTCTCTATGTTCATTTCGTATATCCCTCCTGCTGTCAACTTACATGGTTTACTAGATCTCATTTGCATCATGTGAAGTACTCTTTGAACATTTATTGGCATGTTGTACCACATTGAGCGGTATCTATTAGATATAAGATTAATACAGATGTTATACCGAACTGATGACTTTTCGAATGTTTAAAAAATATTTGTTAACATACATATCATTAGTCAACTCGAAACTATGATCCGTGATTACTTGACCAGGTAGGGTAATAATAAGCAAATGGAATTGTTGGCCCACAAGAAACAGTCCAATTCTGAGAGCTTCCTCGGGTCGATGCAGATTTATTACTGCCTAATTAAAAGGTATCAATATAGTTTAATATTTGATTCATTAATATTTTCTATAATTGCAAAATAATTCTTACTTGTACGGCTGTTATGGTCATGCCGACCATAGTTAGCAAAATTTGGAAAAAGAAACTCCTGCGGCTGCTGTCATCTAACATCTCGAATAATCTTAAAATACAACCAAAGAAAAAGTCAACCGTAATCTGTAAACTCTTTTGCTACTTTTTCTATTATAACATTTTTATTATTATAACGTTAATTATAACTTTATCATTACTAACTGTAGGGCATTCTTATGCATGGTCAAGCATTGTCTAAACCGTTCAGTGTAAGTTTCATTTATACGAACACCAGTAGATCCTGTTGCTGTTATAATGTTCTGCCTATATCATTGATAAGTATCTGAATAGAGGAAGTCCATTTTTCTTTATATTAAAAGAAGCTAGATAAATTGAATTCAAGATAGAAGTAATTTCGAAAAAATGTTATTTTTATTATTTTTTACAAATACTGTAGCGAACAAAGAAAATCTCATGATATCATTCCTTGCAGCCTGCGATTTTATGTAGAAACGTTTCTAAAATATTATTATATACTTACCCACATATAGCAAATATGGCACAATCGTGATGAACGATCTGTATATACAATGAATCGATAGTGACTGCAATCATCACTGTTACGAATGAACACCAAAGTGAATGAAAATATATAGGATAAAAGTACCGATTTTCATCTAGAAAGTACGTCAGTCTGAACATTTGATGTCTTTGGCGAGTTTCATTGAGCGGTATGATGATATCTAAGAATGCAGGGTATAACGGAATGACTATAAATCCTGACATACATGACAATACAAAAGCTGAAAATATCAGAAACTTGTCATTCGTATAGAAATTATTAAAAATATTAATATATAAAAACATATTCAATGTATAAAATTTATCGAAAGATAAGTTGCAACAGTTACTTCTATATATTTCACCAATCTTATTTCCTTGCTTAGTAATTTCCTCAAGAATATGTGTTTGACTCTTATCGTTTAACAATTTCCAGTCTTTCTTTATAACATCGAACATCTTTTCAAACTAGAAAATAATTGTATATAGTGATTTTTATTTTTACCGCAGAATTCGTTTTCATAAATTTATATACATTTTTCTTGTAAATTTCATGATTTAGCAATTTTATTAAAACAGCTGATACCGAAGCCACTACAGGCATGCCTTCCAACATCCCTCCCAGATCATTTTCGTATAATGACGTAAAAATTTGTGCAAACTGTTGAGTAAAATCTCTAATTATATTGCATCCAATATCCTTTCATCAATTTCATGTAACCAATATTCACAATATTTTTTTAATAACATAAGTATTTTTAACGTATTTAATTCATCTGTAGCATTTTTACTTACCGCTGGAAAATAGAATGTCAATAGACTGCCTGTTATCACGGTTACATTAAATTTGCTGCCCCATCGCGATTGATTTGGAAACTGTCCCAAGAATAGTAAATACTTTTTAAATACTTTGTAATAAGAAATATCAAATACAGTGCTTGTGCGTCTTTCATTCTTCTGAAACACTAAATAATATATATATACACATATAGTTGACATAACATTAATGTTATTAGTGAACGAAATGGTAAATATTTTAATCGTGATATATGTATATTGTATCTCTTTCTCTTACTGCCGGTGTTTCAAAATTTCTGGAGTAATACTATGGAAACGTAGCGTGGTACGAACGTTTCAACAATACTGCTGGACACGAAGTACGAATCTACTCTTTAGAATAAAAAACATTTTGTTGATCAGATAAGATATGGATATCTTTTACATTCAGTGACATCATGTTATTTTCATTATTACAGGTAGAGTATGTGTACATTAAAATTTATGAGATAGCTATTAGTCTATAAGAAAATGATGTACTTATCTTTCTTTTTTTCAATCTGTTTGTTGAATGACTCTGTGATAAACGGAAAATTGATCGTTAGAGACTTCTGAATCGTTGAACAAAAATTATTATAGGATTTCATTTATACTATGTCTATTTCGACGAATTGAAACGACATTGTAATTGAAACGATATTAACCGATGAAGTGAACTCCTTTCGTTTGAATTCTCTTATTCAAATTCCGATTATTCGAAAATAATAGCGAGAATCAGAATCTTTACCATATGTATCGTTTGTTTCTCCGTAGATTTAGGTAAATGAAAGCATCTTAGTAGCAAGTCTGTAAAAATCTTAGTGCAAGTTTCATGCTTTGCATAAATGCCATTGCGTTCATTTTACAGGGTATCGATTTTTGCTCCTGTTCTTCAAATAATCTTGGTAAGAATCACCTCTTTAATTTATTTTATAACTTACATATGGAATATTTCTTTAACTTTTTCTGAAATATGTCATACTATCGTACATGTACAGTATTTAACTACAATTAACTATTTTGACTACAATTAACAATTTTGGGGAAAAAAATAATTTGTCAAAGTAATTTATCTCAATTAACATATATTAATATATATCAAGTATTAATACTGTCATTCGGATTTTCTTCATATTAATGTTATCCTTTACTACTCGTCAAAAAAGAAAGTAAAATACGACTCTTACGAATTTTTCAGCGACATTGTGGTGTGGGCTCTACGTAAATAACGTAATTACTTTTTCAAAAAGAATGTTTATTAATGTTATCGAAGTGCTTTTTAAGACTCTGTAACAAGAATTGTCGTCTCCTTTTACGACTATACTTATAGAGTACCTAAACTAAAGGGAAGGCAATAACGTTTTTCTGTGTGTCCTACCGTGATAAGTTCGGCTGCGTGTTTTTAAGGATTTACTAAGCAAAGGATAAGGAAGCATCAAAAACATTGATTTCTAATCATCTAGAGTCTACTAACTGACTTCCACTCTGTATAGAAAGACTCTAAGACGAGGAATAATTGAATATCTAAAATTAAGTGTTAGTTATAAAATGTTTACTATTCGAGGATTCAGCTATCGAAAACGTACAATAACAGTAGTGGTTTTCATATGCACTAATTCTCCAATATTTGAAGATTTCTTTCATATGTAAATTCAAGGTGAAATATGATGCAGACCAGACAGATATGTGTTATGCTATGCTCAAGTCAAACCATTCTGTGGCAATTATGTGTAGTGGACAAAGAAATCAATGGTGGACAAAATTGTCCAATTTTTTCGGACAATCATCGATTTCAGTGAGATGAAATATTGTAGACGGTGATTAGAACGTTTCATGGAATATTCAGTGACAGATTGACTTCCCAGTAATTGAAGATATTTGAATTCATAAGAATAGATGAGATACTGTGTGTTACGAACAGTTTGAGCTTCCCATTTTTTAAATAAAGCTGAATTACTTCGACCAATGCCAGGTTTTTTATTTGTGCAATATAGAGATTCTTCACTTGCCTGCTTTCCACCATTCTTTTGCGTTGTTCAGAGAAACCGCATGACACTAAAGGTAGAAATACATTACTATCGCATCACGTGAAATCACATACTATCACATAGCGTATTGCATATAAACAGCATGACGCATGTCGAATGTATCGGATTACGCTTTTCGAATGTTATGTGAAATCACGTGCTATGACGTGATAGTAACGTATTTTTACACCTTTTACCTTAAGCAGTTAGCCATAACGTCTTAACAGATGAAACGTGCGACGTATTCGTTAAAACGACACGATGGTGGGAACAGCGTTTATCACCCGGGAGACAATTTTGGACAGCGTTGGCTTAAGTTAGGGTCAAACCGTCCAAATCGTCGCGAACTGTTCTTTTATCACGTTCATGGGTCATAGACCACAGATCGGGTAATATCAATGTGTTCATCGGTGGTGCTTCGCTTTTGTAGTGTGTAGTTTGAGTTATGTTATCCGTACAAGTACGCAACGTTGCGGAACGATTCGATTCAGACAGAAACAAAGTAGTACTTATACCACCAGTTCACGCTTGGCAAGAACAGGCGACAGACGTAGAAAGAACGATGCAATATCTTTCATTACGAGGTGTTAGTAGCCGCAGGATACAGGCTTTGCGTCGCATGAAACCAAGTTAAATGATCGTGCTCGCTTTAATATTCTTAATCGAAATAATTGTACGTGCTCATATTTATTTCATCGCCGCTGTTAAATTACATCAAGTTCAGTTTAGTGGATTTTGTGTGAGTTTAATTTACTTTAATTCTTACAATAATCTTTCTTGCTGTGTTATGCTCGTTTTGTTTGTTTTCGTGATTAGTTCAAATCCTTTCTTTCGGTATCATGTTAGAGTTCTAAACACTGTTTAAACATCGTTTTGTTCTAAACACTGTGCCTTTACACGCAAAAATATAGCTATGAACGTGAAATACGAAATGTCATCTTCATTTGATGATATTGAAGTGATCAAAATTTATTTAAAAAGAGAAACAATATTGTTGTCATGTTCAAGCAATAATATGAAAGAAGAAATGAGGTATATAGTGATTTTATTTATGTGTGCTTATAATTATTCGATGCTAGTATTCTATGTAAACACTATTTCATTGTACGCCTTGTACACATTTAATATTAATAACACCATAAAAAGTATAATAGATACACATTACCACATCAATACCAATGGTTAGTTTCCGGAGAATCTTATAAATTGAACATACGGAACAAGTCGAATTCATTTTGAAAACGAATCAGTCACCCAAGGATAGGAGAACCGTAAAATACGATACGCATGTTTTAAATGTCTTAAAATAAAAAATATTATTATATCATTATTTAAAGCACAACAAAATAATTATAAACCTAACACTGCAAAGTACGTACCGTTCCAAAATTCTCTATGTTCATTTCGTATATCCCTCCTGCTGTCAACTTACATGGTTTACTAGATCTCATTTGCATCATGTGAAGTACTCTTTGAACATTTATTGGCATGTTGTACCACATTGAGCGGTATCTATTAGATATAAGATTAATACAGATGTTATACCGAACTGATGATTTTTCTAACGTTTAAAACATATTTGTTAACATACATATCATTAGTCAACTCGAAACTATGATCCGTGATTACTTGACCAGGTAGGGTAATAATAAGCAAGTGGAATTGTTGAGCTACAAGGAACAGACCAATTCTGAGAGCTTCTTCAGGTTGATGGAGATTCATAACGGCCTAATTAAAAGGTATTAATAGGTTTCAGTGTTTGGTTTATTAATATTTTCTATAATTGCAAAATAATTCTTACTTGTACGGCTGTTACGGTCATGCCGATCATAGTCAGTAAAATTTGAAAAAAGTAGCTTCTACGGCTGCTGTCATCTAGCATCTCGAATAATCTTAAAATACAACGAAAGAATAAGTCAACTTTTATTATAACTTCTTAATTATATCGTTATATAATTATAATTCTATCGTTACTAACTGGAGGGCATCGTTATGCATAGTCAAGCACTGCCTGAGCCATTCAGTGTAAGTTTTATTTGTGTCAACATCAGTAGATTTTCGTGCTGTTATGAGGGCCTGCCTACATCATTGTCAAATATCTCAGTGAAACTGTAAAACTGTTACATCCTGTCTGATTTCGATGATTTTTGAATATGTTATAAAACTCAACATTTTAAGCAACTTTTTCCTTTACATGTAACAGTCAGTGGACCATAATTTCCAAGATATTAGCAAAAATCCAACGATATCACGACAGTGAATTCCTTCTATAATATAATTGTACGTCCGTAACAGCGTACGTGTTATCATTGGTTGCTAATTATGTAACGGGCTTGTATAATAACTCTGTTATCAATAATAATAATTAATGATAACTTGTATAATAACTGCATACCCGAGGTTGCAAACGGTGCCTGTTGTATACGTATAACTTATAGCTCGATTTAAAAGTGAATATCATCAACGTGTTAGTTTAGATTTTAGTTAAAGTTACATGATAGTTACATATAAAAGAAAAAGCTGTTCAATTTCTTGAGTTTCATAACATATTAAAAAATCATCTAAATCAGAGAGGACTTAACAGTTTTACAAATTCACCAGTATCTCAATAGAAAATATCATTTTTATTATTTTTCACAAATACTGTAGCGAATGAAGGAAATCACTAGATATCCTTCCGCTATATCTATACTTGTACATATTATTACATACTTACCCACATATGGCAAATAAGGCGCTATCATGATGAACAATTTGTATGTATAATGAATCGATAGTGACTGCAATCATCGTTATTATGAATGCACACCAAAGTGAATGAAAATATATAGCATAAAAGTACTGATCGTCATCTAGAAAGTATGTTACTCTAAACATTTGTTCTCGATGACGAGTTTCATTGAGCGGTGAGATGATATCCAAGATCACAGGGGACAATGGAATAATTATAAATCCTGACATACATGATAACATAAAAGCTGAAAATAATATTAATAACATCATTTGTATAAAAATTATGAAAAATGTTGGTATATAAAAACATAGTCAATGTGTAAAATTTATCAAAAAATAAGCCACAACAATTACTTCTATATATTTCACCAAGCTTCTTTCCTTCTTTAGTAATTTCCTTAAGAATTTGCGCTTCGCTCTTATCGTTTAACAATTCCCAGTCTTTCTTTATGATATGGAACATCTTTTCAAACTAGAAAATAGTTACATTTTATAATCTTTAATTTCATCATTGGATTTATTTTTATAAATTTATATACATTTTCCTTGTAAATTACATGATTTAGCAATTTTATTAAGACAGCTGTTAACGTAGTTATTACAGGTATGGCTTCCAAGAACTTTGCCACATCTTTTGCGTATAATGACGTATAAATTTGTACAAACTGTTAAGTAAAATCTCTAATTATATTGTATCCAATATCTTTTTATCAATTTCATGTAACTAGTCTTCACAATATTTATTTAACAACATAAATATTTTTCACATGTTTAACATATCTATAATAATTTTACTTACACCTGGATAATGTAATGTCAATAGACTGCCTATCATCACGGTTAGATTAAGTTTCTTACTCCAGCGCGATTGATTTGGAAACTGTCCCAAGAATAGTAGATACTTTTTAAATACTTTGTAATAAGAAATATCAAATACAGTGCTTGTGCGTCTTTCATTCTTCTGAAACACTAAATAATATATTTTTATTTTGTTATTTCCGCTTGCATTTCAGTTTTGTAATGACCTTCAGTTTACATTGTACAAACATACATATAAACAATAGCATTAAACAATATATATATATTTGATATAACAATATAGTAATGAACGACATGGAAAATATTTTAATCGTGATATGTGTGTATTGCATATTCTTCCTTTTGAAGCCCCCGCGCATTAGCGACAATTTTATCGTTTACGGAAAGGACATTTTTATATGAAATATAGGCATGTACACATTTGACAACGCGACCAGAGAACGACTCATTTTTTCCTTTCGTTCACATAAAAAAAAATTCAATATTTGCTTCTGCTAATAATGCCATAGGGGCATAACCGGGTACTTAATATATTTTTCCTGCTAGAAAAGGTCAAATGGCAAAAAGAACCTTGTATACCGTTGAAAATCTTAATTCGACCGTACAGAATCAGGAAATGAGAGACCGTCTTTGAAAAAGCTATTTAGAATATAGAAAATCAAGATTGTTTGGAAGTGTGCAAATATTTATTCTATAGGTGACGCTAATATCGGGTACCTATTAAAAACACATAAAATATGATATAATTATAAAATCTTTATTTCTATTATTATAAAACGGTGAAACTGTAGAAACACTACCTACCCTTAAATTTTGATGATTTTTGGATGTGTTGTAGAAATCGATATTTTAAACAACTCTTTCCTATACGCAGAAAGGATGCATTCGCTTAGTTTCTGAGATATTCGCGAAAAACTGGCATTGAAAACCATTGAAATCGGAGGTAGGCAGTTTTTGGACAAAAGTAATAAGGAAATCTTGCAAAGGAAAGTTATTTTATATGATTTTGACAAATATTGGCTTATTTCAGTTTATATTAACTTATTTTAGCTTGCATTAACTTTTTTCAATTATTTAGAAATTCTTTTTTCGTATGATCTTTTTCCGAATCCGAACAATTTCTTGTTCGAGCTGGTTTTTATATTGTTCCGATTATAGCAAAAAGGAATGAATACTGAAACACATTTACACTATAGATAGAAAGCAAGCACAGCAAAGCAGCACTGGTTACCGATTTTACCACACAATCAAATACCCAATCTTATAATTTATATTAGATATTTACACTTCAGCATGCGATAAGAAATCGAGTGAAATGTGAAAATACCGTGTAAAAACTGCAAAATATAATTCAGTATTTATCGTAATAATGTTTTAAATTCAAGCGATAAAAAATTATTAATTTACCAACACAACACTAATACTTTCCAACCTGAAATTTTTTAACTTCACTGGATGAAACACTATGATGTTTTCTGCTCTACTCTTATGATCTCATAATAACTTAAGGTTAGCCCAAATGTAATACCATACCAGACAATACAAGTTTGTCTTACATACCCGGTTACACCCTACGTTCCTCTATTATATAATATAAATGCTAAAGTAACAGTTTTGTCGCTAATGCGCACACAACCTTACTGCCTAAATTTCTGGAATATGTTTTCAAATGTCTTGAACGATTATACGTATGTTTCGTGATACGTAAGGTAGATACGTGGCCACGAAGGTTTCTACAATATCGTTGCTGAAGCATGAATCTATTCTTTATAGACCGGAAATAAGAAATGTTAGTAAGATGATTGGATGAATCTTTTATACTCAATACTGTATACTCAGTACTGCAACAATTTATGTTATTTTCACTATTATAGGTAGCACAAGTTATTTGATATCGGATAAGTATATACGTATGATTAATGTTATAGTTATTACTGTCTATAAGAAAATTAGGTTCATTCAATTTCATCTTTCTTTTTTTCAATCTGTTTGCGACTCCGTAATAGACGAAAAATTGCTTCTAAAATTACTCGTTCAAAAAAGATAAACTGCGCTTATCAGAATGTATTGAAATAGCATTGTAGTCGATTTCAGTTATTCGAAAAATTATAGACGATATCAAGAATCAGAATTTTTATTGTATGAACTGTTCATTGTTTAATTAGTTTAAGTAAATAAATATGAAAAATCTTAATTATTAATAGGTTTTTTTTATAAATTAATTCTCCGTATAAAAATTTAATAGCAATAGTATTTGTAATGTTTCGGAGTGCCTTATTCCATTCCATTCTTTGCAGAAAAATATTACAGACTGTCGAGTAATACTCTACGGATTTTGAATAGTGTATTTTGTAATTCTGCTTACTATTACTACTATTATTACTACTGGGAATGATGATATTTACTGAGACCGGTAGTGCTGGAACTAGTAATCAAGTTTGTTGGAGAAATAATTACAAAGAAGAACGGTAAATATTTCAAAATAAACTTTTATTATTTACATAATATGATATAGATTCTATGGTATAACTATTTTCAAATCAAGCGTAAGTTTTATTGATTAAACACCAATGTTTTACTAACATTAGATTAAGACGGATGCATTATCTCAACATTTCTAAAATTTGTTTAAATATTATTTTATTACAAATTCTACATGAAGACCGGAGGGAGGAACACGATAAGTCACATTTCCTATTTTTTACAGGGAAGTAATTGTAAGATTCAGTACATTATCAATCAGTCTCATATCGCCAAAATTATCTTCATATTTCATTTCGGTGCTAATCATATGTTTTTTCATCCCTTCCAAAATTTTAAAATTTGCTTACATGTTTGGAATCAACAGATCAATTTCATCTTCAGTTATATCATATCAAAATCCTCCTACTTAATTATAATAAAATCAAAATATTAACAAAAATGCACAATCAAATTGCCGAATAGTTATTCTGTTACTTCCTCGCCAATTTCGATGGCCTTGGAATCAAGGTCATCATTTTGAACAACTTTTTCCTATGCATATAATAGGGATCGGTAGGTTGCAAGTTGCATACAAAAGTATGTTTAGTATCATATATGGCGCGTGAAGCTGTCGATGTGTTACCTTCTAATGAATTTAACGGAATTTTTTTTATATCTTTATAGAGATGTACGAACAATGAAAGAAATAATTAGAAGTCCAGTCACTGAATTTCAAATGCACAGGAATAGATAGGGTTAAGCTATTTAAATAGTGGCGGTCCCGCGCAAGTCGTGAGGGCAATACCAATAATAATGCGGCTACATTAACATAATTATAATATGGACACATACACGCATATACAGGCAATAATAATAATATCTAATCGACAATTTTGTACAAAATATAGGAAGAAAGTGCATATATGATACCAAATATATGTTTGTGTATAACGCGAAAACTAAAATCGACCACTCCACATATGTATAGGAAAAAATTGTTCAGAATGATGATCTTGACAAAATATTTCAAGGATATCAAAATCGACAAGGAGGTAACTATTTGGCAAATTCACCAAGTGTATTTATTATGCATTCCTCCTCTGACAATGAGAAATGTTCTTCATATAGAATTTTTAAATATTCCCGCCATTTTTTAACTTATTTCCTCTACAAAAGATGGCACTATAATACCACGTAATGACCGCAACCTTAGCGTGTTGCAAGTTACCTATCCAGTATCGAACTCTGCATCGCAAGTTACGGTTATAAGCATACTCGGAGTTTGTTATTCATTTGATTGGTGTGTTGTATGTGTTTATATTGGTTTATTGTGTAAAAAGTACAAAATTTTCATAATGAGTGCTGAGGAAGAAGTGCTACGGATTCAGAAAAAATTAAATAAGATGTCGAGCGGAGACGGGACGGTGAGTAAGTGAGTAAAATATAGTTGTGTACCCTGCTCGGCATATTGGAGGCTGTTCGTTAAGCAAAGCTCTTTTCCAATATAAATTGTGATTACTCTAATACATCATCGTAAATGTTTAACAAATACAAAGAAATATAACAAATACAAATATTGTTTGAAACTTTTCTCCAGAAATAAATGTTTATTCGTATAAATTTTTGTATACACAGTAATTCGATGGTGTTAAAGCAACAAAACGTATTTATGGAACTTTAATATTTGGCACGATAATTTTAATGCATTCATGAAACTTGAGAAAGGCGAGTCATGTTATTTTCGTTGTAGAGTTTTCGAAAATGCAGCTTATAAAATTTTCTATACACATAAGTATTGAAGTCGTTGTTAAAGTCTGTAGTCGCACTAATTCAAAGCTCATTAGTATAGACTTTTTGTTTATGCTATAATTATTATTTGTATATATTTATGTATATATATTATATATATATATTATTTGTATAGTTCAACTGTTTACATTTAACGTCGCTTTAAAAAAAATTATCTGTTACATACACAAATTATATCCTTATATAAAATTGGTTACAATGCATGTTTTGATGATAAAGATACATAATAACAATGTCTTCAGTAGATTATATAAATATCATGTATGCCTATATGTGTAATCTACATTAAAGAAATATAAATGGATTATGTATACTTAGATTTACCTTTTATAATAAAAGTGTGTTCATATTACAGGGGCAAGAACAAGCACTGGAATTACTTAAAATATTACAAAAGTTACCTGTGGATTTGGAACTTCTGACCAAGACACGCATTGGAATGACAGTGAATGCATTGAGAAAATCAAGCAGAGACGAAGAAGTTATATCGTTATCAAAAACTCTTATTAAAAATTGGAAGAAATTTTTATCTGGTAAGAAAATAAATTTAAATATAAAATTAAAAATAAAAAAGTAAACATAAAAGTAAAATTTCTCTTAGATAAATTAAAATTCTATATCTTTCCCATAGGGTCCAATAAAGAAAAAGATTCTACTTCTTCAAGCAGTTCAAAGAAGAAAGACGATAAATCAGAGAAAAGTAAAGATGATGGAGAACAGAAAAAAGAAAAGGATAATGCAGATGGAAGTGATGTTAAAATGAAGGAGGAGAAACCTCATAAAGATATTCAAAGAAAACAGTCTACGTTTCCTGCTCCTACAACCACAGATGCTGTACGGCTTAAATGTAGAGAGCTACTGGCAGCAGCTTTAAGAGTAGATGGAAATACAATTGATGGCTGTGCTACTCCAGAAGAATTAGCAGAAGAACTCGAAGAAGCAATTTATGCAGAATTTAAAAATACTGATAATAGATATAAGAATAGAGTAAGGTCCTAATTCCTTTATATTTTTATATTTTGCTGTAAATGCGAAACCTAATTATATATATCTAATTATTTAGGTGCGAAGCAGAGTCGCTAATTTACGTGACGCAAAAAATCCTAATCTTCGAACAAATTTTATTGCTGGTGCTATAACACCTGCTAGGCTTGCTGTTATGACTGCAGAAGAGATGGCAAGCGATGAAATAAAACAATTAAGGGAACAGTTTAAAAAGGAAGCAATTAATGATGCACAACTTGCTACAGTACAAGGAACGAAAACTGATCTATTAAAATGTGGAAAGTGCAAAAAACGTAATTGTACTTATAATCAAGTACAGACACGTTCAGCTGATGAACCTATGACTACTTTTGTGCTATGCAACGAATGTGGAAATCGATGGAAGTTTTGCTAAATATCCTTACCTTCCACAGTTTTTTCTGATTGCAATGGACAGGAAAATGTATTTCGTTCAAGTCCTACCTATTATTAATCATTATTATTAGAATTAAAGAAACTCAGTGCAAATATATTGCATATTTACAATTCACAGATTACATTGGATGCTTAATGATGTTTTTAATTTTTCCACGAGTTCAAAAAGTATGTCAGTTTTCATTGAATTGTATATACTCATATTTGATTGATTTACCAGAGGTCTCATAGGATTTAAAAATTAGAGACTCATAGAAGCTTTATAGGACCTAAAACATATTAACAAAGAATTCATTAGATTAAACAAATTGAATGATACATGTTTTTATTTTGTGTATATATAGCATTGTCGCTGTAAAAAAGTTCGGATATGCGACTAACATTAAAATAAAAATATTTTGTTTTATATTGCACGAGGTTACGTCGTATTTTATCTGTGAAAAATTAGAAATTGTGGGTACAGTTCTGAAATACATGTATGTAATTACATTGTAGTATTTTTGGAACCCTTTTTGACAATATAGTAGTTAAAAATTTCATATTTAAAAATAGATATGATATATGATTGCGAATGTAAAAGTTTCATTTTTATTTAAATTAAAGAATTTTTATTATATCATCTGAAAAAATTGGATTGGTTAAGTAATAATTGTACATATGTTACCGTACAACCACACACGGGTATAATTTTTCTTTTTGTCGATTGACTTTACCATAAACTTGATAGTTTTTATGAATCACCGTTGGGGGCCGCCACTGCACTCGATGTTTCTAGCAATTTAGATTTAAGGGTTTACGTACTTCAACGCGTACGCTAATTTCTAACCTAATATCAATGTCATTTGTGTAACTATTAAAGTATGTCCATCAGTATGTACTTTTCGAATGGTTTCTAAATCTTTTACGGTTTATTAACAGATCATGTAAAAGAATGAAATTACGTGATTCTGTTTACGTTAAAAGATAGCATATGAGTATTATAGTAAAATTGATCGTAATGATGTAACATTTAAAATGAAGTTTTTTGAAGGTAATAGAAAATTTAATAAATATCCAGGAAAGCATAAGTAACGTTTTTCAATAGCTATACATAATGTTTATATAATATGTAACGATCGTTAACTTTTCTGAAATATTTGATGACACAACGAAAAATAATTAAAGAATATATTAAAATAGAAAGTGAATGATTCCTGATCATCACTATGTGCGGAGACGCCCACATCAAAGAGCAATGGCAACTTTTGCAAAACCTTCGATCTACGGTAGAAGGTTTATTGGTCGATGGTGTTTTAAACGTATGGGATGTTTACGGTGGTTTAAATCGTCTTCACAATGTAATGGAAAGGATATTCAAACATGGCTGTCGAATATTTAATCGAAATGTAAGATTAAATCCTTTAACTTGTTTTTGCTTGACATGCATAGTTATTAATATGATATAATTTACTTGTATTTGTAATTATACTTGGCCATATTTTATTTTTGCCTCTTTATTGTTTAATACAATTAAATTTTTGATTGCAATGTAATATGAAATTGTACTATGTTATAATTGTTTGTTTACATTGACAGTGACATTGGTTTTTTTTTACTTTCATTGAAGATGTCATCTTCTTTTATATTTAGAATAATTTTACTATTTTTACTTATGGTCAATATATTTTTATATTATTTACATAGAGAAATACTTAATATAAACTTAATGTTGAAAAGAATTTAATAAAATTTATTATAAGGGAGAACCGGATTGTTGGATTTTTATTCAAGGATTAAATTGGCTGCAGCCCTCTGTAGCATTGTCACCTGTTGTTCCTGAAACAGAAGATTATCTTTCAAATTTACCAACTCGAATTGTCTCACACAAAGATATGTTATGGCTGTACAAGAGGTAATTACCAAAAGAAACATGTTGATTTAATCTATTAGTGTTTATATATATATCAGATACTTAAATTTACATAACATAATTTAATAATTATTATGACATAGTTTGGAAAGTCATTCTTTGTCACATAAGCTTCCATGGCTTTTGTCTGATAAGGAACATTTACTTTCTTGTTTTGAACCATGGGCATTTTTGTGTCAAGAAAACTTAGCTGAAGCCACACTCTTATGTTTAAGAGCAGTTGAAAGAAACCAACCTACATTGCTTACAGAAATTGATCCATCCTTGGTAAGTTGTCCAAAAACAATTTTATTTATTGTAATGTGTATATCATTGTATTTGTATGATTGATACACATTTTAATCTAATCGTTCACTTAGTATTTTTGTTTTTAGTTTTTACCTTGTTGGATTTCTCCTAAAACAAGTCCAAAGAGACATCGTCGATCTTCTTCATATCCAATTAATTTCTCAACAATAAATCTTAGTGTTGCAAGAGATAAAGTAATACATATTGAGAATTGTCAATTAGAATCATTAAAAATAGCTTCAGACAACAAAATTATGCAACATGATGATGTTAAATCTAATGAAAAATATGAAGATAAATCATTAGATTCTAAAGAAATTAATGATATACCTTTGAAAAGTTGGAGTAGTCTTTCAGTACTGACTAAAAATTGTACATCTGTAGAAAAAAGTGCTTCTGCATCTTCATCATGCGTTGCAAAGAGTAGTTCACATAAAAGTAATGATCCTCAAACATCTCCTGTTGAATTATCAAAAATAATTAATGTAAATTATGCCGAATTAAAACATTCAACATCAAATGTGGATAATAAACAACTTGTAAAGCCAAGGACTCCTGTAAGGAAAGTACAAAACAAAACTAAAGCGAAACAGAATCAAAGTATGAAGAAATCTAGCGAAGATTCTGATGTGTTAAATTCTGAGGATACATCAATAAATGCAGTAGAAGAATACCGGATTCCTTCTTTTATACCAAATGAAGGAAATCCAAATGCATATAACACAAATTCTACAGAAATTAGAATTTCTCAAACGCCAAGAAGAAAAACTTCTCTTTTATCAGGTTCAGCGCCTGAATTCACTAGTCCATGGAATTTAGAAATTGAGGGGCAAAAAGATATAAGAACAGCAAAGAAGAGTTTCATGGAAGATGGAGGAAGCAGTGTTCAACCTATGGCAATAGGTTATTTTCCGCGTCCAACAGAAGGTCAAAGTTTAACAAATTTTTTAGCTTCTGCACAATTTTCTAGAGCAAATGCTGAATTGGACAGAGAAAACGCACATTTCAGTGTTTCCGAAGCAATGATAGCTGCCATAGAACAAGTAAAATGTAATAGGCAATGGCGTCTTATGGAAGAAGCAACTGAAGAAAGCGACGAAGAAATAAATAGCTTAAAACAGAGGATACGATTAAGACGGCGTCAGCGACAGGAAGAGCGGTACAAAGGAAGGACGTGGAATCGCGAACTACTGAGTGATGGCAAAACTGATACTACAACCACTGATCAAAGTGTTAGTCCATTATCAACTTCGTCTGATGCTCCCTCAGAAAATATATCTACAGATGACATAGAAGATTTAGAAGTGGATGACGAGCGAAATGCAGTAAAACTTAAAAATGCTGGAATTTCCATATCCATGGCATCTTTATATTCAGATGCAGATTTGTATCAATCATCCCCTGCACATGGAACAGAATCAACTTTAACTGAGAGTAGTATGTCCGCGGAAGGGGTAGCTTTGTCACTTCTTAGTAAATTTAGTGAGAAACAATTACCGAGAGCGAGTGAATTACAATGGCTGGTCTCTGAAAAGGATGTACCACAAAGATTGTTACCATTACCAAAAAGTTGGCCAATAAATCCAGATGATGCAGAAAATTCACAGTCAATTCCTCTGCGTGGAACAACAGAATGGGCTCCACCAAGACCTCAAATTATTTTTACATCACATCCTCCACCAGTGTATGTTTATGAATTTAGCAGATACATATATATAATTTCATTATTCACTTAAACATGATATTTTTTATACATAGGCGACGGACTCTTATAGCCAAACAGAATTACAGGTGCGCAGGATGTGGAATGAAGGTTGCAATAAAATATGCAAATAAATTTCGTTACTGTGAGTATTTAGGTAGATACTTCTGTACTGGATGCCATACCAATCAGGTAGCATTAATACCAGGAAAAATTTTAACTAAGTGGGATTTTAACAGGTATAACAATTAATAAGACAACATACATTTATAATTTATAAAATGATACTATATATTCATTTATTTGTCCATTTAGGTATTCTGTATCAAACTTTTCATATAGACTGTTGGATCAAATGACATCAGATCCATTATTTCAAATAAATGACTTAAATCCATCATTATATAGACGAATAAAACAATTAGCCAGAACAAGATTATTACGTTTACAATTATTTTTCTTTAAAGATTTTCTATTTACATGTCGATTTGCGACAAGGTATGCATTTCAAATATTTTTTCTTTTTTATTATGAAAAAGATAATATTCTGAAATTTGTGTTACTTCTTTTAGTGTTCAAGATATACTGAAGAAGGAACCAAATTATATAATAAGTGAACCCCATGTATATTCCATTCAAGATCTGATGCATGTTAAATATGGTATCTTGCCAATGAGATTGCAAGAATTAGTTGAAATGTGTAATATGCATATTATGGGCTGTGAGGTAGTGTTTTTTATAGTAAATATTTATATTTTTAATGAAAGCCGAGTTATGTATGTTATATATTTGTACTTTTAATAAGATCCAATCTTGTTTTTAGCTATGCCAAGCTAGGGGATTTGTATGTGAGCTATGTCGTTCCAAAGATGTCATATTTCCGTGGGAATTCACAAAAGTTAGTAGATGTGAAATGTGTGGTGCATGTTTTCATAATGAATGCAAGCAGAATTTTAATAAAGTAGATTGTCCACGCTGCATTCGTTTACATGATAGACAAATATCTAGAGAACAATTTTGACATACGGTAAGATTATCTTGTGTCATATTTTTAGATATAGGTATCGAATTAGTAATTTATAAATTTCATTTAAATTATTATTTGTAAAAAAAAGATATTCCCAAATTGTGCTTTGGTTTCTATTTATCATATTTAATACAAAATTGAAATTGTCAAGTAGCAACAAGTAAATTCAAACTACCAAAAATCTCCATTATATTATTAGTTACATAGATGTGTTAAAATGTAAAAGTTATATTTTAATTTAAAAAATTTAATATATTTGCAAATTTCACGAATTGAAACATTCTATTGCTTGAAACGCCTAAAGTATAGCATTTTATAAAAAAATTTACTTAATATAATTATGTGTACATTACAAATGTAGTAAAGACTGAGAAAATGTGATATTTAAAGTAATTGTAACTTTATTCTTGAAGTATTTTTTCTATTTATTTTTTTTATATTACATAATTACTCATGCTGTAGTACGTATACTGTTACCAGTCAACACGAAAATAGCGATATATATAATTTATTTATAAGTTTTCGACTTAAATAATATAAATTATTTCAATGTGACAAAAGGTAGTGTAAATATTACGTATTTGCAAAATGTATTATTCTAAATATGTATTTATAGCTTGCTTTTATTTTTTTAACTATGAATTAATTTGATAGACGTTTAATATGATTAAAAATAAAATAAAAATAAATTATTACATGTTATAAATATTGATTATAAAGTGGTAATAATATTTTTAGTACAATGGTTTATAAAAATATTATCTTTATACTGAAAAAATATAATAGTCATAAATGCTGTACCTGGTTCCTATCATGATTGAAAGTATGCATTGTTTATTTATAAAAGTTGTTAATATGGTCGAAGTTTATAATAAAATATTAAAATCTAATAAGATGTTTTATTTTCCGGAAGTATTTGTAATATATGTATTACAAATAAGGTACAGAATAGGTGTGATATGCAATGCTCTTTCGTGTCCTACGTTTTGGGGATTATCTGATATTCCCTTACCACTTTCGTACTATATGTGACGTTATCGATTCAGTATATAGTACTGGTTTGAATTAAAACTAAATAAAGCTTTGTACGTACGAAATTATAAATAAAATATAGATCAGGTTATGAGACACGGAGTCCCATTTAATGTCCGTCTATTCTGTATGTTTCATTGTCTTAATAAATTGTATTGGAAGATTATATACAAGAATGATATGTACAAAAAATGAAAAATCATTATTTTTTATTAAATTACATCTCGTTTACAATGGTTCACATACACACATCTTATAAAATAATAGGTAATACATTCACTGCTGGTACAAAAATATGATATTATGTACACCACCTAATGTCAATAAGTCTTACTATGTAGTATTTCTATATGATAAATTTTTATTATAAAAAGATCACTCTAAATTTGATTTAATAAGTGTTAAAAATATATACACATCGTTAATTGTGTTTACTATGTACAACTACCCTCCTGATCCAACATGTTCTAATTGATAGGCACATGCCTTGCATAAATATTGTTTATGAGAAAATCGTGATGAATTTGACTGTACCAAAGTTTTGAATACATATATATCACAGGTGGTATTTTGTAAAGAACATGCCTTACAGACACAACTAGTGACTATGAGTAAAATTCGAAAAATAGACCTCTTTGTTACACTTATAATATGTATGCAACTAACTAAAGTAGTGAAGAATACAATTTTATGTATAATAGCAAATAATGAGAAATTATTTCCTCTATAAACTACATATTTATATATATATACTGAAATTTATTAATTTCGTGCAATGTATCAATCGAAAATATCTAAATTTTTTAAATTCCTAAATTTCTTTATAAAGGAGGAAATAATCTCTTACTTTTGATAACGAGTGTAATGCGTAAAAATATATATTCGTCGGTATTTCATGTAACTATCCTTAGGAGCATACAATTTATTATCAGTCTATAAAGTGCAACAACAATGCATAACAATACGCCACTCTCCATAAAATATGAGTACTACTTAATTTTCTATTTACTGACATTTGAATATGTGTACCAACCAAATCTTTAGTAAGACATCATATAATAGCATTATATATAAATAAAAAAAAGGAGTAAAAGATTTATTTCAATCTTAACATGCTAAAAAACGGATTTAAAAATATTAATTTTTATCAGAATTTCAATGAAGTATAAAAGTGTGGCGCTAAAATAAATTTCTCAACAAAAAAAAAAAAAAAAAAAAAAAAAAAAAAAATTAACTTACAAATACTGAGATTGTAGATAGAAATTACTAATATTGTATAAATACTAATAATAATAAAAAAAAGAAAAAAATATAAAGGAGAGAAACCGTGTATTTACCGATTCTTTTGGACATGTTAAATTTATACTGAGCGTAATTTATTTGATTTTTTTATGGCGCATAGATAACTTGAAAATTTTCATATAGGAATTTCATTATTACATAAATTAGCAATCACTTTAATTTATAAGTTAATGCTCAGTGACCATCTCAATTTTTTTATAAATGTCATTACAGATTACCTAGCAATAATTAGGCAATCCTATATATTATTGGCAACTACACATCTTTACTTAAACTAATTATATATTTAAAGTATCTTTTAATGGCAGCGTTGCTACTTCAAAAAATATCCTAAAATAAAAATTATTTGTAAATTTCATTGTTATTTTAATCTCCATTTAGTTTTTCTAATTATATATTAGAGATATATATGAAGCATATTGATATACTTACTTGTGACTGTATTTGTTGTGTATAGTGGTGAGAGTTTCTTTATGTTTCCGATGTAGTCCATCTTCTTTAAGATTCCGATGTAACCCTTGGTTCATAATATTTACGATGTCTCGTATGTCATCAACACTATAACCGCTATAATATTTTAGAGTAGGAGTCCACCCTCCTAAATCTTTCATTTGTAATGCTAGGAGGAGTGCAGATGCAGCCATTTTACTATCGCTGAACATTATTGTCGAATAATCCATTAATGAGTATTCAAGAATATATCGAGCTAAAGTTAATGTCGGCATCGACACTTTTGCACACTGTTCGAAAACGACATAATTATAATTTGTTACATTATGATAAAAAAAAGTGTTATTAACGTAACTCACCCTAGCATATCGTCGAAGAAATCGATAAGAAAGTGGTATACCAAGATCAAAATCGACTACTTTCAATATGCTCATTTCCATTCTAATTAATTCTCTTTGTGTGTAAGCACCGTCACATATATACAAAAAATCTTCCACCATTGGAGGTATTCTTTCCTTTAAAATTATACAATTACAATAACAACGAGAACAATAATGAGAGACGTTAAGTTTGTTTAGAAATTAACCCTTTGCGGACAGGACGGTTCGAAGTCAACCGTACCATGAGGCCGGGCTGCTGCCACAATAGTCATTTAAAATTGCTAGCACACATTTCTGCTTAGACGCGATTTTCGTTCATAGCACTCCAAGATGTCAAATTCTAAACATATGTACACGCACAGTTTCTCCATAGGATAAATAAAATGACACACGTATGAGTCTTTTATATATACGCATATATGAGATACACGAGTTTCTCGACCATAGCGAAGCGTTTATGTGGGACACAGATATGAGTCTTTCGGCTTTATCAGTTGTTTTCGCCAACTGAATATATGAGTTCCTCAGCTAAACTGATGGTTTACGCAGAACGCATATATGCGGCGGTAGTCCACAAAGGGTTAAATAAAAATAATACAATTAATTTCAATACTAACATCATATTTACTTGCTATGAAAAGACTTGCTGCTCCCAATAATTGTAATGTTTCTTTTCCAACAATTACTTTCGTCAAGTATAGGTCAACTAGTTTCACAGCCAGATATAGAGTTTCATGATTGAGTTCAAAGGATTCTTGAACTTCTACCATCCAGTCAACTAATAAAGCTCTCATCCATCGTGAGAGGCATACTTGTTTTTCCATATAATCTCCAATTGAAAATAGATGTTCCCTTTCTTTTAAATAATCGAAAATATCCATGGCATAGTGAGAAACTTGAAATGGATCCAACCAATTTTCTACATCAAAATCCCATTGAACACCCTCAGGTAATGTTCTTTCAGGAACAGCATCCAGTTGATTCGTTACTAATTTTTCTTCAACTTCCGCAGGTACTTGGGGCTCACTTGGTTCATTTTTTTCATCTGTTTCCTCGATTTCTTCAGGCTGTTTTTAAATATTTATTTGAACACTTAAAACTCACATAAAAGTACACGATATAGGTAAAGATATATAATAACAAAAATTGCTTACCTGTACATTGCTTTTCTGAATTTCTTCACTGTCATCTCCAATATCATCTAATGCACTTACATACAAAGAACTGTCCTCTGATTTTTCTAAATCTAAACTACGTCTAACCTTTACAATTTTACTAGGTATTTCAACTTTTCCATCATCCTTTTTACTGGTTTCACACGTGGCACTGGCTTTGGTTTCTGAGGTATTACCTCTGGCTTAGTCACAACTTTTCAAGCGTTCTAATAGAACTTGTCTGTGTGAAGGGTTTTACTTGAGTAACAGCTGTCTTTTTACTGTTTTCTTTGGTTCTTGTGTTTGATGTGTCCCCAATGTTTTTCCAATTGCCTTTAATTTTATATGTTCTATTATTATATTTCATGGGACTTTTATCAACAAAATATAAAAGGAGAAAAATGAAAGATTAAATAACATACATTAGTAATATTTCCCAGTGCAGATCTCTTTTGTTGTCTTTTCTTTTGGTGGGGATGCTTCTGCTTTTCTTTTGACACGGGGATCTTTACCGAGAACAGGTGGCTTAACTAAAACATTGTTTAGTGCAGAATTTTGACTTCTCGTGGCTATTCTTTTCTTGTATTTGTCACATTAGTACCACTTTGTTTATTTTGTATATTTAAAATTTTGATGGAGCCATCCTTATAATTACTTAAGATTAAAATTCAGATTTTCCCCTATATAGGAATCAAGTATTAATATATTAAATTTAATGTATAATTTTACAGTAACAAAAATACAATCAACGACTATTTAAATCCATTATTAAATAAAAGATTTTAACTTTAAGTTTTAAATTAAAGTTTTACTTAAAAATATCTAAATATAAATAAATATTACAGCAATATTTTTAACGCAATATAAGACTTTCAATAGCAATATGTTAAATAAACGTGGACTAAATTACGAAGAAAGCAAAGCTCGATGATCAATAAATTCGATCGTTTATTTGTTCATTGGCACAATTTTATAGCACTCTGATCAATATCTAACCAGTTTATTAAAAAATTGGAATCACTTTCTGTTATAAATCGAGAAATTTTTCTACATTTCTTGTACCCAAATTTCGATTGTTGACTTAATTCATGAAACGGTCTATTCAGAATGAGAGAAAAGCGCGGGAATATACACCAAGAATACGTCGTTAGATGAGATACGAAAGCACAAGTTTTATCGTTTCAAAATTACGATACACAATCTTTAAAAGTAATGTCAAAGAAGAATGAAAATAAGTTTAATAAATTCATCATGACTGCTATAAAGACAGGCGATCGCAAAAACGGCCCAAAACTAGTAATTTGTATACACAAGGAAAATTGACTATTCACTTAAAAGGTTATTTTCTGACAATATATGAATTATTCTAACTTACTTGTAAGTATGAATTATGATTTAGTGTGTTCTGGTTTAATAATGTTTCTCATTTATCAAATTCTTATGCTACTAACAGATTGCTATGTGTCCATTTATCTCATGAGAGCAACTGAAGTTGACGCTGTTCAAATTATCACAGTTATTGTTAACTCTTCCTGTTATTGGACCACTTCGGTTTACGCCAGCCAATCAGAGACGAAATTAATCCGACCGCCACCTATCGACAAAATATACAATTCAATACTGTTCCGTTTATTCAAAACGTATACATTCGTTTTTATATACTTTATATAATCAATGGCTTATATTGTACAAGTATAATTTTAATTAATCTTTAATATAACGTGCATCACATTACTGAACTTTAAGAGAAAAATATACCAATTGATTAACAATTTGGTATACTCAATTTATGATTGTCTATAATGTAAAAACGAAACAATATGTATAAAAATTGTCCATTACATATACATTAATATATATATATACAGAACATTTATGTTTATCTTCCTCTTGTTTGTTCTGTTGAATACTACAATACATTTTACTGCAAATAATTGGTCTCATGTGAATAGTTTGAACTTAATATTTGTAATAAATAATTAACCTTTGACCTGTATTTAATCGTTCGATTTAGAGTAAAACACTAGCATGCTTGAAACTTCGGGTAGATACATAAATTCTATTTGAGCAATTATAAAGAGTATTTCGTTTCTTTGATGTTCGCTAACCTAACTAAACATGGTTTTCGTTTGATATTGTGAAAGTTTTGTCACATACCGAATATTTATCATATATTCTCTTCATACGTGTGTACCTTCGCGTGCCGTGCTCCGGATTTTCGTTTTATTGGTCTTTGATTTTATGAACCAAAAGAATGCAAAGTGAACGTTTTAAGTATATAACAGTGAACAACTGTTTTGCTTATTTGCCGGACACCTGGCTACGTAAATTGGAAACTAAGGTTGGTGCTTTGTTCTTATAATCAACTAGGAAACGTATAGATTGTGAAACATATATCACACATATAGTGGTAGATAGAATATCTGATACACCAATTGGAACTCAACGAGTCGATTTTGAATGCGGTAATATCCTATCGTCTCGCTAGATGTCGAGATTAATTTTTCTTCGGTTAAGTGGATAAGAAAGTTCTCGTAGGCATTGAAGATATTTCGATGATTACAGATCTATATATTATTCATTAATCGTAATAGTTTTAAGTATTACCGCTTTATTACAAGTAATAATTTAAATTTTTATATTGATTTCGTAATAAATGATTTTGTTCATTTCTGTTACCATTATATGATAAAAGGAGAACATGTGCATACACAAAAAGTTTTTCTAAAGTAATTATTTAAAAGGTTAATTCCTTAAAATTTAAAGATCAGCCAATTTTGGAAAAGTATTTGACACGTATTTTTGTATTTACTAATATATAGGTAAGGATAGAAAACGGTTCTCAAAATTAGGGAGGAAAAGGAATTTTTTTTAACACTTCAAAAACTATTGGATCTGAAAAATATTGTGTATTTTTTTAACAAAAAATTTAATTACACCAGCAGTTTTCTGCAAGCAAAAAATATAAACCTATGTAAAAATTATATTAGGAATCATTTATTTTTCTCATATTTTTCTTAAACATTGTTATTCTACCTTTGTTTAAAATTGTTAATATAAGCATTAAATCAGAGCAATGAAACATTTTATTCCGTCGTTTCAATAAAGTTAGGGTCGTAAAATAGAGGCGGGTCAGAAGATATTTTAATGGTATACAATAAGTTGAAGAATTATATGACATTTCTAATTGCTAACGCATTACTTTCCTAAATAAATTTATATTTAATTGATGAAAAATAAAATATAATAGTAAAATAAAATAGTCCGATTTGCGTTACCCGCTCTTATTGTAAGCAGTTATGCGGGTTTTTATACCTGTGTAATCTAAAATCAGTATTGTGAAAATCAGGCATTCAGAGTGCACTACGTCAGATATCTCTTAACTTTTTTTTACTTTTGTGACCTTTATACCTATCGGTTAGACGGTTTAAGTCGTATTACACTAAATTTGTTATCAGTTTATTAAATTTAATCCCAAAAGTTATCCACGCCTATTGCCTGACATTCTTATACATTGTTTGATGCCGTTATTGGGTATGTTATCGAATGAGGAATAGTAATTCCCTTCTGATTTTGCCCTACTGCTACACACAGGGTATATATAACTTCAAAATGATAAAAGGTAGACAACAGTTTAGGCAAAATTATGTGATTCCAAATGTGATGTATATATCTTCAAAATGCCCATGCAGGCATTAAAATATTTTAATTTTAATAAAAAATATGAATAAAATTTAAGTTGAAGTAAATCAGTGGAACCTAAATAATAGAGATGAATTATTCTTCGACAAGATATAAATCGTTTCTTATAATATCAATTGTATCTTGTGAATTTAACTTCTTAGCTATTAGAGTAAATTATTATGAAAGATATAACAAATTTGACACGTTTCTGTTATAGGCTCTGCAATTGTATTAATATATAATCATCCTGTTTTTTTTTCTTTTTTTAATAATTCAATATCCTTTATTATCAATTATAGGAGAATGTAATTCAAATAATGCATAAGGATGAAACATATTACATGTCCTATAACGTAAGACCGAATCCCAGTGGAACACTGTGCCTTGGCACAATTTTTGCAAGAAGTTTGAACATTGAAGAAGGTGACGAAGTATTTGTATCCCTCTTGAAGGATGTTCCAATTTCAACAAAAATTAACGTTGCACCTCTCACTGCGCCTGATAGGGAAATTTTGGTATGTCCTATAAAATTTCAGGTAGCATTGTCGTATACTCGACTGGATATAAAATTGTATTACTTTTAGGAAATACAAATGGAAAAGGTGCAATCGACACTGTTAAGCCAAATTCACGTGGTAGCTGCTGGACAGCCAATCGTCGCGTGGGTTTCGAAACATACATCCATTACGCTAATCGTAGGCAAGTAATTAAATTCCCTGTATAATGAGACACCCTATGTTCCCTACGACGATCGTTTATTACCAACAAAATTAGAACGCTACAACAAACAAAGATCAGATGGACATAATGTGAAAGAAGTTATAGTGTAAGAATTCATATCGTAATTAAAATGACTATTGTTCATAGGAATGGCCATTAAAAATAATTAAAGTTTGCTTAGTTACCAGCTGTGGTTAATTAAGGTTACAGAGTCGATAAGTCTTTATTATTTTGCGAATAGAAATATACATATCTAGAGTCGTTCCTTTTTACAGAATCGCTAGAGCCAGCAATGAAATACGGAAGGCTCGAGCAATTTTCCGAGGTTCACGTTTCTGATACAATAGCAAGTACAAAAAGAACGAGTCAGACGAAAATTCCAAACAGTCGTCCAGTATGGCGAACAATCTGCTCTCCGCTCTCAAAAGATTCTTACCAAGCATAAACGATCGAAATTCAGAAGAAGACCGAGCAGCAAAAATTACGAACTTTTGCAGAGTTTTCGCGATAGAAAATACCGACGGTATACCGTGTCTATCCGATGCCCAGTGTGGATGCAATCGAAGGAAATGAATACGACGAGATTGCGCGTTGCTATCACGTGTTTATTCCAAGAATTCAAGCGCCAGAATTCTTACAAACAAACGATTTTGCTATCTGTCGTATAAAGAAGGTTCCAGAGGACAAGCAACACTTGAACATAACAAACACGAATTTTCTCCAGGAAGACGAATCCCCGGTTCCAAAGCTCTCTACGGAATTGATAACGAGAGTGTTTATATTGGAAGATTTATTAGAGAAATCCTCTACGTTGGACAGGAACCATTTTAACGTAAATTTTCGTCATAAAGGCGTATACGTTTCGACTAGTTTGAGAAGCAGTTTGAGCTTAAAAGTTGGCGCGAAAGTAAGTTTGTGTTTGGTAGATACATTTGAAACATCTTCACCATCTTCCATCGAGCTGTTCTCGTGGAGAAATTCTGTGTCTATGAGAGATTTCGAGAATTTCGTTAAAACGCATTCCTTTCATAAAGAATTGTTAATCAACGCACGTGCTGTTATCGATATGGATGATGGTTGTCGTTGTATAGTGAATATCTCACCTGAGAATTGTAAGTTTGCCATGATCACGGAGAACAATTTAGAAAACGTGAGGGTGCATGTGAGGGATGTTGAAGAGGAAAGTCAACTGAGAATATCTGAACACTTGATCAAGAAACTCCTTTGCTAGGAAAGACATTCACGAGGTATTGTTTTTCTTCTCTGTATGCATTCAAATTATTAGCTTTTTTCTTTTTACATTTGAAAATTATTCAAAATATACAGAATGGTTTATGAATTCATCACCACAATATTTAAGCTAATCTTGATAACTTGATAAAACGAAGGTTTCGAGTAAAATTTTATTGTCATTAAATGAAGAATTTATTGATGTAACAAATAATTTCAAAAGCATTATTTTTCTAACTAAAAGAAATCGGAGTAATTTTTTAAATAGCAACATGTGTTTTGCTTTTATCTGTTGTTTGATAATTTTTCTTCTACTTCAAATATTGTTTGTTCTAGATACTTAAACAAAATTCTATCAGAATGCGAACTCGCGTTAGATCTTGGTCTAGGCTTAAAAACACAACTACCGTTCGAATACGAGCCTGAAAACATCTTAATTTCTGGAGCAATTGGTTCAGGCAAAACCACTATCTGCAAGATACTTATAGAAAAATTACAGAATCCACCGTATTTTGTACATACTCACATGATGGATTGCAGATCTTTAAAAGGTAGATCTATAGATCTATAAGTAAACTGCGATCGTTTAGCCATTTATGGAAAATAGCTCATTTATGGAAAATTTGAAGGTGGAGAAATGAACAAAATACACATAATATTCAGAATATACGAAATAAAAAAATAAAACATATAATAAAATATTTAACCAATGAAATATATCTCTACTTAAAAGTTATTTCTTTGGTTATATTCATAAAGATATAAAATTGCATTCTCAATCTATTTATACAGGATGGTTGGTAACTGCTGGTACAAGCGGAAAGGGGGTGATTCTACGCGAAAAAAGAAGTCGAAAATATACAATAAAAATTTTTCGTTTGAGGCTTTGTTTTCGAGAAAATCGACTTTTTAAAAAAATTAAAAAAAAAGAATTAAAAAAAGAAAATTTTTATTCTATATTTTTGACTGCTTTTTTCGCGTATAATCACCCCCTTTCCGCTTGTACCATCAGTTACCAACCACCCTGTATATAATTATACATATAATATTATATTTAATTCTATTTCCTTAAAGAATTTCTCGATTTATGGGACTTGTTAATTTTTAGGAAAGAAGGCTGAAACGTTACAAAAAATTATTATGACCGCACTAACTGAATGTATTTATTATCAGCCTTCGGTATTATTTTTGGACGATTTAGAGTCCATTACTAGTGCGTCCATGAATGACGAGGGGAACACTCCCGATAGCATAAACGCTGCCAGGTATTTCCGTCTAGTTTGAAATAAAATTGTAAAAATTTATTCTTATTTTCTAATTTCTTGTTATCAGGATCACAGATATATTGATTGATACAGTGACACAATATCAAGAAAGTTGTCAAGTATCAGTAATTGCTACGTGTGCGAGTGTTAGCACGATAGGTCAAAAACTGAGACCGGCTAGGGGTTGTCACTTTTTTAGGACCGTTTTAGCTGTTCCTAATCTAGAGAAGGTATTTTATTTTGATTGTATATTATTTGTTAATTAGATATTCGGTTGCAATATAAGAAGACACAATGTGAGTCTCAAACATTTATAATTCATAATACGCTTATTTACAAGTGCATAAATTAATTAGAAATAGATCAATTATTAAGGACCAAGTTAGTTAAAATGAAAGTTATATAAATTAAGAGTTATAACTTGAGAAAGAGAGGAAGGAGAACGTGTACGTGGTGATCGAACTATGTATTAGAAAGTTATCGTGTTTAAATAACTCAGATCGTGATCAGTGTTTCCGTTTGGGATATAACGTATACTCTCTAATTAGGCGGATAGAATCGATATTTTGCAATTAATGCTTGGGGACAAGTTGTACGTGCCTGGAGACGTGAATTGGGATTACTATGGAAACAAGACCGAGGGATGGATGGTTCAGGATCTCGTGGATATGGCTGAGAAAGCTGCATTTGCCGCTTGGAAGCGTCACGGTACTACAGTTACCTTCGTTTAAAACAAATATTACATTAAGATATTATATCATTTTCATTTTTATCGTTTATTAATTTATCTAACATCAAACAATTCTTTTTTATCGTAATGAACATATAATTAGTATGTACTCGTATAATGACCAACTATTGTACATTCTATTGTATATTATTATTTTATTGTTATGAGATGATAGAATTGGTTTTAAATAATTGATAGACATGGAAAATAAAAATTATAGATAATTTCATCTGTAAGATTGGAATAAATTATGGCATAATTTTTAATATAAATATTTATAATGTTAATTTTTACACAAAAGGTACAAAGTTACAAGTTTTCTAATGTTTTGTGCGAAGTAAGAATAACTAGTACCATTTCTGATCATAAGATAAATATTTGTAATGTTGATTTTTACACAAAAGGTACGGTCAAGCCTCCAGTCGAGATCGCAGAAGAGGATGTAGCGGTCGCCCTGAAGAATTGCACGCCGATATCTTTGCAAGGTGTACAATTGTACAAAGGGGCGGGCCACGTTTGGTCCGATATTGGCGGTCTGGCTGAAGTGAAAAGATCTCTCGTAGAGATTCTGCAGTGGCCATTAAAATATCCTGAAATATTCAAGAATGCCCCGATTAAGTTGCAAAATGGGGTTTTATTGTACGGCATGCCTGGCACGGGAAAAACGATGCTCGCCAAAGCGATTGCCAACGAATGCGGTGTTAATTTAATCAGTGTTAAAGTACGAACAAATACATTTTTACTTTCTTCTCTATTTTTCCTTTTATTCAACTTAGCAATTTAATTATTACATATATAAATGTGTATTGCAGGGTCCAGAATTATTATCAAAATATGTTGGTGTTAGCGAGGAGTCTGTTAGAAACGTATTCGAAAGGTAAGAGTTTTTAACTGTATTATGTTCTTCCAGTCAATTTTGACCTAATTTTCGAACGTTAAAAAATATTTTAAGTCAAAAAAAAAAAAAAAAATGAGAAAAACTCTTATCTTCAAATATGCGTGATTTCTCGTTTCAAGATTAACGATAAAAATTGGTGAAATTTACAGAGCGCTTCGTGCCAAACCGTGTGTATTATTTTTCGATGAATTTGACAGTCTTGCTCCAAGGTAAATTTATTTATTTTTTACTAATGTTCGTTTATGGACCGTTTTAAACTACACCATTTATTACCGAACTTATTTCAGACGAGGTCACGATAGTACTGGCGTTACTGACAGAGTGGTAAACCAATTATTAACGCAAATGGATGGGGTAGAGGACAGAGAAGGTGTTGCAGTCGTGGCAGCGTCTTCAAGACCAGATTTATTGGATCCAGCACTGTTAAGACCTGGACGTCTCGATAAAGCTTTATATTGTCCACTTCCGAATGAGGCAGGTAGCTTTTGATTTTATCCTTATAATTCCAAATAAAAGTAATATATTCTAATAAATTCTAATAAGAATTCTATATTTTTATAACTCGAAATGAAAGTTTATATACAGAAAAAGATTCTATATAGGTACAATAAAATTATGTAATAGTTTCCCTGATAAGAATGTCAGTTGAATAAAATTATTTCTCGAATTATATAGGTGGACAGGGAGGAAATCTTAATTGCCCTGTGTAAAACACAAAATATAGATACGACGGGGTTAGATTTAAAAGAACTGGCAGTACTTACTTCAGGATTTACGGGTGCAGATTTAAATGCTGTGGTAACACAGGCCAGACTATCAGCTTTCGAAGATGCTGTTGCGAATGCTCCTGTAAGTATGTCTAAATTGATTTAGGACTACGTACAAAATATATATATGTACACCACATTAGCCACGTTACGTATAATAAAATGTCAGGCAACGAACCCTTTATCAACGAACCCCACTTAAACGCTAGCATGAATATAAGTTGCGCAATATGAAGGCAATGTTTAAGTAACGAAAACGAATTGTACATATTACGGACCAAAGAATTGTTCCTCTGTTCCTAACGATCGCGCCGTTTTGTTACACGGCCCGTTGTATCTCTCTTCTGTAATAATGAAAAGCATTTTAGCGCGACTCCGGCCGAGAATCATTTGTAGGGAGCTTCCGAAGTAAGATAGTGCGTAATGATGATAATATCGTTAGGTGTATACTCCTCTCCCACCCCTCTCTGCTTATGTCCTATGTATATAGAGTGTCGAGCTGGCTAGGTGGGTAGGTATGGTGCGATATAACTGAGGAAACGTAGACCAGGTTTATTAGCGCACGCTGCCGAGAGCACCAGCCATCCCCCATTTCGCTCCACTTCATCCTGGCCTACGCCTCACTGAACGTCGAGGGGGTTATTATCTTATGCGTTATAATGATACACGGTTTAGGGCCTGCAGCGGTCCTGTAAAATCGAAAGGCAGACACCACCCACACCCTCGGTTGCCACCTTGCTTTCAAGAGTTCGGATTTTGCGATTGAACCACGAGATCACTTTCTTCGATGCTTTATTAAAAATACAGCGACTTATGAGAGTAGTCTTCAGTTTAAGAATTACTACACTCGTTGCTATTGACGCTTATTCTGCGTCGATTCAATTCTAAAAGGACACTAATTCTAAATTACATTATTAACCTGATCTTCAATGCTTCTCCACTATCTCAAGCAGAAAAGTTATTTATACAACATATAGGTAATGTAATTTATATTTTTTATAGAACATATACCTCATGTCATATCAAATTTTCTCGTGAATAAAGTTCTCGACGTAATTTTCCTATTCTTGAGTTTCGTTCTATTTTGAATCATAGAACCTTCCTGACTTCAATCGTACCGCGAATTTAAGGGACCACGGCGTATATGATATACATATTTTGGCATCATGCTATTATATATTTTAATAGTATTCGTGCGTCGTTAATACTAACTTAAATACCAGTATTCACGTACTTATAAGCGGTAAAGTAAACATAAAAAGTGAAGCGGTATACGTGTCAGTATTCGCGTTTCACGTGTAACGTGTAAGAGGTGTGAGTGTTGTGTGTCTAATACGCTGAAGGTGGTAGAGTCATTAATTAACTTCCTAGTGAGAAAACGAAGTTACGCCGGCACTTACCTACCGGAAGAACACGAATATCCAAACTGTACGTCTAATTAGCGAGCGAGTTTCCTGAGCGCGACACGTTTCGAGAGGAACGCGTCTTACTGATAAACGATAACGCATATAGGCAGACTTACAGGCCGTTTCTCGCTTAACCTACCAATTAATAGCCTTGTCTTCTTACCCTGACTTCAGGACGGAAAGATCGAAGCGGAGGACATTAAGGTTTCTCAGACGCATTTAATCGATTCCATCAAATCTACTCATCCTTCTTTATCCCGTGTCGAAAAGGAGAAATATAAAAGGATGTAAGTATTTCCTTGAACCGATCCATACAACTTAGCCGATTTTTAGAAGTGGGTCGAAACCTGATTTCTAGATCTGTGACAATGGATCGAATTCAAAATTTTGTGAAGCCTCGAAACTCTCGAAACCAGGAATGTTTATTTCTTTCCTTTTTTTTTTTCTAAAGAATATACATATCTTTTGCTAGGAATTAAAATCTTAATGATTTTTTTTTAGAAGATCAAATTGTTTAGTTAAAGCTTCCTGTATTCGAAAACACAAAACTTTCTGAATTTCGTGGGATTTTGAGGTTTCGAGTGTTTCATCCCTGGTAATTTTTATATTTTTTTTACCGCAGTTATGCCAAATTTGCGAAGAATGATAATTTCGTGGAAGATATATTGCAAAATCAGAAAGCTACTTTGGCATGAACGCAAGATGAGGATGGATCTTCTTTTTGGTGTAATTAAGAATATATTTTCAATGTACAATGTTTCATTGTAAGAAATATGTTTATATCTTTATTCTTATACATTTATATTGATTACTTATACATTGAATTTTGCAAGAGTACAATCGACTTGTATAAAGTGATTTCCAATAAACCAAAGTTTAATAATTATTCATATTTTTATCTTATAACATAATAACTGTACGCTTATTACTGTTTCTTTCGTGTTTCGTTTTTTGTAACACAACATTTTAATAAGCCTTTAAACGATTTATGATTATATGATATTTTTTACTTGATCTATAAAGTACACTCGCAAAGTTACATTCTGGCACATTTTGTGTAATATATAATATACGTATAATATACATATAATATGCAATATATAACACAGTATAACATGATGTATACGAGTGAAGACGGATCCCTATTCTGTAACAATATTATCGAATTCTCCGTCAAGACAGACTGTGCTCGAACAATTCTGGCAAACCGAAATCGCTTGACGCAAAGAAGAACGCGTTCTAATTTTCGTTTTATCGCGTATATACGGTTCTGCAGATCCGCGAAGCCGTTCGCGTAGACGGGGGCCCAGTTTTCCTCGTTTAGCCGAGCATAAGCGTAATCCGGATGCCTGCGTCTCTCAAGAAACTCAGCCTCCGGCGGCGTCGTTGCACGCCATGCTGAAGCTTAACAGCACGGGCATAGCACGCCACGGAACTTTTCGTATTAATAATCGGTATAATAATTAGTATTTTCATGCGCGACTTAGCAGGAAGGATGTGGCCGCATGTAAGACAGAGAACGAGTTTCAGAAGTGAAACACAGTGAGAAGGAGAAAGAGAGAGAGAGAGAGAGAGAGAGAGAGAGAGAGAGAGAGAGAGAGAGTGAGAGAGTGAGAACGAGGCTCTGGGAACTTCGGTGAATCTTGATTTTAAGTTCAGGCGAAGGAGGCGCATATTTCACCGCGCTAATGTCCCGCCAGATAAACTACAATATTAGCTGCCTTCGCCCGTGATTTAATTTAACTTTGCCCCGGTGCGACATCCGCCTCTAGCTTTCAGCTGCCTCCTACTTCAGCCTGGTTAACCAGCATCTACCCCACGACCACCCAACCCTCTCTACGTCGACATGTGTTTATAGTTTTGCGAGGCTGGGATAAGCGGATTCCAAAGAAATTACGCGCTCGTTGAAATAACGTCGGGAATCTTCGTTTCCGGTTCCGATTTGTTCGCTAGTCTCTCGACGAGTTCCTTTCATAGGTGTGTATGTTTTATTGGAAAGAAAATGGAAATAAAATTATATCGTTATACAGTTATATCGTTGCAAATACAGTATTTCAATTCGAATAAGTTCATTGGAAAAAGCAAAGAACTATTTAAAAACTTACAAAAGAATTATTTATACACGCACATTAAACGCGTAATGTTGACAAAAAAGATAGATCCTACGAAATATCTGAAGGTCAAGTATTTAAGAAAGATCTCTCTTTGACATTCTAACACGGGACTGAGTTATTTTCTGGCACCTTTGAAATACGTGTGTGACAATGAGTACCACTTTCAGCCATTAGCTTCCCATTAATTTATACATTTTATCAACATTCATGAACTGTTACTACAAATTGACAGAAATATCTGGATATGTACGAGCGGCTAGTGTATTACGAAAAGAAAAACTTTTCTATCGACTTTTCATCGCTGCCACTGCTACTTAAATAACAAAATTAAAAAACTAAGCGTCTCAGTTAAAGTCCAAGTGAAAGGCGTTTCCGGTGGTGAGTTTTCCGCAACCATCAGAAGCCATTACGCAACACATAGTACCGGTGAACGCGGAGGCAAACAAACTTGCACTCGCGATTATTCCGCGAAGAATTAGGATGGCATTCAGTCCTCTTGGAAATCATGACGGCATTGTCGCGTGTCCTTCGAACTGGCTGGGTGCCTCTACGTTTCTGTAGCTTCTCTCACCTCTTCTTCGTAACGTCTTCTTCGCTTCAAGACGCCCTTCTTGTCGATGAAAAGTAGAGGAAAAAGGAGGTAGAGGAAGAGAGAGAGAGAGAGAGAGAGAGAGAGGGAGTTAAGTTTTCGAATGTCAAGGTAACGAGATTAGTACGACGAGAAACGGTAATCAGGAATAAAAATGCTAGGACCGACGGCATTTACGCTAACTAATCTGCTTCAAGAGGCGAGGAGGCGCTAACGGAGTTAGGACCAGCCAGCCTCCGCGTTTCCACGGGGTTTTCGTCGCTCGGCCGGCTTGTTAGCCGGATAATTGGCCATTTTTATGCTAAGCAGACCCGTGGCTGTTACGCTACCTCGCATTCTCGTTTCCGCTTTTCTTCTAGTCGCTCTTACCTCCGTTTGATCGTCCTATGGTTTTGTCTTTCCACTCCTGAGAGAAATGGTCTTTTTAAAAAGTTGGAATTTTAAAAAGACGACAGCGTTCCTCGCATAAATTCAAATGTTCAAAAGTTTCGTCTTTTGTGGAAGCTGTGTAACTATCCTAGGATATGTAGTTAATATGCATCGAGAAACATTCTATTAATGTGGTTGAGGAATTCACTTTTTAATGGAATACTATATGGCAAACATTATTTATGAGAAACCTTTATTCGTATTAATCGATAACTACGTTGTATTTTCTTGCAGAAAAGAATTCGATAAAGAGATAGTAAACATCTCCAAGGACGAAAAGAATATCCTCATCGCTAACAAATCGATAACTTTCGTACCGGGAAGTACATTTCTTCACGGAGCTCGCAAACTTCCAATTTATTATCTAGAATAATTTTCAAAAAGAGAATTCAGTTTTGGGTTGGTCGTACATTCCGATTCACGTGCTCTTTCTTTATAGCGTCGGTCTCCTTTCTCTCTATCTCGCGGTTGCTACAAGATAAGGCTGTAACGGCGGTCTGTGCCGCGGTAAGGCGATTACCGAATCGCGGAAATACATTTCTCTGGTCAAAGTACCAGTGCACCTTTGTGGTAGAAGTCGCGAAAGGAAAAGATTCACCGTCCTCCAACTGCAACGATTGTTCCCCTTCTACAAAGCGAAATTGGACTGGAACGAAACGTATTCCCGGAACGAACTTCATTTTTATACCAATTTTTGTGTGTTTTATTATACCTTTATATTTTCCATACAACTTCGAAGTCTAATTATAACGATTGTTTTACTCTGGATATTTTAAATATGTATGTATTCCGCACACATTACAATTTTTTCTTCATAAACGTACAAATATTCTCAGTTGAAAAATAACAAGCACAGTAAACGATTTCTCTGTGCAATAAAAATCCCAAGGATTATCATATTCCCTTTCAATCTCCCGTGAAAGCTCTGTTTTTATGAAATTTCATTTTCTATCCCCGCTTATGATAGAATTTCGAAATTAAAGGAATCCATCCAAAGAAGATTGAAATTTCGTGTCATGGTTGGCTCTCGGGTGTGCAGACGAATCACATTCGCGGCTGTGATATGAAACAATTTCGCGGTTGCGATTCGATCCCGGAATTACGCGGCCGGCACAGCTGGAGGCTGGACTAGGCGTGGGTGGTGTTGCAAAAATACAGGATGGAAATGCAGAACAAGGAGGCAAAATCCATCTAGTGATTTCACAGGCAATTATGTCGTGACGGCGTGCTGGCTGGGTTACTCTTATTTAACGCCAATGTGCGCCGAGAGCACGCCTCAACGCCCTTGCACCGCGATCCCATTTGCGCGAAATTGTCAATGATAGAATGGCAGATTGAAAACTCGACATTCAGCGTACCCCCTTTCCGTTGCGTTCTCGCCTTTTTTCAAAGTCGTGACCGTCTTTCCTTCATACTATTTTCTTTCGCACCCCGTCGCTACTTCGAGTATACTTCGATTTGTAGTTTGGGTCGCATATTTTGTGGGGTTTGTGATTTTTAAAAGTATGGTTGTTATTATTACTATATTTTATGTCATAATTATTCAATATACTTATATATATATATCGTAATAATTAGACTGCGGATTTTTATATAAATTCATATTTCTATAAAGAATACTAGTCTAGCTTTATTCTGTCGAAGGAAAAAATGGAATATGAGCAAAGATTCGTTTCGTCAATTTAAATATTATAACGAGAACTATACTTTGGATTTGTTATGTATTGTATGTACATATGTTAAATGTTATATATTTTATATTATTATATTTTTTAATTTTCCATAAATGTACAGATTAATGCATAAAGCAAAAATGTTTAAAAGTAAAGAGATAAAATTATTATTGAACAATTTAAAAATGGATACAACGATGTGAATGTCACGGAGGAAAAATGGCATGATGTAAAGTTGTGCTTGGAGAACAAACGTTCTTGGCAAACACGGGAGATTCTGTTGGTGGGGTGAAATCGTCGGAACGTTGTACACGAGAGTTTCTCTAATAAATTGCACTCGAAACGTGGCCGATCCCTCGAAAGTGTCACCGATATCTCTCGGTGTCGGTCGAATCGAATGAAAAGAAAGCAGCGATAACTCGATTATCAGAGACCCAGATAAATAGACGATGGCCAATGCGCTTTTACCAGGAACGAGTACTACCCACTCGAACGCGTCCAATGTCCGGAAGCTGCATTACAAGAATGTCTACGGTTTCCGTTTCTATTGTTACCAACGTTTTATCGCGCCGAACCACTTCTACTGTCTTTTGGAAATGGCAATTGAATTAATTTCCCTTAGATAGAAAAATTTCTGAAAATTTCTTTAGTTAAGTTCGTCTATAATCTGAAGAATGAATTAAATCAGTAATTTTAAACTAATTCATATGCTGATTATTTGCGTGTGATAGGGTTGAATTTGTCATAGTTTATCATAGTTGAATCTATTACAGTTTCGAGACTTAATTTCGGGATGTAACTAGTTGAAGTTAAGTTACTTTTACCGAAACCTTATATGGCTATGCTAATTCTATATGACTATACTAGTCTAATAGTATAATCTAATTCTCGTGATTATACCTGGCTAACGCACAGTAAACAAAAGAAACTCGTTTTTTAATAGCAGCAATTAACTACCGATCACTAGCCAATAGTTGGAGTAGTTGGAGTTGTAATCACGTGTTGTATGTGTTAATATCTACACTGAAAACTTCCAATATAAAATAATCGGCAGATCTTCGAAAACCCCTAACCAATTCTGCCAAACAATTACCCTCATTCCAATCCCCGAAATAAATCATCCTTCAACCTCTCCAATCATTCAAACAAATCATCCGAATGCTCATCCAGTTTTCCAAACTACATATGTACTTTTCTGTCCAACTGCCTATCGCGATTCACCCCCAACAAAGAAAACAATCCAAACATTAAATAGCATCGAACAACTGAGTAGAAAGATGTTCATGATGACGTTTCACGTCGCTTGGCACCCTTTGCAGCGGCCTCCCCTTACAGGGTAGCCGATCCAGAGGATCTTTTGACAAGGACAGTCGACGCTGTTGTGGGCGCCGCTCTCGGCCACGCTGTCTCTCTCGGCCGCGATATTTACGGGGCGTCGAGGCGTGGGTAACGCTGTTTGCCGCAATTTCTTGTTTCCATTAGGTTGGCCGGCCTGCGGGCTAAATTCCACCCTCACAGGCCCACCTACCCTTCCTGCGGGCTGGGTTGCGCAACTTCGACGGCGGCGCGGGGCGAAACGACAGACGACCGATGGCGAAGGGGAGAGTGGAGGGAAAACGGGGGTGGCGGATCGGCCGACAAGCCTGGCAGGAGGGAAATGGTGCACACAGAGAGGCCTCGGCTTCCACTGTGCGCGATCAAATGACGCGCGCCAGCGCCCACAATAACGGCCTCTTCACGCTTCGCTCCGATCCTATTCCAATCCAGGCCCTCCAACCCCTTTCCATGGGAGACGATCGAGGATCAAGAATCGGACCTCTGGTAACGTGACGCTGGCCCTCGTGGTCTCCGGACAATTTCATTCTTGATCTATAGTCTAGGTTCGATTCTTTGGAGGCGGTGACTTTGAATAAATTTTTAACTGGATCATCCTGGTTTATGGTAGTTTTGGTTATCAAAGAAAGATAGAGCGTTTTATAATTGATGGTTCTTGCGACCAGAAGGAAATTTGACTTTTGAGCAGTACTTAAGATTGGATACTTTAAGGGCAGTGATTTTGAAAATATTTTCAACTGGATCGTTTTCAGTCACTGTATTTTTCATTATTAGCAAAAGATAAAAGGTTGTTTTAGTGGTAACGAAACGATTTGACGCTTGATTAATTATTGGGGTTCGATTCTTAGAAGGCAGTAAGTTTCTGAATTTTTAACTGGATCATTTTGGCTTATAGTATGTTGGTCATTAAAGAAAGATAGGCCATTATATAGTTGAACCTTGTGGTCAAGGGAATGTTCGATTGCTGATCAGGTTTTAAGATTGATTTTTCAAAGTTAGTGACTAAAGTCTCAAAATGTTGACTTGTGTAAGTGTAGTACTCAGTTCACTCTTTGTAAATCGTTAAACACAAACACATTTATCTCACGATATTATCAATTTCACAAACATTGTATCCGGACAACGGGTAACCAGCAACGACAGGAACGTGGTGCAACAACAAGATTCTATTAAACATTCGACGCAGGGAACAGCAAGGAGAAAGGAGCCGCGGAGAGAGGAATGGCGGATAAAGTGATTCGCGGCAATTAATTCGCCTGTAAATGATAGCGTTTTCATTTTCGCTGATGCCTTGCTGCCACGGCTCGGAGAATAATAATCTATCTTAAATAACCTGCGGGGTTCAAGCGTCGTTGAAGGAGTCTTCATCGTTCGAGCTTCGCTGCAAGATGCTCCAGCTGAAGTAAATGGCGAAAGCTAAAGTAATCTCGGCCAAGAATTCAATTACCGAAGAGTGTTGGGGGATGGTAAAGGGTGGGTCGAGATTTAAAAACAGAAATTATGCCCGTCGTCGATGATATTAGTTACACCAAGTCCTTTTTTTTTATCAAACGAATTTTCTCTTGGACTAGTTACCAAAGTATGAGCAAACGGCAATTTCAACATGCTTTCTGCATAATTCAATATTTGATTTAATAAATGTAGTAACCACGTATTAGTTGACTTAATGTCACATTAAATACATTAAAAATTAGAATACATTAAATTGCATTAATATAATTAAAAAGTAGAAAGAAGTCACGATGATATTATTATCGTTACATAAGAACGTTAAATGAAGCACAAATAGAATTCCTTTTGTAGCAACGAAATTTCAGTTGGTTTCTGATTAAACGAACTCCTATCGATTGAATCTATTTATCTGAATGTGAACTCTTATTATGTGAACTAACAAGTAGTGGACAATATTGGTAAACTATAATATGAACTCTAATTACACGATCTATTTGTCTTTCGGAAAGATCATATACAGGGACTTCTACTGTATCATCAAATAATAGCAACTATTCATGAATCGGATAAACCACAACTAAGAATAAACCTCATTCAATTTTCCCTTCAACATGCTATGCACATGCGAACTTTGACATTTGACCGACTTTACCATACAGTGTCGTGCAGGCAACTACACACCATCCTCGTAAATGTAAAAGAATCAGATCAATAGGAATAATAAAACACACAGAGTACATGTGACATTCCCGTTCCTTGTATAGAACATTGAAATACACTGGCAAATACGTATAATATATATACATATAATTCAACGGCGTCGCGTCGAAGGAATATGCATTAAGCATAAATATAGCAACAAGAATAGCATTACATCAATCGACGAGCCGAACGCGCTACACACGCTCTTGTAATGGGCTAAAAGCTTTACAAAGCGTACGAATAGATAGGTGAAGGAGGGGTGTGGAGAGGAGAGGGTAAGGTTTTGTCGGCGGCGGAGCTTCGCTTCGCGACAAATCCTTCCTTTGTTGGTTACGGGGAAATAGAAGAGCGGAGAGAAGAGAGAAGCGAACGTTGCATTATATTTTGCCTCCGCTGCATATCCATTGGTGCATGGATTCCTGAGCCTCTATCGGGGATGGTTGTCACCGTGAAAAATAATTTGCGCTCGCGTCGCGTCTCCGCGAGCACCGTTCTTTTTCTCTTCCATTCACCCTTCGTCGATTTCCTTCGTTCCACCGATCCACTGAAAATTTCTTCTTCTTTCATCTATTTTACAGATTGTAAACCATCCTTTTTTCTTCTTAGATAAAGAAGATAATATTAATAAGATAAATAAACGTATTTTACAAAAATAAGAATCTAATAAAATGAATTTTTATAAAAATAAAAATGCCTATCTGTTAATGTTTTTTTTTTAAAGACAAACGCGTCATTCTTTAATTATTTATTTGGTTATTTGAAATTTGACGAGTTTATAGAATACAGTGTTTCGTTATTATATTTCAGCAATGTGCAACACGTATAATAATTCTGACCATTTGAAGAAATCGCCAGTGATATAGTTAGGAAGCTAGTATATTGGTACCGTTTTACCCATTTGCATATCTATGATTGAATTATTTAAAGTGAATCGTCGGAGGAACGATAATGACTGGCGAGTCTAGGCGGTCTTACGTATTTATCAAGCGATTTATTCGCATTATTGGTGCATTGCAGTCGATGTCAGGCGTCGTATGGATAAGTTGAAGACGTTATAACCTTTGAAATCGATTAGAACCACCGTCTAAAGCCACTAGCGGTATACCAACTATTTTGAAACGAAACGAATATCGCACGAATACTCTCAATTTTATTCCATACCTAAACGAACCTTTTATCGATAATCAAATTTTCTCTATGAATTTTAATAAAAAAATTAAAAAATCTTCAAATGAATTCCTTTAAATTCCTTACATTTCCAGTAAATTCTTTCAAATGAAACAGAGCGACGTAGTATCTTCTATATTCACCATATAAGTACACGAAACCAAAAACCAAGATTTGCCAGCAGATAGAATTTTCTTTTGCTAAAATCGAATCTTCCTCTCAGCGGCTGATCCAATGGTCAAGGGATTCCAGAAATGGCGTGCAGAACAGTGGTCCAATTTTTACGCGATCGAAGGAAAGGATCGCCAAGTAGGACTTGAGATGTCATGATATGCCGTGTCTGCTGAGAACTGTTGAAAGGAAATAAAATCAATTCTATATGCCATAGATAGAAATACTGTTGAGGAGTAAGGAAAACGAAGATAAAGTACAACGTATCCTGTATAACGTGGATTTGTGTAACGCGATAAAAGAACATTAACATTTTGACAGAATTTTGTATAGCAATACTGATCTGTTGTTTATGTATGAGTAATCAAGCTAATAGTCATATGACATAAAGGGCTACGAAAAGTTTAAAAGGTGGAATCATTAACAGAATATTAGGAGTCTTTCGTTTGTCTCCCGAGCGAAATTAAAAAACAAAAATTCGAGGATTATCACAGGATTGACAGAAATATGAAAGAATTATCGATACAACGTTAAAAACCTTTGCGTTTATTGAAACGGGAACTAGAACGAGAAGGAGAACGAGAATAGCTATAAAAATTCCAGGACTGCAACAGGGCTTAACAGTCAGTTGGAGGACCATTGAAACCGGAAGAACCACGCTCGACAATGTTACACAGGGTAGAAGAAGGTAGGAATGAGAAAATAGAGCAGAACGTGTGGAGAAAAAATGTACGTTCGCCTGCATCGGGGGCACTTTCGAAATATCAATTTGAAACAGCCACGGGTATAGGTATGCGTCATACTTTCCATCGACCATTATGGTCGGCTTTCCATTTTTATTTATATTTACCGCCGCGTGGCCTGCCAGCCCCTACCAGCCGCGATTTTATATCCGTCGTTCTCGGGTCAGTCGGTACGGCGCGGAAACGAGAGGGAAAGCCGGAATACTGTTGGAAACAGGCAGGGGTGAAAGGGGTGAGGAAAGGAGGGAATCATTGGCCGAAGCTTCCCACCCGATATTTTATGACATTTTGTTTCCAATCCGCGGTAGAAGGTGTCGGGGCATCACCGGCGTCGGGCCTTATGCGACTTTTATGGCGTTAAATCGTGATGAAGTATCCCCGGAATGGCCCCTTCTGCCAACCTTTTTTTTCCTTCCTCTCTTCCTTCCTTCGGCAGACCTACACGCGATTCTTTCTCGAAGCTTGAAGCATGGGACGCTTCGTCGGAAATGATCTTTCCCAGATTTACTCTCTTCCTTGGGTGTTATTATTATTGAATGTGCACTTTACTCTGTTCGAAGTCCACTTTTAGTATTTATTGAACGTTCATACTGAAATTAAAATCCTCCAAGTTAATCCTATTGCATTTTTTTGGGATCATTGAGTTGGAATAATTGAGCTTTTATTTTCTTAAACGATTTCTTAAACGATTTCTAAACACGAAGAAATCATTGTTGATATGTATGACTTCTTGTTTCAATCCTATGTTAAAAAATATTTCCTGAAACATTGAAAGTCTAACGAGACAACAGTTCTTACAGGTTTAAATAATTTCGTAATCATTTCTCAGATCTACCTAAATTTTTTTAGGTATTCTAATATTTATGAACAAAGATATATGTTCACTCGATAGTAGTGGCACGATCATCGATCGACTTCCGGGTAACAGATTACCTTTTTAAAAGACAGCACTTGACCACAGGGTTCAGTTTATCTCCGTTCGTTCTGAACGGTTTCGCGGTCGCTTTTCGAACACGTCGCATCCCCCACGACTAGTAAAATACTAGCCAGGGCAACATTTCACGGACGGATCTTCATGACCCAGCCGCTACCGATAGGATCGTCGCATTTCCCGTGGACGCTCATATATAAGGCAAACTTATGCCGAACGTAAATTCCCTGGTATTGGCCACGGCTATCTTATCACGTGCGCGCTTTTCCAAGACGCCGATAGACCATGCCCAGACATTATGCGAAATTGAAAAACCGAAAGCGGCCAGTGGGCGCTGCTTGGACGGACTTCCGGTCGACACGAAGGCGGGCCATCGAGGGTCACACGATTCTTGCGGAAAAATCGATAAATCGACGAAGGACGTTATCGGAGATCGTAACAGAAGCGTTATCAATATTTTAGAATTTAATTTCTTTTTGCAAGGAAATCATTATCTTCGATATAAATTGGATTTTTTTTTTGATAATATCATTTTTAGCTAGTCATTTTATAAAAATTGAAACTACGACCTTCTGTAATGTGATAACGATAAGAATGTGAAAAGTTTGCTTTCAACTATCATGTTATTAGAAACCAGATATAGGTACTATAAATTCCAATTTTCTCAAATTAAGTCAAATTAACTTAATCTCTTAGATTACAAAAGGTAATGTTTGTGATATAATCAATTTTATCAGTATTATAAAAAATGATCCACGTCATAATTTATTACCAAATAGAAATTAGATTATGGTTTTACAAAGCAATCTTTATCAAAGTTTCATAACTTCATGATTCAATTAAATACAGTTTCATGTTCAGAAATTAAAGAAATTAAAAAATGCTACAATATTCCTTCGTCTTTCGGGAAAGAGATAGACATGGACGATAGTCATTTTTGTTACGAGCCTTACTAATTTATTGCCGATATATCGAGGTACTTATTAAACTCTTGTCCAGTTCTCCGTTCATTTTCTCTGGCAAAGTTTCAAGCTCAATAGCAGAAGAAGGCAACGCGATTGTTGACGCACCCGAAGTCGACATACCTCGACATTAAACCGCGAAGCGGGTGGGGATCCCGAAAACCCTTGGATTGTCTGCGCCATGGCCTGAAATAACAATAACGCTATTCAGCGTGGTGGCATTTGACAGTGGGGTCGGAAACAATGAAACAATCAACCCCGTACTACCTCTCTGCGGGGCTTTCGTGGCGGCGAGAAGAGGCCGGAAGTCAACAGTGCCGGACAATACCGGGCGGCGTCTGACTACCGTCCCTAATTAACCAAGTTCCCCAACTTGGGCCGGACTTGACGACCCTTGATGCATAATTATAGCCGCTGCTTGGGAGAATATCGTTTCTACGACGATTCTTGGCCACGTTTGTGTCCCTTACGACCGATCAACGTCCCTGTTACCTAGTTTCCAGACGAATATTCGCACGACCCACTTTGCCAATTGATCCTCTGTCGAAGACATCGTGTATTTTTGCTCTGAATTCGTTCTTCGACTTCGATGTTCTACGTGTAATATTTGTAAAATTGATTCTTGTTGGATTTTAACATTTATTAATAAGTAATTTTGTTTTACAAAGGTAAATGCGAGTTATATAATTGAAATAAGGTATATAGTAATGAACATTTTAGGAGTTATGAAACATTGTTCATAAAAATATTTGCAATTTAATAAATTTCACCTCTATTCTCATAAAAAACGGATAATCTTTAAATAATATAAAGAATTAAAATAGATTAAGAATATAATATAAAAATACTTCGCCTAAAAGAATCGCGACCATGTTCAGAGCTTCGAGTCATCTTTTATGTTAACCCACTATCAGAATTCACAGGATTATCGTCGCCCTATAAAAAGGGAGAACAGGGCGAGGTTGGAACGAAGAAAAAGATGCGACCCTGACGCTATTAACAAACTTCTCACCGCTACCCCTGCATCCATTGCTTTACCACGTTGCATCCCTTTCTCTCTCTTCCTCCTCCTCTGTTTCGCTGCATTTTATTATTCGCATAATCGGATCTGGGACGGCGATAGCGCCGGTGATTTCGGGTTTGTCTACGGTAACGCAGTTGTCGGCCCGACAATGCCACCCCTGAATGCCTCATTGTCTGCCAGGACCGACGCCCACTCAAAACTTCCACTCGCGCCATCGCCGCCCGTCATTTTCCGCAATCAAACGATTCGTGCGATGCGCTCGAGCTCCCACTCACGCGGTGCTTACAAAAGCGCTTATATAATTTGCAATTAAAATGTCTATCGAGTCGCGTGTCGTCTCCTTCGTATTCTTTAATTTGTTTTCTTCACGTTCAAATGTCGTCCAAATTTTTTGGAGCTAAGAGAGTTTTGGAAAAAGGTGTGACATCACGGAGTAGTCTTTACACACTGAAGGATGAAAGTTAAACATTTCTAATTTCTCTTATAGACAGTGAGCTCGCTGTCTTTTCCGTTGTGAACTGGTTATGGCAGGTATAAGGTAAGCCAGATTTATGAGAAAACGATGGTGTTCATGTATTTATGGATTTAAAGGTAAAATATCCAAAGTATACTTTATAATATTTAATGGGATAAAACAAATCTCTATTTGCTTCTTTTCCTGATATTATTTCTTTAATCATATTCGTACAAATATTTGCATAAATAACTGTCCATAGTTTATTTATGGATCTGTAAGAAGTTGCTTGAATATTTTAATCTTCTCCTTCAGCGTGGATCTTCATTTGTCTAAATACTTTGTAATAGCATCATGTGTGGGCTTTGTGCTTGTGAACTTTTTGAAGATTATTTTCGTACACTAACAAAGAGTGGATACTTTTAATAAAATTAATGTTAACTTTTGTTAAGATCAAAATATAATTTACATATAAACAAGAAAATTAAAATCCGTTACTTTCATAAATTTAGCAGTTCTAACTTTGAAACAGCCCTTTATTAACATGTTTTCCATGTTTTCCATTTTCCATTTTATTGTAATTATTTTTATATAGTATATTTAAGTACACGTTAGAAACCGGATACTAACACTAGTATTAAAGCTTATTCGGTATAACACACTTCCTACCTAATCCCTTACCTCTTTTCATCATTAAAACAACCATTTCATCTCTAATTTTTTGCCATTTTACAAAAGTGGTCGAAGAACGTAAAATCGACTTCCTTGGAAAAATCCATCGTGGTCTGGTGTTTCTCTGCTAGAAACTAGAGGAGGACGTCTTCTCCGCTAGGAGAAGTTTTCCACGGCGGCGTGCAAAGGGGGTGAAAAGGGGGAAAGGGTGGATTGGGGCGTCGACTACTGGCTGGCCAAAGGAGTCTAGGCGCCTCTCCATTAGTATGCGCGGAAGTGCTGCTCGCTCGATTGTGGGAGGTATTGTCGGGGAAGAATGTCCTCGTTGCCGAGGCTCTGTACCGGCAGAGGCTGCCTTTGCCGTAAGGAGGCACGAATCCAAGTCAAATGTAATCACTTTCGAATCGGAACACCCACCGTGCATTTCGAGTCTACGTCGGTTCTTCGGGCTTCCGGTCGTTCCTCGTGCCCTCCTTCAGATTTTAAACGTCCACATTTTCGATCGAACTACTTCTATTCGTGTTCGTGTCCTTTCGAAGCTACAAAGTCATGAATTTCTCTAAGAATTATTTCGATAACGGAGAAATGATACTAACTATTGATGAATTGGAAATACATATGTTGATTACTTGGTAAGGTATTGTGATATCAGAACTTGTAAGTTACAGTTATAAAGGAACACACGTTTAAAGTATAATCTTGTTATAGTTACTGAAATATAATTTGAGATATGTATTGTATAATATACTATAACTATAACTTATAAGCTCAGGTTTTAATTTATCATTAAATGTAATTAAGTAAAAATAGCGTAAAATGTAAAATAGTGTCTCAAATGTCTATTCTCCAAAGAATTGTAACATGTTTTCATTTCATTGTAATTAAAGATTATTCTTTCATTAGTACTAATTCCTAGAAAAATTCACAATTTTATAAATCTTCGAAAATACGGATACAAGAGGAGTACGATTACAGTCCTATAGTTATATTGACTAAATTGATCAAAACGAAGATTAACAGAATACTTCGCGTTATGTGTTGCATCAGATCAAAATTACGATTAATTATACACTAAGCAGCAATTAAAAAATAATTTCAAGACTTGAACATTTTCAACATATAATTACCACGAATAATTTCATGTATTACTTAATTGAAAACCGACATAGAAAACAATATGCTCGTAGATTTCACAGAATTCTATTCACAATAAGAAAGAAAGTGGAAAGAATCGCTTTGCTCGCTTCATGGTCGTACGAAGAATTATGGAATCGTGGTTGAATTCGTTGGCGCGAACGGAGACGTCTCTGGCTCTCCATTCTGCTGTTATCTCGCCACGAAGAAAGCGTGATTGCCTTTATGGGGGAAGAAAAGGTCCTTCGCGGTGGCGATAATGTCCTCGCGGCGACGACGGAGGCGTCGCTATCAGAAATAAAACACGACGCAACGGAGGGGAGGATCGAGGGTCGAAGGGGAGGCGTGAAAGTTCCTCCTTCTCGTCCTTTAGATTTTCCCCTACGACGATTCCTCCTTCACATAACCTCCGATTAGTTCTACAAATACGTGGGAGATACGTGTCGATGGTTTCTTGATCGATCCTGGTTACTTTTCACCTTCTGTGTCAAGGACCAGTTCTCAAGCATACACGTAACCATCTGTAATATTTTGGTGAAATGTGGTAATCATGAAACGTGTTGTTAATTAAAAAGTGTGAGATAAGAAGTGTACTGTTCATTGAATAGGTATTTTAAGACCTTGAAATGTAGTAGAAGTTTGATTATTGGAATATTGATTAACAAAACGCATGATTATAGGGATATTAATTAATGAGAAACTTAAGGATGGTTTCTTGCAAGAAACATCGTGAAACAAGAAAAAAAAATCGAAAGAAATAGTTACATTTTTATTTACAAGCTTTTCTTTCTATCTAATATTAATTTTTATAAAGTAACTCGAAATAATTGGTGGTAAAATATTCGATTACCTTGAGCAACGTGTCATGATTAGTTCGAATAATCAAAGTTCTATTGTATTAGAAATTTGAGTATTCCATAAAATGATAGTGCGGGAAAAGTTAAATTAATTTCTTGTATTATAAAAATGCTTAAAGGAAACATGCAAAACGTGATGTTACTGCTATCAAAGAACCTTTTACGCAATTAGGATATAGCACAGGCAAGTCAAATGCTTCGGTTAAGATCCAATTTATTTACAAACGTCGCGTTATATTACAGCAAATAATTAACAATGATTACGTGCATATCGCCTGGGGCGTTAACGCAGCCATTTTTTGTGATTAATGGAAAACCCCTACATGATCCTCTATATTTCTCGTCTTTTCTCTCGTTTAACGTTGAAAATGAACGGTAGCCGAGGAACTTATGTAAATATCGAGAAGATATGTTTCTATTTGTTTACAATACGCTTTACATTATATGTACTCTTTTTTTTGCATCGTCGATTCTCTATGATCGTTACGATTTTCTTTTTTCTTCTTTTTTTTTTTTTTGTTAACTGTATACAATTTCTAGATGTGGGGGAAGTGTGCGTGGAAATTAGTTTCCATTCTGGTCAGTAGTGAGGCTCGATCGTCATGGTCGAAATTTTTCACCGAAAAATACGTGTCTCGCGCGGCAAAACAAGCGTATAAAATTTTGAATATACGGGTGCGCGTCGATCGCGAAAAATCAGCTGCAATAAAACTGCGTGAACAGGGGGAAGAGGTCAAAGGGGACCAACAACGAATTGAGCAATTCGCGGACAGAATGGCACATCTGCAAACAATTTGCTCGAATTGAACGTTTTATTATTACTGGCCAATTGTTTAAAGCTTCACAGTAATAAATTACAGCTTCGTATATTTCTATGCCATTCGAAAAAGAATGTTCGACACTTTTGCGTCCTGCTTTTATGTAGTTTCTTTTCAGTAGGATTATGAGAGAGATATGATAAACAATACTAGATTACGTATGAACTTCGTTCTTTAAACAAGTTTTTTTTTTAATATTTTTTTACCTTCGAAACTTTCTATAGTACAAAATTAATTGATAAATACTAAACTGTTAGTTGTACAGTTTGTATGCTGCACATTACTGGACTGCGAATTTTTATGCACACAATTTAAAAAATAAAAGATTTACCTTTAAGGTAGTATAATGAGTACTTTGGATATTTTATATATCTTTTTATATTATATGTATTCTATATATATATGCATAAATATCCATAGTCTATTTATTATAAACTCTTTCGTCAATATTTTCTAAACGAAACAAACAAAACAACAATAGAACTACGAATAACATAAGAAATACAACAGTAATAACCAGGATCCTCTTGCACAATAAATATTAGTAAATCAACAAGTTATAAGTTATGAGTCAATAATTTCCTTTCTAAAATTTTACATTAAATAGAACAATTAGATAACGTATACCTCCTCAAATTCCATTTGCTTTATTAATAAACGTGTTAGTATTGCACAGGAATATATATTGACACCGACATCTTGTGATTTATGCAATTTCGCTAATAATATCAATTTAATTGTGCAAAAGGATCTCGAAAGGATCACAAGATTTCAAAATCTTTATGATAGCTAAAAGAAGACGTAAAAATAAATTCATATCGTCGATTCACTTACCAATCTCTCCCTCACAATCACCACCAACCTGCGATCTAGCAATTACAAGGTTGCTAAAAAAGGAAATTAACGAATAACAGAAACAGAAAAGGAAAATGAGAAAGACACAGGGAAAATATCAGGGAGTTGCAGTATCAATGCGCGACGCAATAAAATCATCTCGTGAGGAGACGGGGGGGGGTGGTATAACGCGTATACAGGTCCGCTGTGTCGCATCTACGTTAGCATTCAGAATGTTTGGCTTATTTCGCATGGCCGCGCCCTAAAGAAGAGATTTGCCTCTGCTCGAAGAGGGTTTTATTTTTTTCCTACCTCTCTTCGCTCGTATGGGGGCTCTTTTCTGTCCTCCCGTGGCGCTTTGGGCTCGCGTGTGCGGTAATATGTGCCACCGAGAGGGTTGGTTATCTCATCAAAATTGGACTCTTCTCTGGCATCCCTGTACACGCTTTGCCAGAAAGGACCCTTTCGCTTCTCTCTTTGTAGGATTTTGGCCGTGGCGAGTTATCGATTCGGCTTTGGTATCCACCGTCGAGTCGCATAACGAATTCTCATCGAAAAGTTCGACTCGTTCCGTCTCCCTAGCGAAAAAGCTGCAACTCCCAAGAGTAAGATCACTCGTGGACATTGTGGAACATCACTGGGATGATGTGGTATTTCTCGAGGTCTCCAACCAGGTTTTAGGATTTCCTCTCAACGAGATATCATATATACAATCGTAAAAAACAGGTTAAGTAGGCTGTTGGAATTATCACACAACGCAACAGGTTACGAACGATCGACGACCTTCGTGGTTCATCTTTCATACCTTTTTCTATACAGCCCTCCTTCGTCAAAATATCCTATCTAGTATTTTTGAAGATATGCAGCGGATACGGAAGGTATTTACATGTCATCGTATTTATTATAGCATTTACATAACAATTAATTAGGTTCAGATATGAACCCAATTAGTATTTCCATATGTTTTTATCTTTTAACAATATGTTATATTACACATGCTCTTACGAAATAGTGACTAAGTATTTTCGATTGAACGAAGAAAACTAAAGATAGAACAAAGTACACCATTCAACTTCAGTTTTCTTCAATTTCAAGGTGGTAGATAAGACATTTTAACTAAGGAGGAGAGTATAAGATTCTATAAATGTAAATCTCCGATTCGTAAAAGAGTCACTTTTCCAATGAAAAGTCCCGTTTACATCATATACACAATTGATAACTTTCTTTCGTCATCGTTTACATAACAGATTATGGACCTTCGATCGACAGTTTTCAATCGAATCATTTTAGAAGCCATTCATCTCCCTGGGCATCAATGATCACTGTACATTTCCAATATGAATGCCCCTCGACCTGGCCATCACGGAGTTTCTCTGTTCTTCTTGTAATTGAACCTCGTCGTCCTTTGGTGGTACGTTTAAATTCGTCACCGTGGTCTGAGGAATGGGCGATAACATCGGTGGTACCCTCCACCAGTCAGTGCTTGGCCATCCAGGTGGTACCAGGTTCCCCCGGAAGTTTAGGTCCGGGAGAACCGGAAGCGGTCTTCATATGACGTGGCCGCGATGACTTCCCAAATTTGAACTGGACGACGTCAGATTTTGAACCGAAAACGCGCTCTCCACTTTTGTCGTTGCGGTCGACGTCGTCGTTGGAACACTACTAACAGCTTTTTCTGTCTGATCAGTAGGTGACGAAGAAGAAGACGAAGAAAATCTATCTTGAGACCTGTCTTCCTGGTGCCTGTCGACCGAAGACAAGTATGTATCTTCTTCAAGTTTTCTATATCGAGCTTCTTCCCTGCTAGAGTCTCTGTCCGAAGGAAATCCATCCTCTTCTGGCTTACCTGGACTAGGAAAAGGCCTTTCTTCTAATTTGGTGGGCAAGTACGGCCTCTTTGGATCTTTAGGTGGACTTGGACAGCCACAATTGGGTTGGAGACAGGTCGCTGTTGATAATCCCGGCCAGGACATGGTTTGATGGCTCGAATAAAAGGTGCTGCCTCCGTAGAGTGCTTGAAGCGCCAAATCTGCGGCCAATTTGCCACCGTTGAACTCTTCTCCAAGTTTGTGTTGTATAGGATATAGGGGGTATGGAAATGGCGGGAAGAAACGGGGGATCTTGAGATCCTCGTGGCTCATCAACGTGTGGTGCGATGGTGGTGCCAAAGGTGGCAAGAGGCTTCTCGATATATTGCCTAAGGTCTCACCCGAGGACATCAGGGGTGATATCGAGAAACCGAATTTGTTCTCTTTCTTTACTAAAGATTTCGGCTTCCTGCGTGGCCGGTACTTGTAGTCTGGGTGCTCTTTCATGTGGAGGGCTCTGCAAGGAAAATGTTTTTCTGTGTTACAATATTAAACGTTTGATAGAAGATTATAATTAAAACGAAGTTTCAATAGAATATTATAATTAAATACAGAATAGACAGGTACGCGATGTCCACGATATATTTGAAGAATGTCTGTTTCTTTATTGAAGTGACCATGTGTTTTTTTACGAATGATAGATTTAACGTCTGATTAAGGAACATTAATATAAGATCTAGGTCAACCTACACAACAATTTACTAATTAATGATAAGTAATAATTATTTAACTTAGTATTTATTGATAATTTGTTATGATTTATTAACGATGATTAAGGCGAGAAGAATGAAACGTTCATTTGATTTTTTCGTTACATGAAATTTTAAGATATTTCTAGCTATCGTAAATCTACCGCTAAACCTGCTATCGCTAGGTTGTAAGGGAGGCTTGTGTTCGAGCGTTTCAGGGGTGGCCTAATTGAATAGTTTTGCCACGGCGAACGCGATAGTTCTTCGAAGGGTCGAAGGCATAATCTCTGGCACCGCTGGTTGAACGAAAACGCTTGCAAGATTCTAGGAATTTTCACGAATCTTTCATAACGAAGAAACGCGTTTAGAACGTAACAGAAACATTCGTTCAAACAACGTAGATTTAATTAATCGAAGTCGATATTAATTTGAGCAAAAGCACTTTCGACAAGTATTTTTCTAATTGTATATTTAAAAATATATATAAATAATTTAAGTAAGTGCATCGTATCTCGATAAAATACAGATTATTTTCCAAGTTTACCAAGAAAAATCAGTCTGTACAGTTTTAAACAATGATGTCGCCCTCTATCAATCTTCGATAATCCAAGGTGTCGCGTTATCGCTGGAAGAATCGCGCGAGACGAGATGAGACACTCGAGAATTCGGTAAACTTTGCTCTCGACACCGTTATCCGTACAAAGGAACGTATTATCGTGGTACTAGAACACGATACGGGACACCATGGGTATTTGCAGCTAATATCTTGTACACACACCCCGGCTGAAGGCGCAGTCGACGCCACGTTTGTGTCGACAGGCTGGTAAAAGTGAGGGGAGGAAGGGAAGAGTCAGAACCCCGTGGTATCTCCGTCACATAATACTCCATTATGTACCCAAGAGGCGCACAAACGCAGTCCTTATTTATGCTTCGCCTCACGGAGATAAAAGAAAGCGAGCGAGATAGGTGTTTCACGGGCGGGAACTCTTTTTTACGTGCCTAGAGTTTCGCGTTGGGGAATCCTGCCGGAAAACGCGCGCACAATCACAACCACTCGAATTACTTCGACCATCTCGCCAGGGGTTTTTAGTACTTTTCAGCATCGATATGTTCTATTTTCTATACAGTGTCTGGCGAAAATATTTGAACACATATAGACACCTTTTATGAATATATTGTGTGTGTTATATAAAATATTTTGAAATATCATGAATACCGTGATGAGATACGACTGTCATGGTAAAATTTGAAAGGTATCTAGGAACGCAGATATATGCATCAGTTACATGGATTTACTGTAAATATAAGCTTGGTAGAAAATTAATCTCATATCATTTATATATTATGTAAAATATTTGTTTTAAATCTACGAATATATAAATCTTTAGGTACTGTAGTATGTGATGAATTTATCAGGACATTTTACACAATTTCGACATCGATCTTCCTCTCCTAGCATTTCTTTACTAAATAGACGAATAAAATGATTGTAATAAAGGAAATAAATAAAATGATGAAATTTTTAACTTTCCAATTCAATGATATATTAATACAATACTGGAAATAAATCCAAATTCATCTTATTTTTGCAAGACAAGTGTCGTCATATTTCTATATTTTCTATATTTCAAGTGTATCATCGATTCTCGGGATCGAACGATAGGAATAACGAGGGAAGTCAGGCTGCACATTGGCAAAACCGATGGTTCGTATCGGCGTGGTCGAAAACGAACCACGAGGTGTATAACGGTGGAGAATTTTCCAACTCGCGAACGAAATCCGAAATTTCGGTTCCTCGCGGCGAGAGTGACGCAGCGGAATAATAATTCCGGGACAATGTGTCCCGGCAGATAGCACAAAGCGTAAATCAGCATAAACATCGGTAAAGCCCCGCCGACAATAATTCAGCATAAATGCATAAACATCGGGCGTAATCTTTACAATTCGCTTGGAGCCCTCTACCACCACCATCACACAGGGAAAATAGCACACCGCCAGAGCTAGCAGGGAGAGGGTGTGACCACACACCACTTCCAACCGTGCGATAAACAACGCGTTATATCATATCGGTGGACATAAGCCGCGCGGTAGTTGCGCTCGCGGCTGCCGCAACAAGAAACAATAACAATTAGTCACGATTGTCCTCTGGTGGCCTAGCGAATGTCGTTAGTGTAACGATTCGTCATAAATGTCATTGTGCTGCCAACGATCGACGGACTTTCTCGATGCCCTCGTGACGGTCTTCTCGTGACCCGTGTAACTGAATATTGGTCGTCGATGTGACCGATTATTGTTGGATAAATTGGTCCATGTTATATACCTTTTGATAATTATTGCAATATGTAAAAAGTTGTTTGATATTGTTTTCCATATTTCTCGGTTACGTCTATCCTAAAGGGGGATGGTTTTGATTATGATAGCGATAGCGAGGCGAATCAGGAAGGTTGAGTTTATTTACACTGACCTTTTCGTATATAGAAAACTAAATATGGAAAAGTGTACCAAATATTCAAGCTGAAGTATTCATTATTATATTTGCATGGTAAAAGAAACATTTCATCTCTTGAATTGAGTTCAACAATATACGAATTTGCATCGACATATTTTCAAAATGTTGGATATGGCGAAGAAACGCGTGTTTAGCTCGGAAACCAGATAATACGAAAACAATTTTGATAAAACAGGATTGATCGACGATATATTGAATTTTAAAACAGCTTCTTTGTAAAAAATTGGAAATTTGTTTCTCGTATTCTTCTCCTTTAGTCTCCATTCTATCTACGTCAGTTTTTATAATTAATTCTAACATCGTTCGCAGAAAACCCACCAACCATATAAAAAATCTTCAAAACCTCGTTGCCTATCGCCTATCCCCTAACCTTCCCCATTTCACCTTACATCGTTGATCGACGCAACTGACTCTAACTCACCAATTCTTTACCACCGTTTCGATGCAGCATTTTCACTCTCGCCGCTTTCCTTCTCGGTTTCCTCGGTGCGCGACCGAGAACGGGGTAGACAGAGCGTCTGTAGGAGCTGGGAGAAAAGAGGGTTGAGGAGGAGGGTATCGTAGGACAGGCAGCAGCAGTGGCAGCACGGCACAGCCAACGAACAGCAAGCGAGGGGGTGAGACCAGGGGCGGCGGAGAGGGTAGGGGCCGGCAGAGGAGCCGCGCAAATCCTTTTAAATCCACACAATTGCGACAATGGGGCTTTATTTGTTATCTCGGGGGCCACATTGTGAGTCGCCGTGAACGAACGGACAGATTACGTCGGGCCAGTGACGGCTTGGCTCCAGGGGAACCCGTTCCTACCAGGAACCTGGCTCCAGGGGAACGACTTTTATCGGGCCCTCTCCTCTTTATTTTACGACCGTTCCTCCCTCTCTTGGCAACCCTCCCCCGCGGGCCAACCCCTCTCGTTTTTGCACACTACCGTTACCAGAATCGTCAGCGACGCCGTCATCCGCCAGAAAAGCGGATTCGCCGTTACACGTCTCTGCTCGAAATTTTCCTCCCCTGACTCTCTGTATCTTTACCTGAGAAATGTTTTCGCGGGTAGAATGAATATTGTGGCTCCCTCAAGTCGATTTTACAGACTTCCAGTGGGGATGGTTGTTAGTTTGTTTCAGTGGATTTGTTTCTTTTTGAGATGGGATGTGGTGGAAGAATATATGGTAATCTCTACGAATAATTTACTTACGATCTAAGTAGTAATATTACAAAATTGGTAAGTAAAAAATATAGGTTATAGGCTTGCATTGTATAAGCGGTTTTCATGTTGAACAGAACGATCAAAATTAATTTGTTTCGTCATCAAACTTGTGAGATGGCTTGCAAAATTTGGCTAACAATACCAACTCAATCGTTGCAGAAGAGTCATACTTATCCCCAAATTTTTGTTTCTCAATCTCATTCTCATCTCAACAATCAAAAGAACTTTTAACCCTTAAAGACTATCATGAGCGAAAATTTATCACAATATGCTTTTGTTTTTAATTAGGAAACTGATAAAGCTAAGCAATTGGAATTAAATATTTTATTATTAGTGAACACTAGATGAAGAGTAGAAGAACATCAAGCGTTAATGTTTTAATGCTCCTGAAAAACACATACCTCAATAATAATTCCATCACATTTTTTTAAACTCGAGTAATTTTTCAATGATAGGAAAATAGGATTACGTTGAGAATAAATAAAAAGACAGCATGCTTGGTAACAAATACTAGTTAATGAATATATAGGTCTTGTTTTGATGTTTTATGTTTTAGGATCATATTATGTGGAATAGAATTTTTTCTGAAATATATATAATACATATAGTTTCCAGTTTGAAAATTTTATGCGCACATCTCTTTGAAAACTCGAACGGATTGTTTGCGAATAAAAGATGATTGCAAAACAATGAAGACACATTTGTCCACTTTTGAAAAAAATTTCAGTAGCGTCTGTTAGGCGGGACAATATTTTTCATTCGGCAATTGAAAAAGGCAATATTCGATACCGTGAAAAAAGGAATCGAATCACAACTGACACGGACTGTGCGTCAGTGCGAAACTTCATAATTCCTTTTGTTGGACTCGATCATGGTCATCGACAGAAAAGCGGATTCCATGTTACATTCCGTTGATAGAATTCACTACCGAGTCGATTGATTCTTCTTTCTTCTACCCTTTCTATATATTTTTTATTTTTCTTTCTTTTCAAAACCGATCTATCCCGAACGAAAAAAGAGGGGAAAAGTGAATACTTGGCAATTGAAAGTGAATCGACAATTTAGGAAGAACCGACTTTATTATTCTATTATTTATTTTACGAGCATCATCGCCGCGCCGGTTATATTCAACCCCAGCCGCCTCCTATCAATTCGCTGTCCCGGCAATTTTTGCTTTGAAAAACCCTGATAGACCTCGATTCTGTCATCGACAGTTCGCGCATCGTACTTTTAAATTAATCTTCCTTTCGTCGTGTTCTCTCGATCTCCGCTATATTTATTGTCTTGTTGTTCTTTATCTGAGTTCCTTCGTTTTCTTTTCTTTTAGAGATGCCCAAAAGAATTTCTCTTTTGAAGAACGATTACTTCATGCTTTTTTTAAAACCAGTAGTAACCGAAAGAAAATAGGGAAAGTTAAAATTTAACGTAACACATTCGAAATACACAAAATAGTATCCAATATTTCTCTAAGGGATTGAATAAGTTATAGCTGACTATATAGAATATTATGTTTAAAGTAGCAATTATTCCCCCATTAATTCCCCTCGATAGCGTGAAGAATGAAACAGAAATGATAAAAATGTCGTTCGATCGTGAAATCTCTCCGACCTGTTCATCGTACGGCGAGCTAAATAAACTCATAACAATGATTAAATATTCAGGGTCGGTAATAAAGAGGCCGTCCCCTCCACCTCCATAAATACCACTTCGTTCACCCTATTCCACCCCTTGGCTTAGCGCAGCACACCCTTAGCTTTAGCAACAATGTACCGTATTATGAACTACGAGATCCCCCTTCCTCGTTTTTCATCCTCTTCACAGTTATTGCAGATACGCCTCGATGCGATAATTTTGTTCGGCCACTCGTGACTAAAGAGCAATTAGCACGCAAAAGAAAAATCTTCGATATTGATTGAAGGCGATACGAAACGAACTTACTATTTCATATTCTTTCAAAAAAACATTTCGATTCACAAACCACAAAAATTGGTGTTTATAGAAATTGATCGATATTTTTGTAAATACTTTTAGAGAACTTAGGAAGATTTTTACAATTTTTGCTTTATTAAGAAAAAATTTTTGTATTTTAATGATAAATTTTATAACATTTATGATGCGTATTATAATCTAGTAGATTTTGTAACTTTGGTAAATAAAATAGTTCGAATAGTACATAGAAAAATTATAATGTTTGATCTTTTTCTAAGAAATTTCGTAATATTTATCAGGGAATGATATAATGTACGTATTTTTGTGAACTTGTGTAAAAAAATTTGTGCAAAGTGATGGCGAATTATGTAGATGTTTAAATTATCGATAGTGAGCAAGGATTGATTCGGAAAATATACACGTTGACTCAGATGCGTGACCCCACGTGGAAATTTGGAGTTGCACATGTGGCAAGAATGTGTGTTGTGCGTGTCGAGTCTTCAGAAGCGTGTAAAAAGTAGCGAACATCACGCGACGGGTACTCTTGTATTTTCCCAATCTCTACATTATATTATTAAGCATTAATTTTATTATTATGTAAAAAACATATCGGATTCTTATTTTAAGATTCCATTCTACATTTATAATGCACAGCATGGTTGAGTAAATTTTGTATTTTAATAAATAAATAAAATAATATTTGATCAATTTCGTGATTTCCTTTCAGGATCTCGAAATTTACAGATACAAACGTTACTTTTTTGTGGAATATTTAATAAAATTTCGATACTCACCTTAATCTTTTAGCTTCGTCGATGAAAGGTCGCTTTTCACTTTCGCTGAGCAGTTTCCATTCGGCGCCAAGCCTCTTCGATATCTCAGAATTGTGCATCTTCGGATTTTCCTGAGCCATTTTCCGTCGCTGTCCCCGTGACCACACCATAAACGCGTTCATCGGACGTTTGATATGCTCGTTGTGAAGCGTTTTCGATGACATCTCGACCGTTATTCTGATTTACGATCTACAATTATTTTCGATCAATTCCTTCTACAAATTCAATTCCTATCTTCTATCGATATCATTCTTTCACATCTCTTTGTCGATAAACAATTTTTTTCTTCACTATTCCTGTCCTTCATCATTGCTCGATGAGTATCGATCTTGACAAATATTGTACACTGCACCTTTCTACAACTTTCGATCACGTGGTCGTCAAAGCTAACAATTTCCACATGCTCAACGACGACTCGATTTCAGTCTTCAAACCACAATTCCAATCAAAATTCTCGCAACAAAACTCTGCTGTCTCAAACTGTCATCAACTTTCTCTTTCAATCTTCTTATGAATCTTCGAGCCAGAATCTTTCTCTTTTTACACTCACCCCCTCTAACCGAATCTCAAAATTCACACGAAAGATGTTCTTCGAATCTGATCGTCGTTCCAGCAGTCACTCACAGAGAGATTCATTCTTCAATGTTATACGAATATGTCTTGTTAAGGCCAGCTCCTTGAATCCTCTCCATTCGATCTGTCCTTGTTCGATTCAATTAAAACTGGTTTCTTCTCGATTGCTCATAAGGAGAGAAACAGCGCACCGACACCAAGTTAACCGTAGGGAAGCTGTGTGATTGATACCGTGACGAGGACTGGTAAGAATCCGTCAGGACCTCTCTGACATCGAGTCTGGGATGAGCCAGGGAGGAATCGGGACCGAGTGGAGTAGCTGGAGTCCCGTGGGACGCGGAGGAGACAAGGATCGGCCAACCAGGGATGTTTCTACTCTCCCACCATGGTCCACGGCTAATGGACAAGCACGATTGGCTCCTTCGTCGACATGGCGGACGGAGGATACAGGCGCGTTCAACAGGTGGAGGTGTGCTTCTTCTCTCTTCGTTTTTTAGCTACGTTTCCTCGTTGTACACGTTGCCAGCCAGCCAGCCAGCCGGGCCATGATTCTCGCTGTGTGTCTGTCACGCAGATTATCGTACTACCGCTTTTCTGACCTCTTTGGTCGACGTCGATGGTCAGCTTGCATCCGGTCGACATCGACTCTTTTAAATAATCGCGAGCTGAATTGATTTTTACGGTCGTAAGTAGAACAGGACCGTCACAAGTCAGACGTAACGCGTTACGCGCATCTCTGACGATGAGATTCCTGGTGTCTGAAGGATCTAAGGAGGATTTGTGTATTATCTATTATTCTATGCATTTTTACACTTCTAAATTTCCCGTAACTAGTAATGAATAAAGTAATGAATGAACCTTTCATGAATTCGATACTTTGCTATATCGGTATTTTATATTATTTGACATTTCATTTTATAGACATTAGTATTTTATCTTATTTGGTATTCTATTGTTTTAATATTTATACTTTCTATTATGTGAAAAGTTGTTATTTATATGCATATTAAATAGTGACTGAACAGTTGGATAACAGTCAGACAACATTTACGCAATTATTGGACAAATTAAATTTATATATATCGTATCTATCAAATATCGCATAATAAAATGTAATGATATTTATATATCTGATATATCATCATAACAATTTGTTATTCAATTTTAAATTAAAAAGAACAATTGTTTCATATAATAGGAATTAGATATCCAGTAACGATAGATATTGTTTCCTGCGATAAAAATGCATATCTAGTTTTAAATAAATCTATCGAGTAAATGTGACAATACACCATCAATCATCCACGAAACGGACGATACTTCGCCCAGAAATGTTTCCACCGTCATCGACGAACCTCATTAATACACCATCACATGTATTGCAGTGATCACACCATGAACGGAGAATTTTTTCTTTACTTTGTTCGGCCGTTGTAGAGGCGAAGAGCGAGCGGGCCATTTCTCCAAATAAATGTTATCAGTGTCGGCAATGTCTTGCTGGAAGAAACGGTCGAGGGGGAACGCGGAGCTGAAGACGTCTCTCTAGTGATAAGGCGATAAAGAGAGGAGGTATAAAACGAGACAAGAGGGCTGTGTGTTAGTGGTAACATTTCAGCGAATTCCAACTTTTATAAAGAAACGGCTGTACGGTCGGTGTCATCGAATTTCCGGAAGGTTCCGAAATATTCATCTGACTGGGCTGAAGCAAGGGTGTATTTGTGTCAGGCAGGAGAAAAGTCGACGAGAAAATGAAATAATGAGAAAGATAGAAGAAAAATGGTCGATTTCTAAACGTTAATTTAACTATCTTCGTTATCTTCCTTTTACTTCGAGATTCTGTTCACATCCAATATTCTGCTTATTATTTTTAATATTATTCCTAAGTAGGTTAGTACGATAGTATATGCGAATTTTATCAAAATGTACAAGTTCATGGAAAAATAATAATGGAATCACCAGACAACAAATCCAATATGTGTGACTATTAAAAATATAGCAATAATATTTTACTATTTATTATATATATTATGACATATATTTGTCATTTAAATATCACTGCTTACATTAAAATCCGAAATTTATTAGTAAGAATAACAGAACAAAAATTAGATTCGTTATTCATCTCATATTTCCTCTGAAACTTATTATTTTTATTATCGTCTTTCTTGATAAATTGATAGAATACTATATAATTTCCTTTTGCTAGTAATAGGGATAATGAGAGATTAGAAAGGAATTCGCAGTAAAATTTTGCTATGAACAGATGTAGGCGAATCGGATGGCAGTGGAAAAGAGGACGCACGAGCGAGGGTTGAAATTATCGAAGGCAATCAGCTGTTTGTTCTGTTATTAACTCGATCATAAATTCACTACACGATGGTGAATGAATCGCCACGCTCGGCTGTCGTTCTGCCGGCGTTCCTTTATCACCCCTCGTTACACATTCTCCGTTATTCGCAGGGCGTGAACGCGATTTTTATCGGTCATCGACGAGAAGAAAGGATCTCGAAAAGGGGAACCGTGTCCCTTTTCATACACGAAGTTGTACGAAACCCTTATCTGTACTCTGACACTTTCAATTAGTCCGTATCGCTGGCAAACATCACGCTTCTCTTTTTGTGGGATGTTCCATCACAATGTTAGGAAATTCAAAAGTATCGTGTACCGAATATCAGGTAATAATAATTATTTTTCCTTACCCTTCTCATATTTTTATCAAAATATCTTCTTCAATAAAGTACCAAAAATTCTACGCCAGATATCCCTACCATCTTTCCAAAAGAGTAATCATATGGTAATTTTGTTTTATTATATTTCGCAATTTTTATGACACTAATAATTTCAACTAATATCGTTTGAAGTAAATGTTTTCCTTTTTATTAATTTTAATATAACAATGATATAACAATTTTCCAACAAATCCCAGATGAAGAAGAAAGTGATATCTTGAAAAATTTCATAAAATGTATATCTGGGTTAGCGTCACTTGCCCAAAAATCTGATTTTTTCCTGCAAAAGAATTGGACGAACCTCGAAGAAGGATTTGGGATTGCACATCCCAAAAAAGGGAGAGAAAGTGTACGATGGTATGGGGTTGTTAAGTGACTTTTCCATGTTCGCTTCTGTCTCGATTTCGATGATAGCAAAGGCACGACAATCGGGGGAGGGAATTTCTCTATCAGTACACGTTCTCTCTCCATTCGTCTCACCTTCCGTTATCGTCTCGGTCGCTCTTCCGTGCTGTGGGGTGGCACGCGACCACTGATTATACCATTCATCGCGCACCGTAGTCCGAAAGAGGGTTGCTGGCGGACTCGTAAACGTCGTAGCACCGTTCTACCCCTTGTTTCTCCCCCTTTCAACCGTGTGCCCACTTTGGTCCCGGCGACTACTACGGCCCTGAATGCTCCCTCATCAATGAAACAATCCGGCTTTCCGGCGCCCCGTCGCCGACGGCTTCTTAATTTCGGGATACCGCGTCTCCCTTTCCAACGAAATCTTCTTCTACATTTTCGATCAATTATCAAGTGTTTGTGTTTGTTTCCGTCATTTTGTTGATTTCGACTATTTTAGTGGATGATTGGACTAAAACAGGACTGCGGACATTTATGCAAATTCGTATTTTTATGAATAAAGAATTAAATAGACATTTGTTCCACCCATCAGATGGTATCGCTATTTTACTATCATTTTATAATACTTTAGTATTCTACTTTTTACTATTATTCAGTCTACTTTACGTTGATTACTTTATAGGATATTTTTAAGTATCACGTATATAATGTGCATTTTTGTAGTCTCAACTATTTAAAAAACGCATGGAAGCTCGCAGTCTATCGATCCTGTAACCAGCGTGGTTCATCAAATACTTTTATAATTTACTTGAAATGTTCTTAAATTATTCATTCGCTATAAAAGTCTTCCAAATTCGTATGCATATTCCACGTGTCAATTAATCTATAAAAAGATCAATCCATAGAATTTTCGATCACTCTGCCACTGTCCATTCACCATAATAAACGCCGAAATTCATTAAATCGAAACTTCGTTCCAGATATGCTTTCACAAATTAATCCAACACATATTTAGCTAGTCTGAGCAAATTGTTCTTGACTGGTGCATAGCGTGGAAAAGAACGTGTGACGGGACAAAGAGCTCGCGAGGCATCATCGTTGCGATTGCTGAAGCGACAACAAAACGGTGGCCCGCGACGTCGAATGGTAAGAGGCACGGTGGGGTGTGCGAACGGCGGGGCGGAGGCATGGGTGCGTCGAAAAGCTCGCTGATTACTCCATTGTCGGACCGGTTGTTTCAGTTAATCGCCACGCCTCGTGGCGTTTTGTTGTCCTTTTATCGCACCGTTCTGCCGACCAGTTGCCAGCTGCACCCACCCGGATACACGAAGGGGTGCATCCTGGAATTCAAGGAAACGAAGATGCGAGACGTCGGGAAATTCTTTAACGAGTCGCCACCTTGCAACTATAGTTTGGTAAAGGTTGACGGGTAAAAATAGAAAGAAAAAATATGCATAAAGGTTGAAACAACATTAATACATTCATTTATGTGCTTCTCATTGTGGTTCTGTTCGAGTGATTTAGTGTTTTATGCTATTTTAAGAGTACGTATTTTGAGAAACTACGAGAATCGTTTGATATTTGTACATCTAGCGGGTAATGACGTATCGGTACAGGTTTCATAATGGTACTGCAGTAATTACACCGTTCAAAATAGTTAGAGGATATTAAAGGAATATCATAGTTAAAACACTCAAAGTTGTAGAGTATTTATGATTCTGCGTGTATTATAGCTTAACCTTCCCTTACGAAGGTTTTCAGTTTTACCGCATCACGCGTACCTTTAATTCATCAACCCCCTTCCATTTTTACCCTTCTATTCAACTTAAACTCACTCCAAGCTCGTACAATCTCTTCGCCCCTATTACCACCAATTTCCATCCATAATTCCAAATCTTTCCTTCGTTGCGAAATACCAAATTACACTAGAAATTAAACAGATAGTCGACGTATTAGGTTGCTACAATTTGTTCTATCGATAACGCTGATTAAAATACTTAGCAATGCAAGATAAACGAAACACTTTGCATAGCAATGTTATATTAATGCACTAATAATAAATTCATTATTATTATAACTTTTGTTTTCATGAACAAAGACCTGGATGAAATTTCTGCAAGAGCCTAATATTTTCTAAGGGTGGGAGGTATCGTTTCCTGACCGATGAAGAAGAACTGTGCTTCGTTCAGGCTAGCCAGTGTCGCAAGAATCGAAAAGATAAAAGAGAGAGCCGCGAAAGGGCGTTCCCCGTAAACGAGACTCGATTGTCCGTATCGCGCGTACGAACGTTCCTCGAGGCCCCGTAAAATCGAATTCCACTTTGTTTGGCCGAATATATACGCGGCATTCGGTATTCAGCGAGCGGCCGCTCGGCCAGGCGTCGCCGTATCAAAATAGAGCGCGCTACAATAACTTATTCGGCCGAACAAAATCCTGTGGAAGGGTAGTATTTTATGGAGTCCCGTTCGAGTTACATACGATGAATACATCGACCGGTGGCGGGGACCGGCCTCGTCGTATGTGACTCGAATGTATCATAAACGCGGCTAAGGGGTGAGCCACCCCCGTACGTCGACTCTCACGTATACTAATCTCAGCAGTTTGGTTTAGAACCGATTCTTGCAGGATCTTCGGATATCCTACACGTTCGTACATCGAGTCTTATTTCTTACCATTTTGACCACCGATGACAATGGTTAGTTATTTGTGTTCGTTGAGTGCGAGTCCTCTTGGGAGGTCCTCTTTAAAGCAGATCGACTTCGTCATGTGTTGCTTGCAGATTGAGGACTCATAAAAATATGATTTTAGGTTGTATACAATTGACGGAATGTTTAATTTGAGAAATGTTATGGGTAAAATTAAGTAGCGTTTAACAAAGGAGATCTGTATGCTTTCAAATGTTAGAGCAGTATATGTAGTTATTATTGTTAGAATATATCCGTACAATTGTTCGAGTATTATTTTCTGTACTTCTGTACCAATTTTTTCTGTGAAAAAATGCACTTGTTCCCATTGAGCCTCTTAATTAATTATATATGAAAATTACGTATAGATATAAGAACCAACTAATGCAAAGTCTACGTATGTGGTAAAAGTTCATATTCTGTCTTTGGCTACTGTCTTTCGGAAATACTAGATTTAAGGTTCTTGATATTTGTATTTTAGATTCGACTAGCTTACCTTATCACAAAGAAAACATAAAAATTCCTATCTCGATGCCTTTCAATCCTCATCCGTACCTTTATCGACTCCACTATTAATACACCATCGCCTACCTCAACCTACCTATGTATATGTATCGCTTACCTGAAAATCTAGCTCACCTGTCCTCTATACCTACAGACAAATTTAACCATCGCTATCAGTTTCTTCTTCGCATTACGTTATACCAGTGAAAGAAGAAAGCATAATTCCGTTTTTCTTTAAAAGAAGCTTCACGCTCACAGCCGTCTTATCTTCAGGGCCAACTGCGCGTCCCTTTTTCAAGGTGATTCCACGAGTCACAAAATTCTATTCACGCAGACCTCACCCGGTTTCACTGACTAACACTTCTGCTGGCAACGTTCACGGGTGATAGATAACCGGCGGGATACGTGAAACGGAACGCGTATCGTGCCGGTGGATTATCAATCATAATCGGAAAATAATTATCCGCGGCCGACGAGTTCCGTGCTAGTTGGACGAATGGAAGGCCGGCTTGTCCGGGCGGTAAAACGGCACCTGAATCGCCGCTAATTGTGAGGAATGGTCCCGCGTCGAGCGGTGCCGATCACTGATTCGACAGACGATATATACGTGTGTGCACGCGCTTCGGGTAAGCTGGTTCGACATTAGACATTGAGAAGATGCTCCTCGAAGCCGATACTTTGCGAGCTTCGCACGATACGATGCAAGCCAGATGCGTAGAATGTGGGAAAATGTGGAGAAGCCTGATCATTTTATAATTGAGAAATTTGAAATGTTAAATAGCGAAGAATTTTTCGTTAAAAATCGTCTCGATGACTATTCAGTTCCTTGGACATTTTATGTTCAACTATCGTGACATTTTATATTCACTCCTGTTTTGTATTAAATATTTTTAAGTTGCTTCGGATGAATTGTTTAATGTCGCGGAATTTTTAATTACAAATAGGTTTGGTGATACTGTTACGTTTCGAAGTAGATATTTTACTGTTACCTTTTTTCTACAACTACAACCAAGCTGTCGCTTCTCACACCGATATAATCTATTATTAGATTATCTCTAAATCCAACTTATCTCCTACTTCAACTATTAATCTACACATGTATTTCCATTTCCTTATGATAGTTCCAATCAAAACTTCCAATCAATCCTCAGCATATAATTGTCTCGAGTTCTTTCACACCAAATCTTCCTTTCCCCTCCCTCCTGTACCTAATTATTCCTTCTAAAATCAAAACTATCCCGTCACTCGCCACACCATTCACAATTAATCCTCTACACGTTCCATCAGCCTTCTCCAAACATTACCATCTTCCACGTCTCCTTCCATCAACATCCTCCGCGAAACGTCGAAACTCTGCGCTCCTCGGCTGTCGCAGCCTACAATAACGTCTCGTTACCGCGACTCGAATCCTGGTAGAATCCATCGGCAGAATCGAATTCTTTGCTCTTGGTCGAGGTGTGTCGAGGAACGTGTGTCGAGGAACGTGTGTCGAGGAACGCCGGCGGCCACGCGCTCACGCCATTGTGAGCTTGGTGGGCGACAACGCGGCAAGGAGGGCCGCTAGCTTGGAAAATAAACGACACAACGCGGACGAGGGAACGATTAAACGTCCGTCCGATGTCCATCAATATCGACGCGGGGCCCACGGAGACGTTCGACGAGATTGGCGAAGGTTTTGCACGCGACCGGCAAAGATATCCGTGCGCCAATACCGGACAATGCTGGACTGTCGGCATTATGGGGGACATTGTCGTGGGCTTGATATGAGCCCTGTTGCCTCGGGTATACAAGCTGCAATATCGTGGCCATCTCTACCCCCAAACCCCCGCCCCCTCCTTTCCTTTTCGTGTCTCGCCCCTTTTGCCAAGGCTAGAGATGCAGCCTCGGTTGCTTGGTAAAAGAACGAACTTGTTTCTCGAGAGGATGATTTTCTTGTCAAGAAAGCATGTTTCTTGGCGGTTGGTAAAAGATTTGGTACTTTTGTGGAAATTGAAAGTAAAGGTTTTTCCGTTTAATGTTTCTAATAGTAAGTTTCTTTGGTTGGTTTGGTGGATAATGAAAAGTATTTTTTATTTTCTTTGTATTATTTTCTTTTTTTTTTTTTTGACTGATTGTTAAAGTGGAATCGTTTGTACATTTGTATGTTTTGAAAGCGAAATTGATCAATTCACTTTTTGTAAATTCTTCAGTTTCGTTATCTGGGTGGTTACACGATTACTGTTTAATTCTCAACAAATGTATAATAGTACGGTATAGTCGAACTTAAAATTATACATAAGCAAAACGTTATTATAATTATGAAAGTACTAATTTTACTGTTTTCTGTTTATATCTAGTCTTATATGTATATCTATTTGTTCTCGACTATAAGTGAAATACACATTTTTCATAGACACGATTATTGTAACAATTAAACTAGATTTGTGTATGCTACAACAGAAGAACAAGGGAAAACCGACGAAGAATTCCGCGATAGACTGAGTGAACAAAATTTGCATAAATTAATTAAATCTCAAAATTGTAATCCATAAATTTTTAGGATACTTGTAGCGTAATATTAATCTGCTTTCGTTAATTCCACCCTGTTCGTTTAAAACTGATCGATTGATTGGCTCTATTGCCAATGTTTGAGTATATAGATATCCGCGGGTTGCGAATAATTGTTCGATGCAAATCTTTTTGCAGGGGCGTGTGAATAAGCCCTTTATCTACGTGACCCTGTACACACATTATGTGCCAGGCAGAAGTGGTTGTCTGTGACTGGTTTGTCGCGACAACGGCCCTTTTTCCAATTATCGATTCGAATCGGCCCTTTCCTTTCTGACTTCTGTGCACAGTTAAAAAAGGATCCACAATACCCGAAAATGTACATTACATTCACGCGGATCGTCCCTTGGTTAGCCACCGCACAATAAAATCGAAATTAAACCCGTGATACATTGTCCCCGGTTTAAAACGATACGCATTTTCCGCGATTGGAGGAATTCAATGGGAGGGTGGTTGAATGGCCAATTAAATCGAAAAAAAACTCGGCATTTCGGTCGAAACACTGACATTTCTTTCTGTGGCGTTCCTTTTCATTCGATTCGAGCGTTTCCAAGCGTTTATGACTTATTTTGATTACTATTTTTCTCCCTCTTTTTTTTTTTTTTTTTGAAGCTTTATAAAATATTACAAAAATTACTTGGCAACAGTAAGAGAATATTGCAAGAACTACTGACTCTGGTAAGAAGATTTGAACATTACTTTCGTACGAACAAGAGATTTTATAAAGAAGAAATACTTCTATTGTTACGCGAAGAGAAATATAGAAAATGCATTGGAATATTTTTTCATTGTTTTTTAATAAATAAACTTTTCTTATGAAATCTCAAATCATTTGGAGCAAATGGAATATTTCCATTTTTATAGGGAAAGTATAGAAAATGTATGAATATAGGAATTTTTTACAATTGTTTCTCATTGAAATAAACACTGTTTTCTTGTGAAAATTTCAAACTATTCGAAGCAACGCGAATAATGATGATCACGTAGGAACTTTTGAAAATTCTTCCATCCGCGTTCTCTGTCCCATAATCGTCATTTCTTCCCTTCGGCTTGGTCTTGTGTAATCGATTTGCGGAAGTGCCGATAAGTAAAACGTTATCGCGAGTCCTTCTGTGGGAAAGATAAACGGTCGACCAGCTTGTCTTTCTTTCTTATAAAAAGAACCGAGGTAAAGGACGATCGACGAACCATGGCGTTATTTCCGTGAACACGTTTCGATCGCGTTCTTTATATAAACTTATAATGTTTTTCGAACAGACTCATTTTCTAAGAGACTTTAGAATTTCTGCTTCTTGTTTTTAAAATAATACCGATCTATTCGGTTTCTTATATAGAATATTAATCAATTAATATTTGAAATTAATACTGATAAATAATATTAAAATTACGAATGTATAATTTGTAGACAATTTAATTACGAATTTTCTAATTAAAACTTCCTATACTTCAGCAATAATTCCTATACTTTGCCTAAGAAAACGTTGTACGATTCTAATACAATTTGCATTATAATTCAATTATACAAAGTATTCGTAGAACAATTAATTATGATCTTTCGAATAGGAGACTTTCTTATATTTCATGGAATTAGTAGATTATATCAAGTGATATAAAACGTAGTAAGAACTTCATTTAATTTCGTGATGGTATTTTATCATCTCAATGATCCTCAATTTGTTCAAATAAAAGAACCAAATGAAGGATGAACAATTGCATCTCAGGCAGCTTGTTTTCACATTTAAACAAGAATCCTAGATATAATTGAAGAAGGAAATAATTGATCATCGTGGTAATGTTGCATGATAAAGTGGTCGTAGCTTGCTTTCGTTCCCAACATCACTCGTACGATCGAATTACCGACTTTCTCGATTATTAGAACTTCATTAAACGAAACGTGACCGTTCATTAGGGCTATTAGTTTCAAATAACCTTCGAAAGGTTCGAAAGGTGGATTTTTGATTCGTCAGCCAAGGGCATTGTTAATAGCGGCGAACACGGTAACGGATCCTGAATGCTCGCAAACGAGAAAGATCTTTAATATTAGTTAGTAGAAGCGGAAGGGTAAACAATCGATTTAACAACCGTAGTTCGACCGCCGATCGTGATCGAGTTCAGCCAACGTGTGAAAGGGTGAAAAAGCGTGCGCACCTTCTTCCTGTCAGAACTATCCGTTATCCTTCGTCAGTCTGACAATCGAAAAATGAAAGTTACATAAAAGTAGTGACTCTTAAACGCGTGCAAGCCGGGGATGAAATAGTGGGGTGGAGCGCAAATGAACGCAGTCAACATTTTGCTACGCTTTCCACGCTGTGCTATTCCGTATCTTATTTTACTCGTTTTTACCTCGAGCAGCTTAAGATTAGGTGATTAGATATATTCATGTAAGATGAAATTATTAATTTGTATTTCTTTTTTTAATGCGATGATTCTCTTTAACGATAATATCGAATTTATCATAGGTATGGTTGATGTTATCTATCGAGCTAGAAAATGAATTTTGCGCTTGTTTAATGTCAATGTTCGCGATTAGTATCCTTGTGAAGATTACGTGTAATTACTCTGTTTTGTAATACGATAAAGTAAATTAATCGCCTTGTAATTGGCGAAACAACTTTCAAGTGGTTTATATTTGAAAATAGACAGCTTGACTGGTCGTTAGCGACCTGATAAACAATGAAACGTATTCGGCAATGTTAATATTCTCAATCGTAATTATCGTAATTCGTGTATATTACTGGAAGTTATTCTGTTGTTTATTTTATTGTTTATTTTATTGTTCTCATACGTATCTGTATAATACCCTCGTGTTTGACTCGCATGATCCTATCATAGAGTTTCGGTTTCAAGATCAAATCGATGTGGGATCGGCCAAAGTTTGATATATTGAAGTGTAAAATTGTCCTTCTGTAAAAGACTCGGAATGTGATTTATCTCTTTCATATGTGGTCATTATTTGTTTCATTTATGATAATTATAAACAAAGAATTCTCCTCTCAGAAGGTTTCAGAGACTTCCGGATGCAATTATCGCGATCATAGATTGTAATAAGACAGATTCTACTACTTTAGCTTAAGCATTATCGTAAGTTAAGGTCTCCCGGGGATAACGGAAATGGAGCTGTCGTAGACGTTCGCTTTCGCGCGTTCTTCGGTAGTTAATTGCGGGCCGCCTTATTCCGCAGATTGCTGAACGATTCATGAATACAATTTTCATTTTTCGAATTCATCGTGTAAATTATGGAAATAATCCCCGTTATAATTGCCTATAAAATCGTCACTATTCTATAATCACTGGTAGAACTGCGTTAAACGCATTTATAATTCTGTCGTGATCAAAATCAGCCTCATCGATTGCTGTAAATTATCGCGCGACGTTATCACCTAAACTCTATATATTGCACGTAAATCGTGTAATAACCATATCACGATTGATGATACTCTTATTTTCGTTAGAATATTTTTACGAAATGAATGCTCTGTTCCTTAACTGAAACTTCTTTCGAAATGAAAGGTTTTTATTCAAATCGAATTGTATTAAATTTATTGTTTCCAGATAAATAATATCAATAGACATGGTTTATTTGAAAATGAAAATTATCGAGCAAAGTAGAAACAATCTGAATCGATACACTTTATTCATTTCATATTATGTTAGGAATCTTCGTTCGTTTTTCCGGCAGAAGAAATTGTCTGATTCGAATAATAATTAAAGTCCATTTACCATTCAACGGCCACTTCTTAATCAACGTTAACCTGTAAATGAACTCTTAAGTAGACGTCTTTGAAGCAGTATCTTTACTAGAAGGGCCACTTGTACGGCAGATAATACGATAATCTTCGGAAGAGCCAATTTTCACTGAGCTCCGTGGAATATAATGCAATAATATAAAATTGTCTCCGCGTATTCTGGAAAAAGGAAGTCCCGCGGATAACGCGGCCGGCTTACCGCCGGGGCAAAGGAACGCGTTATTCTCGAAGAATGAAAGGCACGGGATTCCGACGAGAATCGAGCAAAGAAGATTTGCCGAAAGATTTGCCGAATTGACGTGACGGGAACTAGACCGACACAGAGGATAGAATGGAAAAGAATAAATGAAGACGACGAGAACGAGGGTAAATTTCAAATCCGTGATACTACTCTCTTGATAGAAGAATTGTGGATGGGACGTTATAATTTTCAAGTGTTTCAATTATCACAGACATCGAAATCTCAGCCTCTCGAAAACCAAATCGATTCCTACTTTTCGTATATTTCTCCATTTCGTTGCGTGGCCACATGATGGATACGCTAGCTGTAGAATTAACAAATTTTAAGAAAGAAATCAGCTTAGAATTCTATTACTTTGAAAAGCTCTTTCTATCTGTAGCGTTAATCTTAAATTAATATTAGGTTGCCCGAAAAGTTTCTTTCGTTTCATAAGGTGATAATTTCTGTTTTATATTATTTTATTAAATTAAGTGTAATCTATTTCGTTCTATTTCTATTATTATGTTCGCAGAAAATTCAATAAATTAATATAAAACAAAAAACATTGTGCGTCTATTATTTCCTTATAAAACGAAAGAAACTTCTCGGACAACCTAATACTAAAACTTACACGGGAAATTTAGTGTACGTATAATTAACACTGAGACGATGATTTCAAATTTTTCCCAGCTAATGTATATTATTTAATAATGATGTTTGTTTAAATTGAACGCGTCAAAATTCTCTCTAAATTTACGTTCGAAAATATCACGCGTAAGGAAATAGGTGAAACAGACTGACTCGAACAAAACAGAATTGTTGGTAAGAGCCCGAACTGTTTTTCCATCCATTCTTATTTTGCCAAATTGACGAGGACCATTTGAATCGAGCTTGGGAAATAACGGAGAAAAAAAAAGGGAAGAATGTGTTGAAGGCGCGAAGAAAGACGCGGTGACTGCTACTACGATGGTAGATAAAGTTGCCACATCGAATAGGTGGAACTATTTGTGCATAAATGTCTGGATGGATCGCGACTATGGCAGCCGCGTAGCCGAATGCGGAAATGAAGCAAATCGCTAGATACGATGCAGGAACATTAGAGTCGTTATCTAGAAGCGGACCTTCAGAAATTACTAGATACTCATTTATGGTTGCTATGCTCTTACGAGTGATTGCTCTTCGTTTTGGAAATTAGTTGCTTTGTCGTAAACATTTTACGTCTCTTGATTAGAGAACTATATTTTTTTTATGTATATTCTGATAGCAATTTCTAAACTCTGAGTATTCGTACGTGTATTTAAAATTTAAATGTTTAAAAATGTATAATAATATGTAAAATTATATGAAACATCTAAGAAAAGTATATTTTAGTTACGTAGAATAGTAGAACAGTAGATGAAACAAATTTCTGTTTAGGTTTCGCTTCTTTAACTTTATGAGGATCAAATTATTTTTAAGCTACAGAATAAATATTTTTCTGTCAATTATTAATGATGGAAACAGCACCCTTTTTGGATGTATGAAGGAGATAAATATTTACATCATTTAGTTAATTAATAATTTCTTGATAACTTAAAATACAATGAAATGTAAACGATCAGCCTTTTAGAGAGAATCAAGCTCCTGTTCTTCCTGTTACCTTATTCTTCTGTTACTCAGAAGTACATATTTCTGTAATGTTGCGTTCTTTTTCTGTAATCAATGCTGTGCAGTTTTCTGACAGAAATTGGCCTTATTGACTGGAAAGCCTGTATAATACCGACAAACGTAAAATTACCGACATATGTAAGTACGAAGGTTCAAGTCTATATTATGAGCTCGCACACGCGCTGGGTGTTCCTTATATGTATATGTATACAAAGCAATATACCCTTGACAAGATTAGTTGTAAGATAACGATCTTTGTCAATGTCATAAAGAACGATTTTTTCCTTATAATACAAGCAAATTTAATAATTCTGTAATTTTTATTATAAATTTACACCTACAACAATTTATTACGATAATGACTTTTATAAATTTTATATTTTTTACTAGCTAAGACTAAGTTTATTTTTCTCTGGTACTAGTTTTTGGCTTAGAATTATGTTGAACTAATATTAAATGCCTATTTATGGTAAAAATAATTAGATTATAACATCCAAACATCAAGTTGACCAGTGATCATAAATTTTCACCGATCATTTACATACATATATAATATTCCCAGTTGTAAAAATTAAAGATTTTCCGGAATTCTTTTATAAGATTTTGCATTTTTAGTAACCACCATAATATCTTATAGATGTTCGTAAACTTGGTTAACTTAATTCTAACCGTATAGTATTTTCCAATGATTATTTATTGAATACATAAATCTAACATGTTTTCATGCTCTGTTTTATTTTCTAATATAGAATTATGTTAAAGTATTGTTATAGTTCAATTATTAATTTAATTACCTACGTTCTTTTATTTATTAATCTATGGTTCGAATTGAATATACGATAGAATTTCGTTTATTTGAACATCGCGAAACAACTAATACATATAATCTGATATTCATATAATAAGAACTTACAAATTTCCTTTATACTTACGATTTCTCGCCTACATAATAATAGCCCACGTTCAGGTCAATGATAATTCAATCGCCACAATTTTATTTAATCGGGCACTTCCTAAAGTTTTGTTTAAATAAATAATGCACGTTCAGACAGAATAATTACATTCGACGTGACGTTATAAATTGTAGAGGGCGTAATGAAACTGCTGAATGGTATTACAGAACATGTGCTAAGGTAGCCCATAAAATGCCAGGTTTTTATCACTTCGACAATTGAGTTGAATATAATTCCAATGTTTGCCGCAGCAAATCACAGAGGGCGTAAGGAACACTTTGACCTTTGTGGAATTGATATTTTAAAATATGAGATACAAAACTTCATACATATATAATATCAGTGTCTATCCTGCATTTATTCAATGCTTACATTAAAATAACAGATCTAATATTTTTATAAATTGCCATTTTCTACTATAGGAATCTTCTTTACGGACCGTCACCTACTATTATCGACAGATCTAGTAAATCCACGCTTATCAACAGCAAATAAAAACATCAAGAAAAGAACGGTATCCCTTTGAATTACAGCTAAATGAAAAATATATATAAATAAATCAATTTTCAAATAACAGTATCGTTTAAAAAACAGCGGATAACAATAAATAGATACACTATTCGAAGGAATTAAAAAAATTCCATTCAAATGCCAAAAAGGACTTCCGTCCAGCTTATAAAAAAAGAAAATTGTTATGCTGAATAAACTCCGTATCAAAGCAAAACAGTACGAACAAGCAAAGGGATAAAGGTAAAAGCATCGGGGGTTAAAAGTTAAAACAAAGATACAACGTCGATAAAAACGCAAGCACGAGCGCGACGCGATCGCGAATAATAAAAAAAAGAAGGAAGAAAAGCTAAAAAGAGCGGATCGAAACTCGCGACATCGTTCGCGCATTAATTGTAATACCACAATCGCGTCAATTTACGACATAACGAGTCGGCTGCGTTTCACAAATTGCACGAATTAAAGGGTGCGCATGATGGAGTCGCCTGTTCGAAAGTCGAATGCCGCGTATTTTATTTTTCCTTTTTTCCGTTTCGAACGGGCCAGACCACCGTGTCAGTGTGCCGACGTGCTTAATTGGCTCGTTATATTAATTGAATTTCATTATACGCCCGGCAGACAATCACTCGGCGTTGGTCCGACTAACGTCGGATTAAACGGACGCTCGCGCGAACTCGCTCGCGTACGCATGCACGTACGCACGCACGCACGCACGAACGGACGCCGAAAACGTTTCACGGCCGTTTGTCGACGCGACGATTCAAAAAACGCAGATAATTCAACCGGTATAAAACAGCGCAGATTGCTCTGAAAATATTTTGCCGACCGAAACAACGTTTCGCCTGCGGGATTTCACGTCGAGATTCAGCCGCTAATTAAAAACGATTTCGAACACCATGACCAGGATACGGATCGCCGATGGTGCAATCGTTTCGATTTGCCCGTTGACGCTGACACTCTCGTTCTTTTCGCTCGGTTTTAACGTGTACTGGTGTATAATAATGCGTTGGTGTATATACATACTGCATTTCACTTTTATTAGCGTAAGATGATGTTATAAAGTATACGCGATTACTGATCAAATTTCTGATACTTAATGTCAGGATGTGTCTTTGTGTTTCGTGTACTCTTAAAGAGTGTTATATGAATTAAACATTTATGTGTGTAATGCTTGTTCTGAGCTGTCGTCCTAAAGAAGAAAAAATCCGACGACCAAAATGCATAAATACGTTCGTGAAAATCAATACATATATAACTATGTATGAGGAAATGATATGAATGTGTACAGAGGCGAACGATGTATGTATGCGTGCTTGATATACAGGGTGGTTGATAACTGGTGGTACAAGCGGAAAGGGGGTGATTCTACGCGAAAAAAGAAGTCGAAAATATAGAATAAAAATTTGTCGTTCGAGGCTTTGTTTTCGAGAAAATCGACTTTGAATTTTCGCTCGGTACGCGTGCACGTTATCGCGTCTCGTTATAACGGATCTCACTGTAGATCGTTGTCTCGATGGAAAAATTAAAAAAAAAAATTTTATTCTATATTTTCGACTTCTTTTTTCGCGTAGAATCACCCCCTTTCCGCTTGTACCACCAGTTACCAACCACCCTGTATATCGTTTCGCGGGAACGAAGAGACAAAGGAAGATACGAAAATGAAAAACGAATCCGAGATTGGTGACGATTGGTGAAAAGAAACAAAGACAGTAACATCACGCGAAAAATACCCAGTCTTGTAAAAATTGTCCCACTCTTGAAAAATTCTATCCCTTTTTGTCGTAAAATTACTTATACTTTCATATCTGTGTCTATAGTATCACAATGTGGCAGAAAACGTTCGTAGAACATTCTTATTACAGTGCTTTACATTTCGACAGTGTACGTAAACTATTTCCATCGCTCTGATGTATTCGTGAAAATGACGACTCGTCAGATTCAGAATGCACATGCATTGTAACAATGACCTTACAACAAACTTCCGTATCATAGGATCCTGGCCAAAATTCTCCGATATTCTGTTTTACAACGCGTCGAAGTGTGAATCGTATTTTCCCCGGGCTCGAATGCCAAACTATCGTGGAAACGCATGGGGCTAGGGAGGAACGTGAACGCGCGTGAACTGCGAAAACCGCGGCGCGCCGGCGTTCTCTCTCAATGCAACGTGCCACCTTCGAGCGTTTTCTCGAAATTGATTTATGCCCCTGACAGCCGACGCGGCCATTGTGCGCGGCTGGCCTGTGTCGTTGTCCATTCAAACAAATTGACCACCGGCGGACCGGCCGCGCGCATTGTCGCTCCATTGAACAATCCGCGGGGCGAAAAGGGAGAAAAATGGCGATGCGCCTCGGCCAGATGCGGGAAAAAGTCGCAGTCAGCCTGGGCAAAGGTCGCCCCGTGGGTCCGTTGCCAGATTGTCTCTGTCTTATGATGGATCTTTTCGTTGGAACAGCTCGTAAATCTTTGATACCGGGTCAAGTTTCGCCTCCCTATAGATAACTTACGGTGACATTTGTTTAGGGATGATTCGACGTTATCTTTACGATGTATTTGAGTTTACTTATTCTGACGTTGTGATCTGGCATTGATGTGATTATGAGAATAATAATAGGATGAAATTCGTTGGGACAATTGAGTTTATTGGATTTTGAAACTTCCGAGGAATCCTTCATTTTTTACTCCTCGTTGCCACTATTGTACTTTCTACTGTACGATTTATAGTCAGTGGCAATGGCGTTCGGTACGTTCGCACTGTGTTACGCGATTGACACGATCGTAGAAATATTTGTAAATAAAATTTCTTAAAATGATAGAAATTATCGAATTCTGATACGATTCCGACAGATTTGTCAAGTTCGTACATTCTAAGATTCTATTAGATGCGCGTGGTCGCGGAGATGGTGTTACATAAAATTCGATAGAACAATAGTAATTCATTCCCCTATTAATACTATATATAATTTTCATACTTCGTTACTTGTACCTTATTTTTGCAGTAATAACAAAAGGATTACACAAAAGCAGGCAGAAGGTACCATTCGAAATAAAAAAGGCTGCTCATTCTCGGACACACTAACAAGAATACAGGGGCTTTCGTTCGATTTCGAGCGACGAACCGCAGGAATCGCGTCCAATTCTCGCTCTTAATTAGCGGAACGTTATTAAAACCGACATGACGCGGCAGCACGTGTTTTTTTTTTCCAGTGTCGACGTCGGTTGTCCACCATTCTGTTCCAAACGAGCGGCCCTGGAACGGTAGTTTTTGTCTCTCGGTTGTGAGGAACGCGATTCCAGGGGCCAGTTCGAGCCAGGTCTCCGATTGGACGGCGCAGCTGACGGAAACAAAAAGAAAACTGGCCGATGCCGACCGCCCAGCGCGGCCAAACGACGTGCGCCAAAGTGATTCTTCTTGCACGTGGCCGCCAGTCGCCATATTGGTCTCTTATAGCATAATCTTCGACTGATTAAAAGAAACGCTTACTTGCTTGTTAGTGTCAGTTCGTTCGACCATGAAACCGTTGCATGGCGTAATTTTCACTTTTCTTTCCATGTTCGCTAAATGTATAAAAATAGACTCATTCTTGCCTCAGTCATTAGGACATCTAGTTACATTAAATGTAACCATGTTATGGACATTTTGACTCTTCCACGCTTGATGTTAATTGTTTGGAATTGCAGTATCGTAGGTACTTCGTTAAGTTATGGGTCGAGCGTACGAGACAATAAACGTACTTATTTTCGGTAAAATTGATAGCAAATTTTAGAGCATTATGTTCTCTTTAAAAAAACATCGGAAAAATGTGTTTCTACTGTCGACGTCTTCCAATAAACAAATAGAAATTTCAATTAATTCTGGCATTTTTTGAAATTTTTTGAAATTGGCGAAGGAAGAGATGTAGGAGCATCTGAGTATCATTCTTATGCTGCATTTTCTGTATCAAATAATTCCAGTCTATTATCAGAACAACGACGAAAACTTATGATATTTTTTTCTTACTCCTCCTACTTCCTCTGTCCGAAATTTTCTACCTTTCTGTCTTCCTCAACTCGACGAATCCAATATATATATTCCTCCTTCTTCGATCTTTTCGCGTTACACTTCCCGGACGTTTCCTCTTCTTCTGTCCCTTATATTCTTCGTTCCTTCCCATACCCAGTTTTCCGTTCCACTCCCATTCCTCCTGTTCACTCCGCCTCTGGTTCTTGCAGCTTCGAATCGGTCCGGCTCTTTCTACCACCGGTTCGCCGGTGACTTCCTCCCTTTCGTCGACGGAGGCCGGCGTCTTTTTCTTTCCCGGGGCTGCTTCAAGAGAACTCGACAAAAGAACATCGCGGCCAGAGTCAAGATGGCGGGATAGAAGAGAGGGACAGATCTCTGATGGTATAGCGGCGGAGAGACGGCACCTCATGCTCGACTGTCTTTCTTCTCTGTCCCTCTTCCTAGTAACCTTCACCTCCTCCAAGCCGGGCAGCATTGTTGCCACGAGCAGGAGAGACAAAATGAACCCGATTGTTAGTCCGGGAGGCATCATAATGAACGCCCATTCACCGGGAGACACCAAATGAGCTCCTGCGTCTTGTCCCGCGGCTTTGTCCACGATACTTTTAATTCTCTGCTCCCCCTTTGTCTTCCTCCAGAGAAGGCTTCTGGGCTCGACCTGTTATATTCTTTCTTTCTTTCGTCCTTCGCATCCCTGTTAATGCATCCCTCTCTCCGTGTCTCCGCCAACCTTTCTTCGTCCCTTTCGGTTCATACCATTTTTGATCTTTCTTCATTCTCTTCCTTTCTTCTCCTCTTTCTCGTCTCGTCTAGTTCTGCTTTTGGATTCCGTACAGATTCAAGGATTCACGTGTCGTCGTTATTCTTCCCTTTCTTCCTTTGTTATTGATCGTCAACTTAGAACGACGAGTTTATTCGCTCGCTTTTGTTGCTTCTGTTTCGTTAATGCCACGCTATTTCGCTTCCACTTGCTTCGTGAGCTGTTGGAAATTTTGGGAAGGTTTCGATATCGATAGTGGCAAGCCGTTATTCGTGCTTTCTGTTGGAAACGCTTAGTTGATCGGTTGGGTAATTCTTCGCTGGCTTGTGGCATTTAGAACTTCGCTTCGAATGAGTTTGATCGGTACAGTAGGAAATGCGAACTTTCTTGTATTTCTAAGGATACGAAATCTTCTAATTATCCATATATTTGTAGACAATTGTTCCTGGCAATTATAAACTTTCCAGTTGAATTTTCTGCTTCTTTAAACGCAGCCTCTCTTCGACGTTCCCGATTTCCAATTGGCAAGCTCGCTCAAAGAACGAGACATCCACCGGAACGGATAACAAAATGATGAGAAAGAATACGCATAAGCGTATATGCAAGACAGAGCACGATTACTAATCCGTTGCTTGTAACTCGAACATTGTGGATATCGTTGTTTGTACAGCCGCCTGCTGGCTGCCGCGAGAGGCGACAAGGAGGCGAGAGAAAGTGCAAGAGAGAGGAGAAACCTTCGCGATCGATGCATTTATGCATGACGCGCGCGCGGATCGAGCAATAATATTTTCATTCTCCTTTCGCCTTTCCCGGGCACACACTCGTGTGCCAAGGAGCAAACCGGGGAACCAGGCGACAAACGCGGCCACAATGGCGGCGTGTACAAATAGAAAGTAAACCCAACGGGGATGATGGGGTACGGTGTTTTTTAGTTGAAGATTCCACGTGAGATTCGGGGATCGGACGGCGGTTTGCTGAGATTTGCTTGACGTGTTATAGAAATCGGCGTTTCTAAAAGGTGTTTCTATTTGATGTTAGAAAGCTAACTGTATACAGTGGCTGATGAATGTATTCGAATATTTACTATAGAAATTTTTTATGAATATATTATATAAAATTTTCTCAAGTCTCATTAATGCTGCAAATCAGACACGATTATTGAGTGGCTTTAGATTGCATCTAAAGCCAATCCGAAAGTTCACGAGTAGTTATGTATGTATATCTAATTGGTAAAAATAATCTCACTAAGTATTTTACCTTATTTATATTATAAATATGATTGCCTACACAATCTGCTAATTTCTTCGAAGTGTATGAAATAAGTATCTCGTAATTTCTATGTACATTTTCAAATTGGTCTCGAATTTTATCAATATAATCAGGAACATACATATTTGAGACACACTGAACGAGAATGAACATAGAGCAAATAAAACGAAAGGTATTCTTAATGCAATCGAATCATACTTTACGCAATATCTTCAATATAATCTCTATATTTATAAATTCTCAGATTTTGTTTCCAAAATACCTGAATGTCTACAATTTTATTGGTTTTAATAACCTTAACATTAAATAACGTAAATGTTTGTGAAGATATTCGTTTAATATCAAATTAGAGATAGGCGCAGGTAAATACTAACACTCTGACGCACTTTATTTTCCACAATCCCCAAATTGTACCCTGCCTCCAAACAAAAAAAAGAAGGAAAGAAAGGAACGAACCTTCCCTTCATTGCAACGTGCATCTTTTTTGTCATCGGCCCTTCCGTGTTGCGCCATGAACTTGATCGACGTGAAGAGGAGGGGAAAAAAGTGTCATGAATCCGAAAGTTTCGACGATGCCACCGGTAAAAAGGAACTTTTCCCTGTGGCTACGCTTAGAACGACGTGTACCGTGGCTAATCGCATAAAATCGAATCGAAAGTCGACCGATATCGGTTCAATACGGTCCCGAATCACCGTGAATTACCTTCTCCCTCTATCTTTCATCCGTGGTCCTCGACAAATGATAAAAGACGCGTCTATGGAGAGGAGGGAGACACTGGGTTCTCAACAAATTGACATTGTTCCCACCAATGGCTAATAAATTGTTTTTCACGGTGTGTTCTTTATCCAACGCGTACAAAGGTATTTCGAACCTTTCATGGCTCATCGGTTTCCCTGTTGCATCGCCGTCTCTTAGGGTTTCCTTTTTGTAAGAATGCTATCTGTGCTCCAGAGTTGTTTTTAGAATTCGATTTGAAAATATTTGTAACTTCGTATTCAACAGAAAATGTGAGGTTCCAAGTTATTATGAGCGAACGAATAAAACTTTTAAATTTGAGAATACTACTTTTAGTCTCGTATAACACTACTTGAATCGTTAAATATCCGACGAATCTTACGATGCTTGTACATATATATATGTCGGAGATGAAAGGACATCGGGACTTCCTTTTTGAAATGTTGGGGAAACCCCCAATACCTTAGTCCAGACTTTTACTATAGCTACACTTAATTAATAAAACTAAGAAATAGTTGTAATGTTCTAATCCGATTTTATGACGATGTGCTCGGGCTCGAAGTGACATAACGGGTCACTGAACGTAGCCACGGTCACGGGAGGGACGTGTATCTAACAGAGGTATGGAATAATTATATGACTCTCCTTAAAAACAAAGATTGACCCGAGAGATGGTAAGAGGACTATATAAGGGCAGTTCTACTTGGACTGCGATTGAGTCTATAGTGTCTATTTAGAGGAGTACTACTTGCACGTTGAGTGACATCAGGATCGTGTATCACATCGCATTCGTCGTCCTGTTGGCCGTGGATTCGTTATCGAAGCTGAATTCATTGTCATCGACATCTCGACCATTCGATCGCCGCTATTACTTGTAGCCTCTTGTAATAAACACATTTGTACCAATAAATATCAGCTATAACCACGATGGCAAATTCGAGTGAAGGTTCGTCAAAGGCCCAAAATTAACCCGACATATATTTACTCGTATTGTGCATTTGTCACAAATTTTACTTAATGCTAACAATATTTCAAAAAATTTCCTATAGCACACATAACATATGTATAAAGGATATTTATAAGTGTTTGGATATATGTAGCCTGGGGATATGTGGTTACCGTTTCTAGCAGAATAAAGCGAAGAAAACGCGTAAGTAAGGTACAATTGCAGTGTAATTTTGTCGCGTAACGCGGTCGACACACCTCGTCGTTGTTCTTTCCGCGTTGGAATTCTCTGATAATGGCTGGCGACGCTCGAATCCACCGTGAAGAGTTAATTGGTGGAATGACGAGGCGTTCACGCGCTCGGAAAGCCAGGATTTACTTTCTGAGTGTCAGAGCTTCGAGCAGACAGCGATTGGATTTTGCACGCGGATTGCGTCGCGTTGACGGTTGAAATGATTGTACGCTGTGTTGTTAGCGAGGATTTCGATGGAGTCGAGTCGAACGAGTAGTACATATGTGCTGTATGTGCTTAATGCAATCGTGAGGAAGTTTTAAGAATTGTCAAGGCGTGTAAGAAACGTGTGCAGTGTCATTGGAAATCAATCGAAAGTACTTATTGTCAGAACGTGTGACTGTTGGTAAAAAGGACTTTGAATGTTCGTTTTGAGTGTTTGACGAGATCGGATAAATCTACCAATTCTGTGACGTATGTTAATCTTTGGATTTAAAAATGTTAATGGCTGAAGCTGCGAAACTTCGTATTTGTATTTAGGAATTGATTTCTTAACAGACTGTCTTTCTCCATATATAAGCAGAACAACTATTCAAAGTGACACTATGTTAGCAAATTATCTGAATAAAAATAGCTGCATAAAAATCTATGTTTTCGCAAGACATAACCGAACGTATATATAAAATATTAAATCCCTCAGTCTACAATTTTATAATAATTTTTTATCCCAAATTTCGACAGATAGTAGTGTGGAAACGATCATTCGTGTCATTTCGATTTCGTGTCAATTGTCGAGTCTCGTCGATCTTCTTATATTCTTGTTTCTTACGCGAAAGACGAAAGCAAAGATCGGATGAAGGAACGAAAAGAGTTCTGTCTCCCCGGGTGAAAATGTGTAGTCACGTTGTTATATTGGCTGGTAGCTCGCGCTGGCTCGCGTCGTAGGCCGCGTCGCACAGCTTCTATAGCGTGATTAATTCTATTTACCTGCGGCCGGTGCACCGGCGGATACGCCCGTGGTATAATTTATCAGTTTGTCGGGCCTCATTGTCGCCCGTACGGCTCGTTGCTAATAGTCGACCATTCAGGAATCGAGAGAAGCCATCTATTCTTATTACGGCCGTCGTTGTCCAAAGGCCTCCAAGACACCGGCGTGCCCCTTCTACTCAGCTTCTTTTCTCGTTCTGACTGTCTGTGAGACTGTCTTCTCTTGATCTTGCTTGTATCAAAAGAAACGAATATTAAAGATAATAAGATTGAAGAATTTGAATATTTATCGAGTTGTGTGTCAATAAAAAGATTCATATAGCTCAGGGTCTTCCTAAATGATCGTAGACTGGAATTGTTTTACGTTAAATTATTATAAGAATATTAGGGATGATCGAAGAAAGAGGTTGAAATTGTTTTGAAAAAATAGATATCGAGCGATAGGATTGAAAAATTTCCGATATTATTTGAGTTATGTGCTGATAAAGGTATTAGTGCAGTTATAATAGAAAGAATCCTTTAAAAAGAAGAACGGCGTGAGCTTTAATCCTATAAGTAAAATGTATTTCCACCGGAAATAGGAAGCGATCGGGCGCAGCTTCACGAAGGGGATGTTTCGACTCCTATTCCCGGCACTTACCCCATAAACAGGAGCCTATAATCGATTAGGACGCGCGCGTATGACCATGGGAAGATTTAGTGGCTGAAACATATGGGGAGTTTCGGACGATGTCACCCCTTGTCTCCGGTAGTCATTAGCTCGAGCCATTGTTAATACCTGGCTAGACGCGAGGGGGGTCGATGGGTATCGATACAAATCGATACTCACGGTTGATCGACTCCTGGCTCGGTTTTAGGGGATATTTATCCGTTCTGTTCACACTTGATACAATGTATACTATCATGGAATATTTTCCTCTCATTTATTATTCGAATATTCGTAAAGAGCTTTTTACGTACGAAAATTAATCTAACATTCGATGAAAGATTTGAACGCTTTTTTTTCCGCGTCATGAAAATTCTAATAGATGCCAACGTTAAGAACAAGCATATATAAAATCAAAAATATTGTGCAAGTATCATATATGGATACATGCACATACGTATTGTACAAGTACATACATATATACATAGATATTGATCATAATGAATTTAAGCTATGATATAGAATTAAAATGAGAAATCACACATATCAACGATAGTTCTTCTTAATAAATATTCCCCTTCTAATTAAGAAACTTTTTAATGATAAAGAAACACTATCGGATACAAAATAACATAGAAGATACAGTAGGGTTAAACTCCCATTAAAAAATGTAACCTCCTTATAATGTTTTAACATACTAATTAAATTATTAAGAAACAACCATTAAGTCCCAAATAGTCTCCTAATTTTCGATCAGTCTTCAATTCTCAAATTTACCGAAAAAAAAAAATCTAATCCATCAAAGTTCTCAATAAAATCGAGGGAGCTATTCACGTAATACGGATAAAGGATAAGGGATTCTAATTCACATCGGTGGAGAAAACCGAATGGCGAAACCTTAGCAGTAACTTTCAATTACTCTATTGCCCTGTTCACCGTTCCACCATGAATTCTGCTGGTGACGAACGCGTACGTTCGCGTGCGAACAAAGAAAAAAACAAAATACGGGTATACATATCCATATATACTATACAGCAATAGGAAAGCAGCTCTTTCCTTTTTTCTTCCCTTTTTCATTTTTTGTTTTCGCATCACATTCGTCGCTTGGCGCGCGCGCGAACTCGCTACTTTGCCATTATCATCCGCAGCCTCGTTTCACATATGCGCCCGGCCAGAATGCGCATTGAATCCTCAGCTCCGGTAGAAAAGGCCTCATTCAACCGTTCCCGCGATTTTTCCGCTGTCCTCCGCAGGGAATTCTTCCGAGGTCAGAGGCCATCCAATCGTGAACCGAAACCGGTGTCGTCGCGTATAATCACGCGGCGGAATCCCAGGCGAATTAATTGCGAAGTTTCGGCGACGGGAAGAAAAGCGAACCGCGAACAAAAAAGAAACGGGGGAAACAAACGTCAACACCGATCCTGGATTCTGATACCAGGAATACCGAGTATTTGAGAGTAGTATTTAAAAGTGGAGCTTCGATGTTCTTCTATCCTTAGTAGTTAAAGTATCCTAGCATTTCTTCGTTTTTCAAGATATATCGAAATATTTGATGTTTACTTGATGTGATTTTTAAAGCAAAATTACATTTGAACCGCTGATGTTTATGCAAATCGATATTTTTATGACAATATACGATTATCATATACAACACACGATTCAAGTTGGTGGTAATAATTTGATCAATTCCCGCAGATAGAAATAATCTTGCTCGATGAAGTGTCTTGTTAAGTACAATGATTTTATTAATGAGAATCAGAAACAACCATTTACTTATTGAAGAATCTATTCGCGTGATATTTATCAAATACTACATCTTCTTCGCTTGCAACATATTCAAACGCATAACCCTTCAACCAAATCAAAATCCTTCTAATCAAACACTATACACATCGACTTGCTCACACCGCAGAGAGTACTATACAAAGCAACGCACAACGGGCATACATTTTCCTAAAAACATCAGAAAGGCCAATTCAATCTATCGATTTAACCAATGGCAATAGTCGAACAAATGCTTTGCTGGTTCTTCCATGCCACCCTCTCTATCCTGGCATTCTTTCTCACGGATCTCTGATTGGAAGCAACGAAGCGTGTCGCGGGAGACACGAGAATATGATTTAAGACGCGACTCGTTCAAGCGAATAGAAAAGCAGCGGCCAGGGACGAGTAGGATGACCGTGCAGAAGCGATCGCGACGAGAGGATGAAGAGACGATGACGAGAGGGAAAGCCGGCTTAATGAAGAATTCGGCGCACTCCTGGCAGGCCAGGTGCTGATCAAAGAATCACTGAATCGATTTATCCCTGAATCGATCTAATCATCGGGGTCGGCTTGCCTTCCGCCAGGGCTGAAACCTGATTAACATGGCTAAGCATAATGGCTGCATATTGCCGCTGGTAATTACGTATTGCGACAGCTTTCTGATTGTTGTCCTATTTCTCGAATATACCTCCTTCGTGGACAATCAGCTGTGATCTTGCATTTTGAGAATACATTTTTTGAATTTGTATTTTAAATTTGTAAAATTGAATAGTTAAGATTAAAATGTTAAAGTTTATAATTAGTATAATAACACATATTTTTAAATTATAAAAATTGTCTTTGTGTCTCTGGTATGTATAAGATGTTTTTATAAAGCATCTATTATTCTAATACATTCTAATACATGCCCTATTTTGACTATAGTTACTTGATAATAATGTACGGAGGGAAGAAGAAATTAAAGAATCAACGTACAATTCAAAGAACGACAAGGAGTCAAACACGATTATTATTCCCCAACAACCAACAATCGATTCAATCGACTGCCACGAATAAACTTATTCGTTCCACGGATAATCGGGCTTTTATACGCGGCATCCTTGATCTGCATAAAATCATCGTACGCAAGCCGTACGCATTGTCCATGAAAAATTACCGAAACACGCGACACAGCCCCATTCTTCTGTCCTGGAACCGCTATATCCGCGTACTTATAACGGAACTCATCCCCCAATCCACCGGCCACATTTTTTCCATCTTTTTCTGCGCTTGTTCCCGTCTTCCACTCCTTCTGTGCTCCTCTTTCTCTCTCCACCATACCCATCTTCCCCATCTCCTTTCCTCCTCTTTCTTGCCAATCTTCCCCTTCCTCTCAGCGCAGTAATTTATCACCGCTCATAACAAGAAGCCGCAAGTTTGTACATATTTCAGTCTCGCATCCACCTCCACCTCCTCTGTCAACCCCCCTCGTTCTCCTTCCTGTTCTCCTTCCACAGTCACCCTTTTCTCTCCTTTCGTATTCCGGACAAAGAAAACGTCAGCCAGGGGGACAAAGACACGAGAAAGGGGTGGGAGAATCAGGGGAAAAGGGAGGGCGGGAAGTGGAAATCTGGGACGAGGGACGTGGCAGAGGGTGGCGGAGTAAAGACGTTATTATTTATACGCGGCATTATATATCAGCCAGAGAGTCGCTGGAATATTGTTCAAGACGTCCCGCGCATACATTACTAGCGGGGAAGGGTGAAAGGCCCCTTCGAGCTTTTATTACCGCGACCACTTATTTGTTAACATAATATACACATTACGGGGCGGTGGCAGCACGCGCCACTCTGACTTTCGACTGTTCGAGACTCGACTGCTCGAGAATACGCGCGTGGATCGTGCCGTTACGGAGAGGGGGTGGGTACTACTGGCTTTTAGACACGGTGGACGATTTTTCGCGATTTCGTGTCCTCATCCTACCCAACCCTCACGAGGAGGGCGAGCTTCTTGGCCAACGTGAGCAGCGGTGAACAGCCACTTACGGGGGTTACAACCCCCGGGCTTCCCGTGCATTGTGCTCTGATCGTTCGTGTGTTTCTAATGGGGACCACGGCAAAGGAGGATTTTATTTCTCTGTTCCCTTTAATTGCACCTGAGAGGCGTTCGAGGGCTCCAGTTAACCCTTACGGTACTCTTTCTTATCGAGTTTCGTTGGTCTTTCTGGTGTTCGACTCTAACGAGTTGGTATCTCTGGAATATTGGGTTGGTTGGGAAATTTATTACGTTACGATAGTCGATCTTATTTTATTATATTTTATGTGTTACATATTTAATGGGGTTTGAAGAAAATGATTTATCAGTTAAAGAGAGAAATCTCGTCAAATCATATTATTTTTGTATATTTAAATCGTATTATTTATTAACGTAATATTTAGGAAATTCAACGATAGAAATGGATTTAATTTTGTATCTTTATGGTAAATGGATGTTTCAAACAAATAGTAGTGGAGGATGAAACTGAGTATTATTTAGAGAGTTGATGTTATAAATGCTTCAACTGGATGTTTGAGAACCGTTTCACGAACATAATGGAACAGGTGTATTATTGGCGATTTATTAGTACTGCGACACGTCTTAGTTGGTAATAGAGGGAGGATGATCAGCTGAGCTGAGTTTATAGCGTAAGTTATAGTCGGTGGCTTAGGTAATACGACTTAAGATGATAATTCAACGTATATGAGTGTCCTGTGTTATTGCCTCCAGCGAATAAAACCTACTAATCTTGGATAATGGATTCTGACATCTATAAAAAACTTCATTCTTTGAAGACCAGCATACCTGGAATCTTCTACTTATATTCTTCTCGTTAAGAATTACAATTGAGCGATACATTATTCATTAACTATCACAATTAATCGACAAACGTCCATTTGTAATTTTTCAAAATTTAATTCTACGTAGATCGGGGCTCAGTAATAGAATGGTGGATCGTAGTATTTATGAGATCAGTTATCTCGAACTTAAATGGAAAAATGATGAAAATCATTATTAGATCTAATCATTTATGTTATTGAATTTTTAGAATTTTTAGAAGTTTTAGCGATTATTTAAAATACAGAGGTACAATACGTACACTCACCAGTGAACGATTAGATTTACAGGTATACATGTGTTCATTGTATAAAAAAAATATTTTAGTCGGTCATTGATCCACACAATTTCATAGTATTTTCAATTTTTACAATTCACAAAAAAACATTCTCAATGTATATAATGATATTTAATTTCCCACTACTATATTGCTATCGTAGATACTTATTTTTTACAAAGATACTGAACCGAATGCATGTTCATTTATTTTTCAATGAATATCACAAGTATGAAAATGTTGGCCTTTATGAAGGAAAAATGATCAACGAGCGAAGGTAAACGCTGAAAGGGACAAACTATACGTTACAATATGGATAATTTCTGTTTGTAAAGGGACACTTCTTCTTAACATCAGTTTTTTTCCTTTCGCGTAGGGTATCGGTGATGCGAACAGCCTGAAAGGCCGACTCTCGATTAGCGGCCGTGCACCAAACACTGACCCGAGCACGCGAGTGGACCCTTTTGAAAAGTGGAACGGTACTGTACACGGATATCCCCGGAATGTAGGCGCTCTCGAGATTCCAAGCTGAAAGGCAAAGCCGCGGGTAAGCCGCTTTGTAGCTTTAACCGTGGCCGCTTAAGAGGGTGGAAGTATATTATGGGTAATATTACGGATGAATGCTGGCCAGTGCGAGAAACAGCCACTTCGGGCGATAATCTCGTTACATGTTCAGCATCGGTTCGTCTACGAGTTTTTTATTCGACGATATTCATGATAAGTGATAAAGTGGAATATATATATATATATATACACACAACAATTATTTAATGATATATTTAATTGTACTTAATGAATTCAGTGTATTCACAAATGAAGATTCGTTCAAAATTCTTGGTTCACAAATATGGTTTAGTAATGCTTTCATATCCATCATGAAAATAAGATATTTCTATTGAGTAATTAGCCTGTGACTTTTTCACGGTACTGTACAAACTGTTTATACACATAAATTTACGATATAGCTAGTCGCGATAATAACTTGATGTATAGTAGAGTCGATCTAGATAATAACTCAGCCTGCGAGAAAAACAGATAAGTGAGAGTTGAGTGAGGCAATTTGTCAAAAGAAAAAGGCATGTAATTTATAGCTACTAAGCTGATAACTACGTTCGCGTGCGATAGAACCAGAAAGAGGAAAGGGTTGATTAAAGGAAACGAATGAAAGGTTTGCATTGTAATTTTATAAGAGCGAAAAGTGAATCGTAAAAGTCGAATGAAACGTATTCTAAAAGTGAAAAAGGAAAAGAAGACAAAATGTATGGAAAGATTAGTATTAAGTGAATCGGTGAATTATTTGATAAAAGTGAAGAAACGAATAAGTCAAGGTATAAAAAGGCAGGGAAGATGAAGGAAGAAAAAGGGGAAGGAGAGAAATAGATGGAGAGCTTGAGACTGCGGTTGGTCTGATGGCTGATTACGAGGACGTAAACGCGGCCATAAGTGAATCGCGGATGTGATTACCCGAGAAATATTGTTAGGAGGGTGACAAAAGGCAAAGGGTAATGCGTGAGGTAAGGGTGGGTGATAGCAGGGGGCGCTGTGATTGGTGCGATTGTTCCTAAGAATCGTGGCTGGCTTAAAGCGATCGGGAGGAACGCCGGGAACAGAGTTTCTGGAAATTATTACGGACTTAATGAGGATTTACAACGCGACTGTCGTTCATTTCCCCTAATTCTAATTAACGAGCATTTACGCGAAAACGATGACACTGATGAGCCTTAGCGGACAAGTTTACAGGCTGAATATTTCAAAATTTGCCACTGCATCCTCTTATCATTGAATTCTCCATTTACCGAGTATAGTTTATTATACGTGGTTCGCTCAATGATTAGAATCAACCCCTTCATCAGATTTATTCCTGTTTATTATTCCGTGATCTGATAGAAATATGAAAATAAACGTTTTTCGTGCAGAAGGTACGTTGTAATAAAGCGTTATTATAGTTTTCAATAAATACAAAAATAAAGTAGAATGTTCAAAACCAAAATGAGAACTTATTTTATTAATGTTATTATTATAGACTTATTTGATATCTGTCAGCCAGCTGACAATCCTATCGAAAAGATTCGGAAATATTAAAAGAAAAATCTCAAGAAAATACTAAAATAATAAGTTAAATAAAGTTATTAAAACACTTAGCTTTTCGTACTTTCCTTATAAAACCTGATACGATCCCCATCAAGAAATCATTAACAGCTCAGCGCCCCATCGACGTCTCGATTTATCATCGCGCCCCTCAAACCACCTCAGAACGAATACGCGCATTTCCATTTAGATGTTTCTTCGTGGGAAGTACTGGAATCGAGTCTCATATTCTTAAATCACGATTCGCGAGCGGTTCGACGTCAACCACCCCAAAGATCTTCCCCAATCTAGGCGTCTTCGAAGGGGACACAATGGCCACCTCGTATGACGGCAAGGGGATGACACTTTAAATTTAATTTGAACGCGGTATTGTGACCAACACCGACACCATCTTCTTACTTCTTGGTCCCTTGGCGAAATGCACCAGTCTTGAGTCCCTTCTCACTCTTTGTCGTTGCCATAATGCACCAGTTTGCACTCCCCGTTACCCCTCCTCGCCCCTGTTCTTCTTTTTTACCTCTGGCTCTGACTCGCGGAGACCGAATCTACGCTTCTGTTTACCTTTGAAGCAAAGTAGAAGAGGAAAAGCATCGGTGTCGCGAGGCGACGCGATTCTGTTACATAAATATTGGCTCGATTTCGGAGTATACACCTTTTACCGGTCCTCCTTTTCGAGCGAACGGACCCGGGGATTTTCCAGCAGCCACGTAGGAACCGTTAAGAGCTGTTTAATGTCGACGGGATAATTCGAAATCGACGAGAGACGCCATCAGAGACCGATCTGCAGATTGATTTTTATTTTAACGCGACAAGGGTGATTCCCGAGAGGCTGCTGGTAGAGATTGGAAAAGAGAATTTCAGGATCAATTGATGCAAATGTTGACTGTAGGCGTGGAGATTAGGATTTTTGGGTGTTGGTGTTCCTTGTAAGAAGACTTGAAAGCTGTTCAAGCTATAGAGTATTTTTAAATATTTTTGTAAATTTTTGTAATATTCTATAAATTTTATAATATGCTTTTCCGATTCATATGAAAAGAATGTAACGGTTCCATTATCAATAATCAATTGAACATTATTCCTCAGAAGAAGAACGGAAATGGAGGCTCTGCAGGCAGATGCTTCATACCCCTATTCACAAACTATACAGAACACGCGTGCGAGACGCTTTAATGCGATGCAATAATATGGTAATAAAGCGTGCATACGATTCTCGTTAGATTCTCGAACCCCTTTTCCGTTTGGCCTATAAATCGGCCGTGACGCTCGGGGCGGTTCCACCAGCAATGATCGAACCGGATCGAACGACCCGTAGACCTCAGTGACTTTCTTTTTTCTTTTAGGGGAGGTATCATAGTGTAGACAATCGTAGGTTATAAATTCACATCGTAAAGATGTCCGTAGTCTTGTAGGAAACGGGGTGAAAATGGGCCAAGCGGTCGCGGATGAGGCAGTCGGTGCAACGACACGTTCGATTCATTGTCTGTGCTCGATTTACGAGTTTTCTTTCTTTTTCTTGTTCTTTTATGCGCTTCCGATCATGCCCTCCTGATGTACAATCGACATTCGCGACGTTGAGGTCTCTATTCGCCTCAGATATGTCATAAATATGGGGCCGCTTTGTGGAGCAACGAGGGGCCAGGTTCTATGACACTGCAAAGGGAAATAAACTTTTCTATGGGAGAAACGAAAAATTTTTAGTCGCATAACTCGATCGTGTTTGTATTGCATTTGTATTGATTGATTTGTAAAAAGATCAACACTAACGTAACTTGTGTTACAGAGTAAGCTAGAAAATTTCTGTTACATAACTTTTAACAAACACGATCATCGTAGTATTTCATTGTAATTTTGGTGAATATAAAAGTTCTCGTTATTAATTGTTTTCACTAATTTTCGTGAAAGAATTTTTTTACTTCCAATGAATTACATCCGTGAAGAATGAACGCATCCCTTTCGACTAGTCGTCGGAAGTTCTTTAATTTACAACAAGCATAAAACAGAAGTTACAGTCTCGAGTCGTCGCTTGACAAGTAATAACGTCAAATTAAATCACTTTTTGCCGAACATCCTTCTAAAGAGAATCAAGAAAACGCCTCCCGATAAGGGACAATTTCCATCCTTCTTCTGCTTCTTCTTCTTCTTCGTTACTTCTTACGCGTTCATGTTTCGTAATCGTTTGCGACATCAAAGGCTACAGTCCACTTAATCTCGTAACACCGTTTCTCGACTTCGAAGATCGCAGTTATATCCGTAGCGCCGTGCGTTTCCGGCCCCATCTTTTGTCGCGAAAACTTGCAGAAGCTGGAACGTCGTTAAAAAACTCGGACCTAATGTCTTCTTCGAATTCTTCTTTCCACTTCCTCGTCTTTCCAACCATCTTCTCTTCCGTTGTGTTCCAGACTGATCCTTTATCTCAAAGGCCCTTGTCTTGATGGCTTTCTTGCCGCGAAATTGCTCGACGTATTAACCGAGACTTCGTTTCATGTGTTGTTACTCGTGACCATTGTTCGGTTTAGATACATTGTGGTAGTGGAAATTGGGGATACGTTCGCCACGAAACGTTAATTAAAGGCCGATGGATCGAGAATAGCGAGTGATCGTAGATAGAATGCGGACGTTTACGCGAATTCGAATTTTTATGAATGCAAATGAGAGAATAGAAACTAACTAGAGATCATCCTCCTTAAAAACGTAATTATATCCAATGAATGTTTTATTTTGAATATTTTACCTATCTCTATATTTTACACAGTTAAATTTCAAATAGATGAATCAACATCCGCGGGATCAAAATATTTATAAAATTCGTCTTATTTAATTATTAAAAGATTCAGTAACGTGGTGACCATCGTTGCAGTCAACGTGTTAAAAATTCTCTAACACAGCCATCCTTAACTTCCAAGTTCTTCTTCCAAGAATAACTTCTGGTATCACTATCGACGTTGAGTCAAAGACACGGACTGTCCACCCGGGAGGCGGAAGGGAGTCCAGCTTCGAGCACACCTGCGATAATAACGGCTTGCGGGAGAGAGAGCGGTTTGCACGCAAAGTGCATCGAACTCGCGTGCACGCACGAGCGTGCACAGACAGAAAAAAAGAAGAAAAGAGAAAAAAGAGAAAGAAAAGAGCGGGGACAAGAGAAACGAAACGGCATGGTGTGTAGGTGGACGGTTGAGAGACAGAGAAGGAGAGCGAATAAGGGGGGGGGGGGGCAGAGGAACACAGGGAACGCTGGAAACAGAACGAGAAGGGCGGGGAGAAACAAAGGATGAATGGAGAGAGAAGAAAAGGGGGAGACAAAAGACAAAAAGAATTCAAGCAGGAGAGAAGCAGGAGCGAACGAACGAACCAACTCGACTGGAGAGGGGAGAGAGGGAAAACGCAAGACTCGACTCTGCACAGGTGAAAGAGGGCTGTCAAGGAGGAAGAGGAGGGAGGGAGGAGGGGAGGGAAGAGCAGTAGGAAAATGAAGAGTGGGTGGTACGGACAAAAGAAGAGGAAGAGAGAAAAAGGGAGAGGGAGTGAGGAAAAAACACAGGCACTGGAAAAAGTTTTTCCATGGATAAAGAGAGCGAGTCGCGGGCGGCACTTGTGTCAATTGCCGGTCGCTGTTAGCTTAACATTTCCATTGTTCCTGAAAAGGAGCGTGGCTCGAGTGCTATTTGCTTTCAGATGAGGACGGGGCGCACTTCTAATTTCACTGAACAGAAAGCGTGTGTCCCGCTTTTCCACGCCCTTTATCCGCGTCTCTCCCCCGCGTTCTTCCTCTTAGCCTCGGTTTCCCGAAAGGAAATCGGTATAGATGCGTAGCAATTGTTCTGTTCCACCACTCGACGACGGATGTTATTGGAAAAAATAGAAACGAGGCGAAGAATGGGAAGAAGAAACGTACGAGTTGCCTTTTCGCGAGTCGTCACACGTAAATGTCGTTTGCAGTCTTTGGTCGTGAATTGTCACGATGTGAAGCCGTGCAGAGGATCGTGTGTAGTCGATCTTTCTTCTTTCTAGAGACTTATTTTTAGAGATGTAGTCGCGAGAATATTGAGCTCGTTAAATGATGAATCGCGAAGATGTTCAGGTTAGAGTGGGCATTGTTTTTGTGACGTTTAGTGATAGATGCTGTAAGGAGTGGAAGGCTTGGTTTTGAGCACGCTTTCGAATGATATTGATGGAACAGTATTTCATCCTGGCTGTCAAATGAGAGATATTCTCCGTTAAACTTAGTAATCTGTCGTTCTCTTTTTGGTTTACAATCTCTGTACTGTGCTTGTTTAAGGATGTTCTACTTTTTGAACCGGCTTTATTGTATTATTATCTTATTCACACTCTACAGTTATTAAATACCAAAAAATTCTATCTGCAAGAAGTTACAAAATTAGAACTCAACCGGAGGTTCTATGTGGTAGTGACAAACTGATAAATGTACTCGAAAATACTGACAACTCTACGATTAACAATAATGTTATAAATCTGAGTATCAAAATATTCTATCAAAAAAACCTGAATTAGAATCATGCTGAAACTCACCGTGCATTTTAATTTCATTCGCGACCCTAAATTCCCATCGTACCGCAGTGCTTAAATGCAGTCAACCGGAGTTTCTACGCAAACACCGAACTTCTCACAGTATCCCGTAACTGTATCAGTGCATTTACAATTCGAATGACGGTAATATCAGCCGGGAGCTATTGGCGAGCGTAAATCCTATCTGACATCAGGCTACAAACAGCGGATCAGTGTATCGACGAATTCGTCTCTTCGTAAAACAGAAAACGGTCCGTTGCGTCCGAATCGAAGACTTCATGGAGCCCATTCTAAATCTAGCAACCATCGATCAACGAAACCAGATCCAACAACGATCATCCCTTTGCAATCGGATGCGTTTCGAGCGTAAACAGGTGCGACAAAATCGGAAACAGTTCGAGGTATCGTTACATTCGGAACAGAGGACTCTGTTCTATGCTTCTGCGGGCTTTTGTTGACATCACAGCGTACTGGGTTGTCTCTTGAGTGATCCCATAGGATTCCTGGAGGATCTGGAAGGCCGAGCCGCGACGAGACGTCGCACGGAGAAGTTACAGAAACGCGTTCGAGAGCACTGAATGCGCCCGCTACGCGGATTACACGGAGAAGCGCGTGTTGCTGGCATGTATAGAAATGAATGAGTACATTTCGGCGAGTTTACGCGAGTTCCAGCCTGCCTACTCAAGGGTGCTCTATGGCTTGCTACTCCTATCTCTCCTCGCGTGACTATCGTGCTCCAATATGCAACGTTTGCACCTTCGAGGATCTGTGATAGAAAGGAGGGCTTTGAGGGCTGCTTATGGGGGATGTTAAGGGACATTTTAAAATGAAGAATTTGACGAAGATAGCGTTGTATTTCTGTTTTTGATATTTGGGAATTGGCAGGTTTAAAAATGTTTGAAGATTGATTCTATGTACCTGATCCTATCGAAACGAATTTCTTTGAAAATAAACGCAATAATGTTTAAATTTGAAAGATTGTGGAATTTTTATTTTTGTTCCTTTGTCCTTTTTACGTCTTTCTTCTTCCTTATCTAAATAGATATTGTTGTAGTATAACGTCGCAGTATTATTGCGAATGCTATCTGCATGGCGAAGGTGTGGAAATTTATTTTTCTTTTTATTCCGTATCTCTATGTATTTTTGATACAATGCAACACCAAAAGTTTTAAGCACCATATGAGTTAGGTATAAATTATAAATGGCAGGCGAAATTAGAAATTGTATCGTTATTAGGTGTTTCTGAATTTAATTCAAAAATGTGTTTAAAGGAACAAAAATTCGGAATAAATTTATCATCAAGCACAGCTATCTCACATTACAGTAAACGGTTCAGAAAGTAAACTTAATCACAGCACCCTTTTTACCCTTTGTCCGAATCGCACTCATGATAGGCTCTTATGGCGAGCACTTCGAGGCAAAAAGAAATATGTCAGTATTCCGACCAAGCCACCCTTTAAAACAGGCGACGTTCTTACGTCACTATGCGGCATACGAAAATACAATATGGACGGATACGCGCGACAAAAACCGGGGGAACCCAGGCTTTCTATTTGCCATTCGTGCCTGAACAAATACTGGCTTTGCCACATGCCACGCATCCAGCACGCTCGGTTACATGTTAAATGCAAACATTTATTATCAATCGAATTAAAAAGCTCGTTCTCTCACGCAGTAGAAACGAGGCCCTTCTAAAACCTTTACAGTCTCATCCCTACTTTAGCTTGAGAGGATGAGATGTCTCCATTAATGTGATATGTTTGTGGTACGCGCCTCTCTATGGGATTCGAAGGTGTTATTGCAATAGAATTGAATTTCTGAATGAGCCTGTTCTTGGTGATGGTAATCTGTGATCAGTTTGTGGCATTTATTATAAAATTGTAGATTTGTATTGTTCCAGATATTATGAGGTCGAATTAGAATTTACTAGAGATCTTTGATAGTCGTATCGATTTTGAGTTGTTACAGATTAAATTTATTAATTAAAATTTAAGGTTGTACTAAAATTAATTGAAATAATTTTGGAATCATTTAAGGTAACCAAAGATCGTTGAAGATTATTCGATATTCTCTTGTCAGCATTCATAGCCATTCGAAGTTAATATGCCCAATGTAGAAAACGTCTTTAGCAGAATTTATACACAGGGAAAATTATTTATTACGTACATATCTCAAACTCATAAAAATCAGTAAGATGTCTCTATCCGAAATAATTACCATATATTTGAATAATATTCTTTAATCCCTCGATAAAGCTAAAAAATACATAAATCTTCCATTTAAACCTAAAGCGGCACTGTCATCGTTCAGAATTACCGAATATCTATCTTAGCACAGAAAGAACAGTTTAGCAGGAAGGTTGCAAGCGCGTTGACAGCTCGGATCATATTGCTGGTCCACCCTTCCGGTTCCCTCGTCATCTATTACGCGAAACGCCAATGGGGCTCACCCTCGCCACTTACCGCAAGAAGGTTAACAGCGATCCAACGTTTCACGGATGACAGCGCGTTGTCGTGTATTAGCGGGCGCACGTCGTGGCTCATTGCAAGACGATCGCGCTAATGGGGCCAGAAGTCACTCGTCGCCACGTGGCCGAGTAGTTTCGCGTGCATTTCGTTGCGAGTCGAGAAATCCTCGATCGTGCACGCTTGTGATTTATTGAAAGATCTGTGTCATCGATGAAAAGAATGGTAAAGGGTGACTGGTATCGAACTTGTGGCAGTTTGCTGTGCTTCTTGTTCGAGATATAAATGTATATCCTTGAAGAATATTGGGGCGAAAAATTGTAACATTGTCCTTATACCGTTTTATTAATTTCATTAAGCATTCGCGAGAAATCTCAAAACCCTCTAAAAGAAAAGGAATATTCTTTAAAATCTTTAGAGATGAATTTATTTCCTAGTTTTTATTTCTATTCATTTGAAATATATGGGTATTCAACGGAATAATATTATGGAAAATGTTCTGGAATGTTCGCGAGAAATAGTATATACTTACATATGTGTATCATGTATACATATGTACATTGTACTTTTTAAGCGAAAATAATACGTATTGTATATGTTACTAAATGTTAGTATTACTTAGGAAGCTAATTTTCAAAGTTTCTTGTATCTTTTTATACTTTCAGATATACATGGAATATATATTATAATATTATATTATATATCATATTACTACCATATTAAAATATACATTGTTATCGATTCTTACAGTGGAGAAAAAGAAATTTTAACGGCATGCGAATTGAACCCAAATTCCCCAATGGATGTCTATGGTATCTAAATATAGTCCAATATCACAAAATGAAGCTTCTAGTTCTTCGGGTTAAAAGTATCTTTTTCTACTTACTCTCAGTAACAATATCCGCTCATCTACAAAAAATACGTATTTCATTCACTTACGGAAAAAGATAAAAATGAGCAGAATGAAAAAATTTATGACATTTTAAAGGTACTTATCGATAAGAAAGGAAAGGGGACGTTGTTACGTATCACGATCCAGATGCGTCCACCGAACGAAGATCCTCCGATAGAGCAGGTATTCAGGTGATTACAATCCACACCCACGCAGAGCGACACGCTGCGCCCATATTACACGTGCACACTAATCGGTATACGGATATTATACATATGGGCCGGAATAGGGACATTAGACACGTGCACGTGACCGTACGCATAGAATCTGTTTGTTGTCCGTGGTACAATCGCGATATGAATTACACGGAGCAGCCGTGAAGAATGCGGATGCAACATCTTTATACTGATCCCCCCACTTGGAAGCGAACAGTCCACCCAGACCGCGATTCATCATGCCCAATCTGGATTATTCATTGTCCCGGCTAATTCTGACGGGGTTCAACGCTAGTTAAATTGAATTCCTAAACGCATCTATGATGCACAGTGTTGTTTCAATCATCTTCTTCGTCTCTTACTATTATTATCTATTTTCCCTTCTTCTAGATTCACTTTTGAGGGATTATATCATTCAAGGCAATTGGAGATCTTTTAAATGATTATTTTTGAAAAAATTGGTATTGTTTTAAATTGTTATCGATTGGTATTGGTATTTTTCAGACAGGAATATAATCTTTTTAACTTTAAAATTTTGCCAAATCTTGGAACTTTAAGCTTCATTTTAAATAACTACAACATCCGAAAAAAATATAAATTTGTAGATGGTACAAAATATTTTAAATCGAGTTCGTTCTATGAAAGAAAGTATTAGGAGGGCTTGGCAATTAACGAGGGCTGTCGAAAGACGATGGCGTTCTTAGTTGGACGTTATCGAAGCTAGGTTTATTGCTTACGGTTTATTACTATATGAAATCTTCCGTTTCCATTTTCCGGTCTCTCGCAGCAAACGCGATTTTCAAGCTCGGGGATATGTATTCCCCTCGTTCCTTTTCGTCGAGGCATCGTCAAGGTAACAGCATGGTTTCCTGCTCACTGATCGCCGACAAAAGTGTACGTCGAGAGAACCCCTTTTCGACAACGATCCGGTAAACGACGAATCGGCTTTCTCCGACAATGCGGTTGTCACGGGTTTCATGGGATTAACATTTGTTAATATCACGCGGTTTTTCAGCAAAAAAAGAAAGGAACGAATGAAAGAAGGAGGGAAACGGGAAAGGGGGAAAAATACTAGCAACGTTGATGCCTTCGACGCGCTGCAAATGGTGCTCACAAGAAATACAAATGCTACCAGATATGTGTATTGATGGAAGCATTGTGTACTTGCTGTGATTTAATTTATTTAAAGAACTTCGTTCAAGGAGTCGAATTTCATAGGTATTAGATTAAGGCTGATTTAATAAGAAAGATTTTATTACCGAGTACCCTCAACTATTCCAAGACAGAATCCTTTTTGCTTGGGGATGAAATTGTTCCTTTTATTAAATACGTATAAAAGAAACACATTCTGCGAATGGTTTTGTGAGGAAAATATAATGCAGTTTTACCAAAAACAAATATATCTGTCGTTTAATTAACGAATAACGATGGAAATTAAATTCAATTTTCTCAAATTTCTTTCTCCCAATCTCCCAGTAACGCAATAACTAAAATACCCCGAACAATATTTTCATGAATATAAAATAAAATGAAGCACAGAATCAACGGGGCAGAGGGGATTAAATCGGAACGAAGATCGAAGAAGCTCGATAAAAAACAAGAGACGCGTAGTCGAGTCGCTCCTTTCGGTCGATCGATTAAACAAACCTGATAAATTATGCGAAAGCTCTCCCCGGACAGCTACGTCCCCTCACTCCTTCGTTGTCTCTATCCATATATATACACGATGGACGACAATCGACAAAAACTGACGGCGGAACGAGCGGCCATTGTAGGTCGCGGAGTGGAGACAGTAAACAGCCATTGTACGAAGCACAATGTGTTACTCCGTTGCTTCAATTTCTTTTTGCGCCGGAATCCTATACCTGTTCCGTTCGATTCACATCCCCTTGTTCCTTCCTCCTTTTGCCTTCCTCCGCTGCTGATTTTGTCGGTGGACAAAACGATCCTTTCTGATAACGTGTATCCCCTTTCTCGTGCTACGACGAACGAAAATTATTTGGTCAAACGGTACAAAACGTTAATGGACTCGGTTTACTTAGCCTGTTTCTTCGTCTGACATGTTCTAATTAGAATGCAGAGGTATTTAAGGTGGTTGTAGAACGTTTGATTAATTAAGCGTTAATTGGTGATACTATCTTAGCACTAGATATCATACTTCGAAGAATTCCATTAGATTAGGAATTCTATTAAAGCTATTATATTATTACCTTTGGTCTTTTAATCAATTTATTCGTCTTCAAGTACCGAGTTTTCCTATAAAAATAGTTATAACAATGGCCAGCAGTGTAATTATTGCGCCCTTATGTCACAATATCGTATGTATTATTATGCAGCTTACAATATTATAAATGTGTTTCTTCAGAGGAAATATATGATCCTTACATAGCAAACGTATGCTTTGATGAACACAATAGAAGTGTTAAAAATTGCTTAAAATCTATGTTCTAGTAATTTCATTTCTCTGAAAGTTACGTTGTTATAGAATCTTGTGTGCTCAGGAGAATGAGCCTGCTTAGTCAGACACGCCCGGCTTCCGTAAACGTTCATTGTGCCAGTTTATGCACGGGTCATTCTACTTAATCACTAGCACCGCAGTAATACACAGTAGCTAGGTACGTTTATATGAACTCCATTTATTTAAATGAAGCTTTAATTAATACCTGGTCAAATAAACTTCTATCGATCTATTCCACTCGATCCAATGTGAACTTCCTAATTCCTCTACTAATCTTCCTGCCAAGTTTTCGACAATTTTTCTATCAATTAACTTGACTCAAGGATAATTTCAACGAATAAAAATCAAGTTCACGAAAGAGACGACTTAGTCAAAGTGTTTTGTTTTTGCATCGCGTTATTTTATTATTAGTTCTCTGAAAATATAGCGATGTGCCATACTATTCTGCATAATTAAGAAAAGAAAGCGAGACACCGTTGATTTCTAAACGCCTTCTCACAATTCCCCCGTGAAATTTAATTTTCGAGCGAGAGAACGAAAGAAAAGGGGGCCCCTTGAAACGCATAAAAATCACGGGATCAAAACACACACTCGAGAGAGGGACGCGTGGGGCGGTGGTGTCAGTGGCTCGGTGGGATCACGAACAACCATTCGTTATCCTTGCACAATGGCCCGTACAATGGGGACTGGTTTTCGCGCACGCTTATGACGTATTACGGGAGAAAAGCGGAAACGTATGTTTTACCCCAGTTTTCCCCCGTTTAGTGGCATTTAGTTCGCTCCACTGGCTTGTATTTATTTTTTTCCCCTCTCCTCCTCGTTGCTATACGTTGTCCCTTTTCGTTTCGTCTCGTTACGACTAAAAATCTCTTCTCTTCTCTTTCTATGGTTCACCCTGTGAACAAGCTGCTCCACCTCGAACGCTGACATTTATCATTCGAGACTACACGGCACCGTTGGCATCGTTGTCGCTCGATATTATGGCTGTTAACGTGGACGTAATGGCATTATCTCGCCATTGTTCGACCACCAGGAGAATGGAAAGGGAAAGAGGGTGGGGGACTGGCTAATTTGTGAAAATCAGACCGTTGATGTTTTAGTAATCACCCATCGCTGGAATATTCAAGGCATTTTTTTGCAAGTAGATCGAATGGATTTTCAATGAAAATAACTAGCATCTTGATATAACATTTTTTTTTGCAAAATATTGGATACTCTCTGACAAACAGAAAAGATATGAACACGAAAATTGATTTTTACAGATTTATATCGAATTTTCCAAAAAAAGAAAATAAGAAGGAGAAAACTGGCCTATGGCAATACTCTTGCTTATCAACAGTATATGAATACGATTCTAAAATCTAGCAATAAGATTAAATATCCGATTCTACATCGACACTCTACATTCTTCTAGCTTTAAATTCACAAAAACAAAGTAGAAAGACGCAAAACAAGAGGAAAAAGCGAGTGAAGCTTGTCACCCGGAAGCAAGGGATGTCTATCCGCGATCTAATGACCAAGCGACAATGACGAGAAAAAGGCTTCTTGGCTGGTGTCAATTAACGAAGCGGCGACGAAAGGCGCAGCACGAAAGAGTTTCGGCTCGTTTCAACCAAGTTCGACGGTCGGAGGCCTCCGCGCCGCCAGGAGAACGGCCAGAAAAGACGTAGAACAATGGCAGCCAGCGCGGCGGTACAAGCCACTAATTATAAATCCATTGTTACGCCCATTTTTTCGCCTGGCGTCCTTCCTGCTCGTTCTCGAAGAGGAAAACTGAACGAACAGAGAATAAGAGAGAGAGAGAGAGAGAGAGAGAGAGAAGCCATTCTCTGTGCCGCCTGGTAGCCGTCGTAATGCCGGCATTGTCTCGCCATTGTCGCGACATTGTCGCACGATAAAGCGCGAAGACAAAGCCGATCCACAAAGGTCCTGCTTCGCGTAACAAGCCGTCTTTGTTTTTTCTCCACTGCACCGTCTTCATCCTTCCTTTATCATACCCTCTCTCCTCTTTCCAGCCACCAACTCCAGTACTGCTCATCGAACCAGCCTATTTTCTACCAGTTACTTCCGCCTCCGCTTTTTCTTCTCGTCCAGAACTACGTTCGACAGGGCGTTGCTCCCTTGCTGATTTGCTTCGCTTGTTGGTGAACGACGTTATTCAGAGAACACAGGGTTAGGTTGATTTTTAGGAATTTTAATGGAATTGTTATTTTTGAGCAGGTTGTGATTAATATACCGTGGACTTTTATGTATTTATGAAGAATTCGAAGATGTAACAATGCATAGAATTGAAAAGGTAATTATATAGAGAATATCCAAAGTATAGTACTCTTTATGATACTTCTGTGAATATTAATATTTATGTCTTTAAAGAGAATTCACTAATGGAACCAATTATTCCCTTTAACCTTTTGTAATGCTATTCTGGAACTATTTCAACTTTTAAGATGTATATATAACGACCTTCAAACTATTCAACCCTTACTTCAACAACTTTTCAATCACCGTTTTTCAACCCTCGAATACTAAACATATCTAAGACATATCTAGTTCCAACTCTTTCAACAGTTACATTACATTCCATCGATTACTTTTAAAAACCGAAATCAGACAAGCCGGACCATTTGTCTCTATGAAGTAATGGTCCCATATAGAAGGCACAACACGCGTAATCGATCATTCCGATATAAAAGATAAGTTTACAGGACAGGCAGTAGGTAGGGGGATGAGGAATATCAGTAATGGTAGACATCGGACTGCTGTTACGAGAGAGAGCCAGCTACCCCACGTCCCTATCAGCCCGATAACGAGTTAGCGTTCGTAGTGTTGTATGGTTGGCTTCAATGTGCCACGACAATGTAGCCAACGTTCAGGCATTCAGCGGTAGACAATACCGGGAACATAATGTCATAATGGAGCGGGGCGCCCGCCAGGACCCACCAAGAACAGTGCAGAGAGAAGGAGCGAGGGAGAGGAGCAGGAGAGAGAAAGAGAAAGGCAGAGAAGGAGAGAAGAAGAGAGAGAGAAGGAGAGACAAAAAGATGAAATGAGAGAGCGGTAGGTTCTCGCAAGAATAACCGAAGTGGAGAAAAAGGGTTGCGAGAGAAAAAAGGGAGGGTGAAGTTCTTCAGGGCTGGAAAAACCGAGTTTCGTTAACTATCCATGATTGAGAACACTCGTCCTCGCCTCGAGCCTAAGGGAACCAACCCTTCGAATATACCACGGTAATTTCACGATCTTTATCGTTTGCCTTTCAATGTTTAATGAACTGGAAATTTGTTAATAGCAAAATTATGCGATATTCGTTAATAATAGATATGTAATAAGTACAATAATACAATAATTAATAATGAATATAATACTTTTGGATGCGTTATAGATAAATGAGATATCTGTATATGTATTATTTGCTATATTTATGCTGTTTTTTGGATAAATATGCATTTTTATCAATCTTCTACGAAATTGTTCCACTATATTCCATCAAAATGTGCAAACATAGAATTCCTGCATACAGTCTGTCTTTACCTGCACCTATTATAATATCTAATTTTCCCTGCAATTTATTCCTCTAAACCTCTAACCTGTTACTCTAAGAATTCCGCGACATACACCGAAATATCTCAGCAAAAGCGTCACCACGTCTTTCGTATTATAATATTTTTGTATTAGAATCTCTACTAGAGCACCTATCTAATTGTCATTGTCGTAGGTAAACCACCCTCTCTGTCGAAGACCGATAAGAGGTTGCCAGTGGTTGGTAGCGGCCATTAATGATCCACCTTAGCCAACCCTCCGCCTCTGTGTTCTCGATCGTCGATGGAAATCGGGGCAACTATAAAAGCGGGCTGAAATCGCGCGACGACGTCGACCACGAGATTCGTTCTGTATAGCTAACCCCCGCGTTCAGGGGGTTGCTATATAGTCCGCGTGTTACGGGTATAAAATGGGGGATGATTAAAATAACGAGGCTGCGAGGAGGGTGTCCTCTAGAGATCCCCTGCTAGTCACTGACTGGCGGGTGGCTGAGGGGGTGACGGGGGTGAGTCGCGTTGCGAATCGAGGTGGTGATGGAAACGGGCGGAGGGGGCGGTGGTGATATTGTGCTGAAACAATGTGGCGCCCGACGCCCCTGTCGGTGGTACCTCGTACTGGCGAGCACAACATCAATTGACGCCCTTGCACCGACTCTAAACCTCTATCACCCCTCTCCTCAATCCCCTTGGCTAGACTCATGGCTGGAGAGGATGGATAAGGAGGATGATACCGCCGGTATCAATGGTCATCTTGCTGTGGGCCTGAAACTGCCGTTGGAAAGTCTTAGAGGCGTAGGGGATGGTTTCCATTGGATTTTTTTTTGTGTAAGGGTAGTTTTGAAGAAGAATTTTTCTTAAGACGGATATGGGGATATTTCTTAATATTTGGAATGGTTAGCTTGAGATACTAGTGTATACGTGGACTTATTTTGTGTAAGGGTAGGTTCGAGGAGGGATTGTTTCTTAAGAGATAGATTACGTAGAAGATATAGTTGGCTGAAGGATATAAGGATGTTTCTTGAATCGTTGTTCAAGGTAGTAGCGTGAGCGTGGATTTTTTATGTAAGAATAATTTTGAGAAGGGAGGAGTTCTTCTTTAAAGAAGTAGATGATGTAGAGGACATAGTTGGTTGGAAAATCTGGAGACGCTTCTTGACATTTTCAATAAGTGAAATATTATATGCAATATGATTTGTACATCTTTATACTGTAATATTATCCGCGATACTGTAAAATTTTCCGCGAAATGGTACTCTTAAATTTAAATTTTAAATTCTTGGAAATGTTTTGTGCGATGTAATGTACGTTTGATTGTCGAATGAAAGCATAGTTGAGATTTTTCTGAATAATTTCGAAGCTTTCCGCAATAACCGCGTAATTAAAGATCTCAACAAACTTTCGCCAGCGAGTCTGTAGATGCGATCGTGGGTTTTTTCGTCGTCCCCTCGAGTACACGCGACGAGTAGGTATTCCCGAGCCATTTCTCTCGTGGAAAGTCTCATTACGTTCGGTGCGATGGATGAATCTCGTAATATGACTGCGAAAACCAACTAGCGCGAAGGTCGTAAATAGATTAAATTCGACACCCTGAAATTCACTGATATAATCTGTGAAAGCGCGTTGGTTCGTTAAGAGGATTATATTAATTATTTATAACGAACAAAAACCTTCTTCTTTTCTTAATCGACCTACAGATTCTACTGAGCATCGAATGTAATGCAAATAAAACATACAGAATTAACGTTATAAAATATTGAATAATTTTTTGAATAAGAAACTGGCACAAATTCTCTCTTAAGCAATCTCCGAATTTATAATTTTTTAATTTTCATGCATTATTAAAAATTTTAATTGAACCTTTCAAGCTTGTTTAGTTTTAAGAAGATGTAATTTCTCGTAATTTCAAAATTAGAGATAAATATATCTGCAAATTTATTTTCAAAGGCCAATATGCGATAATAAAACTGATGTCTGCAATTATCATATCTTGTACAACATTTCATCGTTTCACGTGAAACTTTACGTAATTCTTCCATCTATCATAGAACATATTTTTCATCATTCAAACGAATAAAACGTCCAACATCTCAAATTCTACCCAAATTATATCCAACTCCTATTACAGAAAATATTTTTCATAATGCGAGCCATTAAAAGACTTCCAATCCCCCTCCACCTTTTCGTCACCTGAATCAATAGCCTAAAGACAAACCAGAACGCACCCCCGTTCACCAAAGCGATCCACGTGGTGCATTCGACGCGGATCATCAGACAGAGCTTCGAGTGTCCAGAAAATCTTGAAAACCACTCCGTGGCTGGCGGATCTCGCGTCAAGCATCCGGGGGTGGCATTTCTCTCCGAGGAACGTCTCATTACGCGCGGCGAGACGAATGGATCTCGTTACGATTACGGAGGCAAGGGGCGAGAGCGAAATCGTCGTCGGTTGCCCGTCAACAGAATGGACGACGAGCGACGTAACCAACGTTATTTTTTCTTCTTCCTTTTTTCCCCCCTCCTCCTGTTAGTACTGACAGAGGCGGCAGGGACAAGAAGAGATCGGTCGCGTAGGGGTGGCGCGACACAGGGCATGGCGAGACGAGGATCGGAGAGGGGAGAAATAATTTAAAAGCTGAATTGAATTTTTCGTCCTCGGAGTCTTTCGTTCGGGCATTGGGAGGCGGACAATGGCTCAATGGCGATGTATCAAGGAAAGTCGACTCGCGGGAGAGGCCAGCATTGTATCGGCCTTTCCTCGTGCCTCTCTGCCTCTATCCACCCGGCACACATTCACCCAAACATCGACGCTTTCACTCGCGTCGCTGGCTTCTTGCTTCCCGACTCCTCGATGCAGGTCCGCCACTGCACGTCGCCTCCTTCCCTTCGACCAGGCAACCCCTGATCCTGTGGCCGTGCTACATTCAGATATATCCGTTCGTGATATTCGAATACGTATGTAAAGGGAGTGGCAGCGAGGGTGCACGTTTATGTTTGTAGGTGGTATAACTGGTCCGTTTGCTGCATAATATTCTGATAACCGTATAACGTCACAGGACATTGCTTTGATTCTACTAAGATCCATGGGTAGGAGAATGTCGTTGTGGGTTGCAGGAATTGCGAGTTGTTAGGGAGGTGGGTTAATGTGCAGCTTTTGTAAGGTTGACGTGAATAGTGGGATGAGTGGGGTATTTAAGACACTTGGTATTTTCATAAGATATTGGGGGTGGTTTCGGAGGTACGCCTGTTGATGGCTCATAGGTAAATAGAATTATCGGAGCAATGTATTTTAGTCTATGATAGATTATAAATTTCTAATGGAAAATTGTATTTTCATGTCCATTGGTGATTTTTAGACGATCTCCTTTGAAACTTAACTGATCAAATCCATTTCTAACAAGTTAGTTTACAAATAACCAAACAAGGGAAACATGATTTAATATTTCAGTAAAGATATTAATGTAAAATTGAAACAGTAAATAAGGCATATTAACAACCATCCTTTCATATCTTTTCAAACTTGAGAAACTTTGTAATGATAGAAGAACACAGCTAACAAGTAAATAAGCGAATAAGTTTAGTGAAACAATCTAAAAAACATCTTTCTGCAAAAAAAATCCTCCCCTTCTACCAAGAAAATGAAAGCCATCCATGCGCTTTAAGCAGATCCAGGATAAACATCTACATATTGCGCTATTAAAATTCATTCCTCCTCACGATTCAAGGATTCGAATAAATACTGCCACTACATCCTGCGATTCTTCTTCGATCTAGCTGACGGGACTAGAGGAATCTTGGGCCAACTTCGACTAACCCCTGGTTCCGCCCTGAACCGAGAAAGGAACAGGAGGAGCTAGCCATTCGTCTTCGTAGAACAAAGTGCGGCGATCTACTTTCCTGGCCGAATGTGAATCCGATGCAAATTCTACGGTGGATCACGACAATAGACGTCCTAGCAATATGGTAATGTCCTCCCACGTCGATTCCCCGACTTAATCGACTCTGTGTGTGAATCGTCACTGTATGCGTGCACGAACATTTTCTCTCTGTTACACAGCTGCCCGTGAGAAGGGTTTGTTGGAAGAGATTGCGAACTCGATACCGGCCGTATATGTGAATATTGCGTTGCATTGATAATGTAACATTGTGCCGGTGAGCAGATACGCACGATGAAGATCGTCGATGCATTCGACCGCGTCCTGCCGCGAATAAACGCTCAACCAAAGGAAATTGATGCCTCGGATTTGCTTGGGATAGAACTACCACACCACTTATGGCATAGAAATTTTAATTTCTTTTCAGAGGTTATTTCGAAGTTTTTATATACTCGATACTACTGACGTACATGTTGCGTCGATTTATGTAATATATATAATTAATTATAAATACATTAGTTATTAGACTGTAATGAGTAATGCGTCTAATAAGTAATATTGCGTCTTTATTTTTATACGTTTTAGTAAAATGGTTTAGGTACCGAATAAAATAGTGAGCAATAATGTTCATATTATATTATGAAGAACATTCATATTAAAACATTATTATGTAGACATTTCAAGCACGTTTCTATGAAAAATAGCGCGTAAGATTGGAAAATCGCAACTATAAAATTGTAATGAAAAGATTGAAAAATTGTAAAAATGATATCCTAAAAATTAATTGGTTTATCATGAAACTTACCATTGTCATCAAATTACCTGTTACCATTCCACACAGGACACCTAATCCAAATCATTCCAAGAACTTCCATCGATTTAATTAACAGTTTCTCCCGTACATTAGCGCGACGCATTACTCAGGGACAAAGAGCGCGAAAGAATTAGAGGGCGGTGGGCATAACTTTTCATTCGATCCGGGAGCGTGTGCACCGGCTGTCCCGTTTATCCCTTTATCTTCTCCGGTTTTTCCTCTTCTTTCCCTCTTCGGCAGATGCCGTCTCGCGCCCGCGCGAAGAGGCGAGAGATCCGGCCACGGAAACGTACAAAGGGTGGAGACAAAGGGAAGCGCCGCCCTCGAGATACTAGAACAATGGAGGGCAAACAATGGGCCGATGCTGGAAATTTAACCGATGATCGAAAGTGTCCCCCCTTCGTCGTTCAGCCAACTATTTTCCATCGAGCCCTGTCCCCGCTCGATAATGCTCGCTTTCTTTTCGTCGCGAACCCCTCTTTCGCCTGTCTCGTCGCGCGCTTTTTTTCCTCTTCCAACCCGAATTAATTAGTCCGAGGAACTAATAGGTCCCCGCCGGATGAACGCGGTTCGCGCGTGCCGATCGTTAAAGGGCGAATTTATCGCGCAGCCCTTGGCCATTATTTTCAAACCAAACACACGATTGTTTTCTGCCGTGGATTTTTATAACGAATTCTTTTCTACTCTCCTTTTTTCTTGAGATGGGAATTGTGAGTTATAACGGAGAGTTGAAAGTAATTCAATTTTAGAATTCGAATAGGATTCTATTTGTATCGATGGCAATATTTGAGTATTTTCTATGAAAGAATTCTATAATGATTTTGATACAGACGCACATGTTGCGTCGATTAAATTATCTGATATGTTCGGTTAATACGAGATATATTAAATTTCATATCATTTAATAGTATGCATTTTCACGATTATAGAAATTTAATGTTAGGAAAATGAAATGTATCTAAATGTTTATTAAGAAACGCTTCACTGGAAAATAAGTAAGTCCATATAATATACAGATACTATTTTTAATCACCGTCTACATTATCATGCTGCCAGCTAGATCTACAAACCAATCGTCTCGTACCAAACAATAATTATTTATATCTGACGAAACGTATCCTAAAAACACGTGGATGAAATTAACAAAAATTAACACCTGGTCCTATACTGCAGAAAAATCATCGTTGAACGCAAACAAGGCGTGAATTCTCTACTCTCGTCATACGATCGCAGAACTTTTTCTTTGAAAAGGTGAATTTATTCCCGGATTCGAACGGGGAACGAGAAAAAGTGGAGGAAAGGGAGAGAGAGAGAGAGAGAGAAAGAGAAAGAAAAAAATAAACAGACAGTCAAGCCGGATGTTACGATAGTCGAGTATCGGTAGCCGGTCAGTCCCTTGAAAAGAGTCAGTTTAATGGAGATCGAGTGTTTATGAGAGGGCTCGGGCGAGAGGGTCCGCAGAGACAGAGGGAGAGCGCGGATGAAGGAAGGAGGATACGCGTGGCAAAGTTGCCCGCCGAACCGGAACTCGAGAGCATACCCCCGCGTTGCTCCTGTACCGGCTGGTCCGAGTCAGTCCGATAAAAACTGTCAAACCTCCACCAACTTCCACCTGAAAAAATCATACATAGCCGTGTGAATGTACGAGCTCAGAAGCGTTAGGTGCTGGGTACCTTTGTTCGTCTACTCTTTTTTTTTTAGTAAACGTTCGGGATAAATCAACCCCGAAAGTCAAGATGATTCAGTTTTGGTATTCGACCATGTGTTGGTGTTTGAGTTTGAAAATTTTATTTGCGAGATGCTAACACTACTAGAGTAATTTGTAGTTTTCTGTTGCGATAGCATTTTATATATACATATTGAATTTTGGAGGATTTGGATGATTTTTGGTGAAATATACAAGCAAAAGTTTCTTTCTTTTGTATTGCTTTTTTTGTTCTTAGTAGATAAACTTTCCGATTTTATTTCTTTTATTTTATTTCATACAGGTCTTATAGCTTACTCGTAAGTAGTTGTTGTTTTAACCTCGTGTCTCGATTTATGTCATATCACAGTTTGGCTGTCAAGATTATATTTTGGTTAATTTCTAAATGTTAATCATTGTTAAACAAAGCGTCAATCTTTATATTCTTTATTTTCGTCTTATTTTGGTTTGTGAAAACACCATTTATATTAATAGTAGTTTAAACGCAACTATTATTGTTCAAAGTTAGCATACAATATCTTTTGCTAAAATAAGTACATAAATATCTTGCGTAAAACAAGGAAAGATTTATACATTAGGGTTAATAATTCCCCCAAAATCTTTTTCAATAGCTTCTTTATCGCAAGAGGGCGTCGAAATGATCAGCCTCAGTCTGCCAAGCGAACACGAGCCTGTCAACCCCTTCTCCTGGTAGAATTCTGTTGGAAGCTGACGAGAATAACGACGAGCATCCCCGGGGAATCGAATTGAAGAAAGCGTGTTCCGAAATCAACCGCGGTCTCGTTACTTCAAACACAAAAATCGAAGGTCTCAGGCAAAAGGGAGCACTACCCCTCGTGGTTCCTAATCAGAGATCAGTCCACCGCAACGGCGAAGACTACTGCGTTACGGCGACGACGACAACGACAACGACAACGACAACGCGATGTCGTGAACGACAAAGCCGCGACAATGCCGACAGGAAGACGACGAGAGAGGACCCGGGCCACCCCGTGACATCGCACAAAGCGACGCACGATGTGTGTTCGTTGTACGGGCGCGTTTGTACAAATGCAAAGGCAGGCAGGCGAACACGTGAAATCGATTTCAAGCAAATAATCGGATACTCGGTTCAGGGGCGGCTACGAGAGTACGCTTTGCATCTATGTATGCGCTTGCTTGTACCTCTCTATGTACATGTACACGCGTATATACATACCTATACATACATATATACATATATACGTGAAAGAAGGTGGAGTGGTGGGTGAGTGGGTGGCAGCGGAGAAGGTTGGAGGAAGAAGAGAAGTCTCTGAGTTCGGTACGGGGAGAAAACGGTGGAGGAAGAAGAAGAAGTAGGAGGAGGAGGAGGAGCGTAGTCGCATAATTCAGAATCGACAAAGCGGCAGATTATGGAAATAGAGTCCCTGAGTCGGAGACAGAGTTCTCTCTCTTTAGATCGAGCCCTCTCTGTCTATCCAACTTCTTCTCCTCCACCTACGAACCTCCGTCTCTCTCTTTTGCTCGCGTTGCTCGTGTTGGAAGCCGTATGGTGTTGCCATGACGACCATTGTGCCACACTCTCTTCCACCTCCACCTTCACTCCACCTTCTCGGGCCCCCCTCTACTTCCTCCACCTACTCACTCGTCAAGCTCCAACACAGCGCCTCCACCAACGAACCTTTCCCCCTCTCCTGCCAGCGACTACAGCGCCACCGTTCCCGCCCCCCTCTTAGCCACCCAACAACCGATCCAGCAACCCCACCGTGTGTACCTCATCTCTCTAACGACTTGTTGTTAATGTTGTATCAACTCACCCTGTAAACAGCCTCTTTCTCTCTCCCTCCAGTTTCTTCTATTTCTCTCTCTGTCTTGCTTTTAGAGTATCTCTTACCCTTTCCGTTGTGTCTTCCCCCGTTTCTCTACGTCTTGCTCTCCTTCAACCCTGCCCTTCCTATTCCACTCTCTCGTCCCGCTGTCTGTAAACCAACCAGCCGGTTGTGCGCGCTCGCTCACCAGCAAGTTGAGCGTGTGCACGAGCAAAGGTGCCGCGGGGGTGGACTTTTTAGGAGGCGTAACTGGTGTTCGAATTTTTCAGGCGTCAGGTTCTTCTGCCTCTCCAGAAGTTTTCGGGTGTTTTTGTAGTTTCATTATTCCGTTACGAGGCAAGCTTCTCTTCTTTTTGGTACACTGAGCTGCTGCCTGTTTCCGGAAACGGAGGGCAGACGCAGGACTATTTGGAAGCGTAACTAAAGTGCTCTATCGGTGGAGGTATTTAAGGTGCTCTGGATATCCGAAAAATGCTGAAGTTTGGCGCCTTCTATTTCTGATTCTTATACTGCTTACTAATATGTAGACTGTTCATGTAAATTCGTGTTTTTGTAAGTGGAAATAAATGTACATCGCAAATATGTATGTAATTCCTTTTCAGTTGAAACTGTATTTAATAATCATTTAAAATTTGGAATTTGTATTAAAATTTCATGAATGAGGCTAGTATTATATTGTTCTAAATTATAGTTATCGTAGATTACGTCATTTCATGCAGAATAATTTGTCAAGGGGTCAGGAGGATAGGAAACGTCGATTCCGCATGATTCTGCGGTACGCGGCATCCTTTCTAGAAAATCGGCCACGAAAAAAAAAGGTCACGGCACGTCAATATAATTAATGATCTCTCTGGTTGTTTCAGCCATGACAAAAAGAAGACAGACTCGCTGGTTCCTGCAACCGGTCTTCCGGAAAAACATCGTTTACCGGCATGACGTCGTCGAAGAGACTTCGATTACCAATTACGCATGTGCGCTTCGACTATTTGCAGCTGGGGGAATAAAAAATGGTATCAATTTTTTAATACGTTCCTATTTATGCTTATTGAGATGTAGAAGTTAGTAGAATATATGACTAGTATTTCATCTTTTAGGGATCAGACAATTGGTATCAATAGAATTGATCACTTTGATATCTTAAATAGCTCATGCTATAATCACTTATTATATACCACATTCCTTTTTGTTTTATCATTCCTACTCTGTATTCTGTTTTATTAAGAACACTTCTACTATCGTCATACTATATAATTAATAGATAAACAATAAAATATCTAACATAAAGTATAGCTCCATCAATCCAACAATCCCAAACCAATTACATCAGCGAACATACGCTACATACAAAACCAATGCCAGTTCAGCGACTAATCGTTCGTCGGCGTCGCGACGTCAAACGTCGATACCGTCTCCCATTTCTGGCTTTCTTCGGTTCCAGGGAACGCGGTCATACATCGAGTCCGATCCGGATGAATGTAATCGCGCCAGTATAAGTCGACAATGAGCGCAGTTAGCGTACACGGTGTATCAGGTACATAAGCGGAAACGAAGACAGAGTCGAAGACAAACGGCGAATAGCGAGAAAGAGAGAAGAAAGGGAGAAAGACGCGTAACGGCGGCGTCGTCGGCGTTACATTATATAATGACACAGAACGGATTAATCCTAGCGGCGGCGTCGCGGCGGCAACTCGGCCAGCATAATAGATATGCTCTTTCTTTGTTTCGTCCGCTCATAATGGCCGCGCCTCGCAAGAAAACGCGGAACACGGAGCATTATGCACTCCGCCGAGACGAACGAGAATAAACCGAGTCTGAATAGCTTTCTGAGTTTGTTTCCTTTCCTATTCCCCCACCGTTCCTTTCTTTCTTTTCTCTCCTTTCTCAGCGTTCTTTCTTTTCTTTTCTCCTCTGTCCCGCACTCCACCTTTCTTCTTCCACCCACACCCTTTCACTATCCCCCATTTTACGGAAGATGCACAGCAGCTTGATTTCGTATTTGCGATCTCTGTTTGGTCTGACCGATAAGTTTTTGAAATTGGGGTAGACTGATCTTTCGTTTGCCTGAAGTTGTGCCTGGTGAGTAATTGCGGAGATATTCGATGCTATTGGTTTGATTTGGCACGTTTGATCTATTTATATCTGTCATGCAATAGGTAGAAAACCTGCAGACAGATTCCAAACACGATCCAAATCAGTGAGTCTTTTGGATACACTGGTAGAATTTTCGTAATTGTATGATAAATACCTGTATCATTAATGTAGGTATTAGATATATGAGTATTTAAAAAAAGTATTCTTTGTGTCAGTAGTTTCTTAATAAGTTTCTTGGTCTGTGTACCCATGGAAAATATATAAGATAGAATTCCTAACAAGAGAAAATAACGAAATTCCTTATCGGTAGATTCACCTGTGCCGAATATTCGTAAAATAGATGCACATTAGTACATCGAGGGATAAATTGTACAACGGTAACGTTCTAAAGACGAAAATGCGCTAGAAAGAATATAAAGGAAATAAATAAAGGATCGAAGTGGTCCCACTCTGAACATTCTGTTGCTTAGCACGCGTGCTTTTATACGGATCTACGGTTCAAAGAAGATTCTTCTTAACGACCGTATCAATTCGCATTTTCTCCCATTCACGCAGCTCCTAATCCTCGGCACAGCGTGCCGGGTCCTGCTCCAGGACTTTTATGCCTAGTCCCATCGCGAGCTATATCTACGACAACCGACATAAATCGTCGCGCGCGTCGACTTACTTCCAAACGACCTTTGCGGCTCTGGAATCACTGGCGAAATGTGTCGCGTTCTTTTTAGGAATGATATCAAATAGAAAAAATAGTTTCGATAGTGTAGTTAAAATAAGTAGCGGGAGGTTTCATGTGAATTGCAGAAATTTGTAAAAAATAAAAATTAATGGAGAGAGAAGTGGAAATTTGAATATTGTAATTATAAGCGAAAGACTGATGGAATGAATTATGAAGTGTTTTTGTTTGGTGTAGTTCTGTTTCTTGATTTGCTATGTATCCTTTATGTGAGATCGTTTTTCACTATCTTTATAATAAAAAATACTTAAAGGACTGTGATAATTAAGGAAATATATCAGAGAACACTCTTAATTGGACAGTGAATATGTAGCTATTGAATTCTTGTAATTAGTATTGTAATAATCATGTAAGATACGTTCGTATCGAGTTAGTATACAGTATACAAGCCTGTCAGAGAATTCACGGAAGATGGATGGTTCTATATAGAATAGAGTATTTAATAAATACAATGAAAAATAATTAATAATAATGAACAAATATATGAGACTGTCAGAACAATACAATAGATGGTTCGACCAGAAGAGGAGAATTTTTAATATCATGGTAAACTAATTGCGAGATGTGAAACAAAAGGAAAAGTCAATCGTAATAGTGAGGCAATTTGCAACGCTGTTATTGGAAAAATATTGTAATTAACAATATTATTTCGTTTAAAATATTTTTAATAAACTTCAAACAAATTAATTTAGCTATAAACAAAAGAATAAATTGCAGTGAAGTTTAAGAAAGTTGTACGTGAAGTTAATTTTGAATCCATTCCAGTGTAGTAGCAATAAGAAATCTATTTTCGATTTTAAGAGAATTAATTGGAAATAGCTTGGACACATGAATGAGAGAGAAGTAGCAATATGTTTATTGTTGGCTCGTTGCTTTGGAGAATTTTAATTAGAATCGAATAAAAAGAAGCGAGTTTTTAGTTTCCATGCATGGTCACTGATAGAGTCGATCCATTGAATGCGTCGAAAATTAACATGTAATTATCTTTGGTGAACACTTTGTCCTACTACTCATTATCGTGTTTATAATTGCATTTCAATTTATGACACAACAACTTTAATTATATTTCCAACAATGATGCAACATTAGTAATAACATAATTACATGCTTATAATTATCACACAATAAATAACAATATTTACAATAATGTTTCAATTCCGTCATCTAATTAAATAATTACAAAAATTTGTTTTTCTATAAAATATGGTAATTTCGATTAACTTTTTAGTACGAGAGGACGACCAATTCATAACTTTTCATAAAAAGTGTATACCTATATAAAACGTATCATAATTTTTCATAAAATTCTATTTATGTATTTTTATAGATTTGAATGATTTCTGCTGATCTTTATCTCTTACATACAACTTTTACATTTTAATCGTCAATAGAGCCGATCTTCGCAACTAAAACCTTTTGGCAGCATTAAGAAAACAGAAAACACGTTTCGCTGCGTAGCCAAGAAGCTCCGAATAATTCAAATAACAAATTTCCGCTAACAAAATTCTGCCCTATTTTATTTCGAGAAGCCGCCAACATAGACGGAATCATCAAACAGTCGAGTCCCTCGCATCGAGTCTGTAAAAAAAAAAGGTACCGAGAAACTTGTCGCTACAATGGCTGCAATTTTCAACAAACTTCCCGTGGAGGATACGCGTAAGTCGTGGAAACAGTTTCAGTCCGTTTGTCCGGTTGAAAGGTATGCAGGGCTGAAAGCCAACTTGGACCTCTCGCAAGCCGAACCACTCGTTCGCTGTTAACTCACGGAAATGATCCGGAAGCTGGGATCCTCGAATCTCGAAGAGCTTCTGTCGGTCGTTATGCGAACGAGCCGCTACAACTTTCCGCTCGTCGACTCGCTGGCGGGGATAGTACGACGCGAATTGAGCGTTCTCTTCGAGAAAAATCGCGCTCTAGTCCGCAATGCCTCGTAAATAGCTTAATCGAGTGGCTTTAACCGTAATTTCGGGAATAGAAAGGACGCTGGAAAAGTACGGTAAGATAGAAATTCTTGGATATTGAGTTGCTTGTTGTTAGAAGTTTTATGAATCTTTTCTTCTCCTTGTTTACGAGACAGAGAGAATTTTAGTGATGCTTTTTGGTAAAATAATGAGTAAGAGAAGTCGAAATATTATTTTTCGAGAATTACAATTCCTATTTCTGATTTAAAAATTTAAATGATCTACTTATGGCAGTATAAAAGGAAGAGTTTGTTTTATGAAAGAAGCAAGCAATGATTGAGATGAGATTCTGTTAGATTATATCAGATTAGGTTAGAAATGTGAGGGATGTCTTGGGATCCTAATAGGAAATTCATAAAAGGTTGGAAGATAAAAGCATAATTTATAATTATAACAACATAATCACAAGTAAAGATAATATAAACTATGAGGTTTTACGTGTTTTCATAATCTCTGTTCTAAAGAAAAATATATTGATTACGCAGGCCGAACAATTATTACAAAGTAGAGATCAAATATTGAAAATAAGCATCTCAAGAACAACATTCTTCCCTCAGTTCTTCGAATGCGCCGCGAGAATGGCTGAACAATGGTGAGCAAGGCGGCAAAGGATAATTACAGGATAATTAGAGAAATTCTCCGAAAATTCTCTTGCCAATTTTGCGTCTTAAATACATCGTTACAAAGCTCGAGCATGGAAAACGTGGAGAAGACGAACTCAGAAGTACCAGAGATGGAAGAAAGTTTCCCTTTCCAGGATAAATGACAGAGACGATAGTCGGAGTCAGGGATAATGATAATTACGCGTCTCCTGAGACCTACCTAGCTAAAGCGAAACGCTATGCACGTGCCAGTTTTCGTCGTCAGCTACGATGGTGCCATTTAAATCCGGAAAATATGTAAATCAGACGTTTATAAAGCCATACATCAAGCTCGGCGTTCCACCGCACGGAAGCAACGTAATGGGAATGAAGGCTGAACTTTAGCCGCTAAAGGGATGAAAGCGACGGGACGAAGACAAGCCTTTGGCACATCGTACCAACGCGATGTATATGGAAATAAGGAAAGGAAAAGGGCCAAGAGGAAAGGCAGTTCAGTCTCGGGGTTTCTTTTCCTCCATCGCGATTGTCCGACGATTCTTCGCTACCGAATGTGTGCGCCCATTCTCCTCGGAACATTTTGTTCGACGAAAATGGGTTCGTTTGCGTTAACACCGGGGCCCCGTGATAACGCGACGATGCATTGTTCCCTGTGATTCTGTTTTGCGGTAAATGAATCTTGGGCGGAGGGGGATGCGAGGGTAAGAGCAACGTGTAAGATGGAAGGGTGCGTTTCGTCGACGCGCCGCCAACGTCGACGCGGTGAATACCGTACGACAAACGCGACATAATGCTCGTCGAGACAATACCCGGTTTTGTCGCCGACGAATTGTTCGTTCGATGCACGACATACATTTTATGTTATTTTATACAATCGGCTTCGGGTTTCGCGCATGCATGTACACCACGCGCGCGAAATATACAAGGGGGAGGGGGTGGGAACAATGCTGAAAAAACGGGCGACACGAACAAAGCTATTGAAATAAGAACGCAATGTCCCCGGAACAGGGCCGGCTTGTGTTACATTGAAAAATTACATCGCTCGGATTCGCCAACCGGATTCAAGCATTTTTCCCGCGTTGTTCTTTCGCTCGCTCTCTGTCTTCGCCGCATTCGACACGATGGTTTAGGGAACGCGGATGGAAGGCGGGGATTAATTGTTGACGGTTTTGATTCATTTATTTTTTCAATGCTTTCTGTGGGCTTAGCGTGAAGGATGTTTGTGGCGGTTTGCGATTTGTAATTCATTTAAAATTGTTTCAGTCCAGATTATAAGATTATGGAAAAGAACGTGCAACTCTTAATTCGTTATGTTTCTCTCTTACCTTTTTTGTAAATAAGTTTTATAGGTTCTTAAGTCGTTATCTTGTATGAATAACAGATTTTGCTTCATTAATCGTTCCCCTAAGAATCAAATGAAATTTTGATCGATCAATCGTTCTCTCGTTAATCGATTAAAATTTTCATCGAAAATAAAAAAACTAAATGTCCTATTATGGGAAATGTCTAATAATGGGGAATCTATAATAGGATAATTTTTAATTGAATAATTTCTAATTATCGTCTCGTATAAAATCATGATATGTCCTAATACTTATAAACGAGATTATACGTATGAAAGAAGTAAGTATATTTTTTTTCTTTATCGAAAAGCAAGACACCTTGCGTACAAGGGGCGGTCGCGAGAAGAATGAGGTCCGTAGAGGGTTACGAGGAGAATGCAAGGGGTGGTGGACGATAGACAGGTCCGGATCGAATCTGCATGCCAAAACCACGTCTCCCTTGGATGCCTGCGATGCCGAGTACGATTCGCATAACGCGGTGGTGGGCTTCTCTCCTTTTCGTTGACGCACTCAGCCGAGCATCGTGTGCAAGGGATGAAGTTTGTCGCGTGCTCGATAGAGAATAATTCCATTCAGCGAATTTTCCGACTGACCGACCGCAAGTCAAAGGGATGCCAGATCCGTTTTAAGGCAATGGGAAGTATGGAAAATTCGTATGATTCCCGTGGCTTCCGAATGGTTACCGTGTCTGTTGTATCTTAAATACGACTACCCTTGTTTTTGTCATATTATCTCGTTCTATTGATGCAACTTAAAATGACATATAATGTTAGTGGTCATACTTAAATGTAGTATTGCTTGTTTGATTCATGTTAATTAAGTTGGAGATTATATATTTATGATAAAACGACATAGAAAATGAAATATTTCCGATGTATTATGGAGGCAAACTTCGAAAGCATTCAAAACATATGGATAGGAGATTAGTTTGTCTAGTAACTTTTTCTATGCTCACTTCGTGATAAAAAATATTCATTCCATCTATCCATCCTGTACTCCAACTAATTAACCCATAAAACTAATATTTCACTGGCCATTATCTTCATCGTTTATTCAACGTGACACTTAAAGACGATTCGAAATATCTTCTTTCAGCTTACACGCCGGATTTTCCCGAAGAGTGGATGGAAAACGAGGGAACAAGAGGAGCATCCAGGATAGCGGCAAGGCTCGACACCTCGCCACAAGCAAAAAGAACACCGCGGGCTGACTTATTAAGTCGAAAAGTTGCGCGTCACACCCCCTTTCCCCTTCTCAGAGTTAACGGGGGCTGGTGAACCCTCTCTTCTCTCCTCCTCGGTTTCGTCGTCTTATCGCTGCTTCGCTTTCAATTTATTACCACTCGGCAAATAATTACCGACAAGAGAGCGACGGCGACGACGACGTCTCCTCTCTCGTCGTTCGTTCTTCGAATAACGGTGAGCGCGGCAGCTCGCCTTATTGAGCCGAAGAATGTATTCAGCTGGCGGGTGAATCGTCGTTAGAGAAAGGGACAAGGAGAACGGAAGAGAGAACGAAAGTCATTCAGGTGCGAGTTAATAAAAAAGCATTTCGTGGTACGCGAACGGATGCCAAGTGGCTGACTACCGTGGCGACGTTCACCTTTATATAGAGACGTTCCTTCGTTGCTCACCGATGTGGCCACGACCGATATTTTTCCTCCCCTTGCGCAATGCTCCCAGCTGGAACGTGAATCGTCTCGTGGACGAAAAGGACAGCCAGACAACGACGACGATTCCTTTGCTGCCTGCTTTTTTCGAGGGAAACGTAGTTTATGTACTTCTTGCTATGTATTAAGGGGACGATGAGGGGGTGGTTGTATGATAGAAAAATTAAGGAGTACAGAAGTTTGATGAGAGATTACGAAGCGGGTGATTTGAGAGGTGGGTTAGATAAGCGATGGGAAACGATGGGATTGTTTGTTATAAGTAGACCGCGGATTTTTATGCATTTTATGGGAAATTGAAATGTGTAAAGATGCATAGAATACACACAATGTGTACAATATATCAAATGTTTAGAATATACCCGATCATCATAAAATTTCGCGAAGGAAATAGATCTTTACTTAGGTTCGATTTCTGTGTTTTATTGTTAATAAACTTTGTTTGTTAATGAAAATATAAATTTCCATCAACATCCACAGCCTACTTACGAGTGTGCGGATTTTGTATTGTTTGATAGACAAAGTAATTACGAAGATGAAGTGTTAGGAATATTAACTATTCGTAAGAGTATGGCTGATAACTTTCGCGCTGAACCCCCGCGATGGTTCGTGTTATTAGAAACCACGATACTTCTGGCCGACACGAGTCAAATAGCAATGTCGCGAACACCGTTCGAATTATTTATATATTTATTTTCTGCTTTCCTTTGGTTGCTTGATCTTTTTGTCCTTTATTTCTTTTTATCCATTCGTTGGTAGGTTTTGTTGGTTCGGTTGTTATCGCGGTTATATCGACGGCGAGAGTGTAGGAGTAGGACGTGGACAATGGCGAAATCCCAATGGCGAAACGGCTTGAATAAGCGTATAATATTCAATGTGTAATAATGAGGTATTGTAGAGGGGTAAAAGAAAACGCGAGTATAGAATGCAATTAGGGAAACAATTCCGTTTATTTTCTACCGGCGGTGTATTATGATATTATTTAAGGAAGGTTTCACCATTCGGAAGGAAACAGACGTTACGGTGTGCAGTTCCCGTTTGAAATATCCGTGGAAGGAGGATGAGATGGATATGACGGGGTGGCGTGGGAGGAGGGCAGGGCAGAAAGTATTTTCGTTGGAATATAATAATTAAAACGAGTGCGAACAATGGGCCGCGTTCAGGTTGCACGAATGTTGCCGCCCTTCGACGCATATTGTATCGACTGGCATTGTGGTTCTAGAATTCATGATTTATTATGGAAATACGTTCGCTCCAGGATTGTTAACGGTGTAGTTTACGATTAACAACGAAACGCTTGTTGAAACGGATTGGCGAATGCGACAAGAAAATAGTCGCATTGATCATCTGATATGCGTTTTACGGCGAGATTCGATTCGCAATGTTTTTAGATTTACGATTAATTAATTCGTTAACTTTTTTAATTTATTATATTGCCAATAGTGACTCGCGAAAGTATTTGAATATCTACTGTAGAAAATTTGTACGAACGTATTGTGTATATTGTACAAAACTTTCTGAAATTTCATTAATACTGTAATGAGACACGATTGTTATAATTACATTGGTAAAGTCAGAAATCAATCTGCGAATGTATATAGGAAATGCAAGAGACTTATTGCAAATATATATTTAGTAAGAAATATAGGTGCAGCATAAACAGTCACTCTGATAAGTGTCCAAATACTTTCGTGACTCAGTCTATATTTATGAAAAGTATTTCCTGTGTATGTCAAGTCAATGTTATTTGATCCCCTGTACCGAATAATTACACTTAATAATAATAACTCAGCTTCGAATAAGCAAAGAACGAACTTCCACTCTGATTCAAATTCTCGTTAAACGGGCGCCTAAAAAAGCGCCAAAAAGATCACCCTAGAAACTATTATTGCAAACACTCTCTGTTAATTCCAACAACCTTCTCCTCCCAAACGTTCTTTTAATTCGCCTCGAAACGTTCCACGATTCTCCGTGAGGAGTGCAGCTCCATTGTTTGCCGCGCGGCATGTATGTATGTAAGTTTCTCGTTCGTCGACAGTCGTCGAGTATACGACAGGCGCACGGTGAAAAAAGCGCCAGCGAAAATTCGGAATTTTCGCCCACTCCAAGTCGTCTCGAGGCGCAGAGCCGCGTGGAACGCGAGGAACGGGGGAAAGTTGCAGTGGTGCGTGTACATAATGCGCGTTTTTCCGAGACGACGAGAATTTCTGTCGCCCTTCTAGCCGATTCTCCCTTTCTTCCACCCCTTTTTCTCTAAGCTGTGCAGAATTCTCTGTTCTCCCCGTTTTTCCAGCCCGTTGTTTCCCTTCTTCCTTCCATCCTGCCTTCTTCTCGCTTTTCCCTTTCTTGTTGCACGATTCTGTTTTCGCGTTCCTCCGCTGTAAACCGCGTTACCCGAGAAAACGCAAGTTGAACTTTTGGTGGAATAGATCGAACTTTTTTTAAGGTACTTCGAAGTGAATATGATAGACATGCTCGTGCTATGCGATAAATATAAGCTGCCCTGTTACACGTTTAACAGACAGTATAAGATATGCAAAGTCCTTCATAATAAATATAAAATTATTCTCACATGAAGAAGAAATATACCTACATACAGCCCTGTTTATAATAATAGGATATTTGCAGATAATTAAGCCTCAAATACCGAGAGGAAATTATTGAAACTTTAAAAAACTATTGTCTCGTTTGAATGACTTCGTGAACGTACAGAATCGCGATCGTAAATGAAAGGTGCACGGGAAAACGTAGTTATAAAAAATTGTGGTGTACAACGAGGTTCTCGACTTTTAGACTTCACTGTGTTACGTGTTATTCGAAATCAGAAATAAAAGTTGAGAATCATGTAGAATAAAACGAAGAATAAAATGATGCTTTATTTCGATATAGGAGAAAATAACGAAGTTACGACATTATATGTTGGAAAATAAATTTTCGTTTTTTGAGAAACGCTAATTCTCGACATTCTCCATTTTTCCCAGTGATATTCTTCAGATGCAATAGACCGATCGACATTAATTAAAAATATCTTGTAAATTCCTTTATTCCTTACTTTAATCCTAACAGATATTCCACTGTTGCTTGATCATACTATACTCCGAAATGTCCAATATGCAGAACAGAAAGCGTAGGCAAAGTCGTCGAACGAGCCACGGCTCCCAAAAAGGGTTCAACAGGCTGCGTGGCTGCACCAGGCGACCGCGCACCTAATTTATTGAAATAACGCTAATTTATCGCGTATCCCGCGGCCGGTCCGGTACTCCGGGCTTCCAGGAATCCACGAAATCTATCGAACGGTCCCTGGGCACGAGTAATATACACGCTGCTCGCGCGCTCGTCGAGAATTAACTCGGCGTGACGCGGTCACCCTTATCACCGTCTCTATATAATTCTTCCGGAGTGACCATTACAGGCTACAGGTGCTTCCCACTGTCCCGTCTCCACCTTCTTTGCACGATATACTCAGCAGTTGACTGCGTTTTTGCGTGTTGAATCGCGATCATCTATGTGTTACGGACGTATGATCATTGGGAGCAGGAATTTGGGAAATACTAGCTTGAAATTGGGAAAGGGATTTGTTAATCCTTTGGCGATAGCTAATATTCTTTGTTGCCACTATTTCAAATTTGGAGTTGCATTAGGTTGTCCGAAAAGTTTCTTTCGTTTCATAAGATGATAATAGATGAACAATAATTTTTGTTTTATATTATTTTATTAAATTAGGTGTGATTCATTTCGTTTTATTTCTATTATTATGTCCGTCGAATTTGGGAAATAATAGCTTGAAATTGGGAAAGGGATTTGTTAATCCTTTGGCGATAGCTAATATTCTTTGTTGCCACTATTTCAAATTTGGAGTTGCATTAGGTCGTCCGAAAAGTTTCTTTCGTTTCATAAGGTGATAATGGATGAACAATAATTTTTGTTTTATATCATTTTATTAAATTAGGTGTGATTCATTTCGTTTTATTTCTATTATTACGTTCGTGCATAATTCAATAAACTAATATAAAACAAAAAACATTGTGCGTTTATTATTTCCTTATAAAACGAAAGAAACCTAATACTTCAATATATTATACATTATTAGTTTCGAAAAAAATTGGAATCATTTTTTCAATTATATTTACACAATCATGCACAAAAATGTTCGTACATCATGTAAGAAGGCAGTTCAGAATAAGTCGATGAAAATAAAATGATAGAAAATTTCATTGTACAGATAGAGTCTTCGATGTGAAAATAATTAAAGGCTGTTTCGTTACTACTTTAAATGTTACGTAGCTATTATGTAATTATTGTACATACAACAGAAAGGGACATACAAATGAATAGCCACTTTAATAGATGTTATTTATGAACTTCTTCGTAGCTGAATCGAATTACGAAATTTGTTTTGAGTCGAAGGTGTAGGTAGTGTGATGGTATACATTTTTTATTACTTGCTATATCTACTTAGCATATAGCTGGAATTATAATACGCAAATGTTACTTAGTATTTCATTTTCTCGATTTATATTGCAAAAAGCTGGTTGCACCTTGTCGTGCTCACCGTTCGTAACTTTCATCAACGCGCGAAAGATTTATAATCAGTCAGCAGTATAAACTTCGCGTCGCTGGACACAGGTGCAAGCTAACAAAGTGACTGCACGCGCTCTTCGTTCCACGCGAAGCGGAGTACGGAAAATAGCGAGAAGGAAAAGGAAATGAGATGCGCGGCAGAGAAACAGCGAAGAAAATTACAATACTAGCGTTGTTTATGAGTTCAGAGAAAGAAGACATACGAAGTCAATTAAAGACCAAGCTCGCAAAGACAAAGAAAATAACAAATTGAAGAAAACTACATAAAGAAGCGCACTGAAAAATGTACATGATGTTCCGAAGAAACTACTTGAAGTTGAAGTTTAATTTGAAAAAATTTACCAGCACCAAACTGATATGAAAACTATAAAAAAGAATCGAAGAAGCTCGTAGAAAGTAATCAAGATTTCACAAAGAAATTAAAAGCTTCGTAAGAAGAAACAATGTACCATATTCTCGAAAAACAAACTCGAATACATGCGGCTAGCTCAAATCCGTGTTTGCGAAAGGAACAATGGAATAATAGAAAACGTGATCTACACGGTTCAAGGGGAAACGAAAAATCAAGCTGGTAAAAAGGAAACGATCGCAACGTCAAACAACATCCGACAGGCGTTAATACCGGAAACAACGTAACACTGTTGAAACGCAAAAAGTCGAGCCACGTTGAGGCGAGGAAAGAAAAAGGAACATAACGTAGCTGGCTGAAAATTAAAAATCAACCCAACCATGGTGCTTTAGAAAGAGAAAGAGAAAAAAAGAGGAATAGATGCAACGTTTGAAAACTCGCAATACACGCTGTATGACAAAGTCGAATTAGAAAAGAGAAAATTAAAGGTCGGTGGGAAAGGTGAGAGGACAAAATTAAAGATCGAGCAACGAGAGAAGGGGTAAAACGAGGGGAAGGAGGATCGAAAGGGGGAAGCGGAGAGCCATGGAAAAATAAGGGAGAGCGAAGGAGGTTTAATTTAGTGTCCGAGTGCATGCGGCCTCGGTATAAATATTTTTATTTATCCGTGGGCCAGACTGTACGATGTCTAGCGGTGCATGGTGGTATATGGTGGTGTGATGGCGGAGTTGGTGGTGGTGCGTCCGCGGAAATAAGCCGGTAATTTACGTCCACGAGGCGGCCACGGATGCCCCCGGTGGGAATTTTCGGCCGATTTATGGGATTCCAGCGTCGACCACGAAAGTGTAGAATTAAAGAACACATTGTGCTTGCCGCGGGTCTGTACACGCACGCTGCGCGCTACGTCCATTCGATAAAAACGCGGATTAGAGGGAACAGCGTGATTCTTTCCTTCTGGAATAGGAAGAATCGACGTTTCGATTCTATCGATTATACTTGTACTCATGTACGGGGAAAATTCTAACTCTGTTTTATCATCCTTCAGAGTATTTTTTTAAAAAAAGTATTGTTACGGTATGTTCTGATAAATATAATAGATATCAAGGATGTAATAGTTGGATGTAGTTATAGACCTATTTCTCATTTTATAATTGACGAGAAGCTGTAGTTCAACTTTTGATTCAATCAACAATTAAATAACTACTTTGTATTTTTTCTTCTTTCGACTTTGTGTACCGACAACCCCTTCTAATAATCATTTTACTAGAATCAGCATCTAAGTGAAAGAAAAGATTTTCATTCATCAGAAAACCCCTAACTATACAATTAACCGATTCTCTGTCAACTACGAGATATCTCGTAGTAAGCGCATGTACCAAGACTGCGGACCACGAGATATCCCATACTTTGCGCTACAAGTTTAAATTGATCGCAATTGGTCAGGGAATAAGTTTGAGTTAGGAATTATTAGAAACTATGAACGAAAATTGTATATAATAATATGTAAATTTTGTGAAATTCCGTGTATTCCTTAAAATAAAATCTTAGCATCCAGGACAAGACGTACTAAATTTGCCTGGCAGTGAATGGGTTAAACAGCTATTCAGTAATTTTTCTACTCTCTGCTTCTTGTAGACTGTGTACGCTAACCCCTGGTTCCAATAATCATTTCATTAAAATCAATACCCAGTGAGCGGAATCGGCCTGTGTCTGGGAGCTGGAGAATTGTTGCCAGCGTTATTCTTACCTGGCAGCTCTCCTCCCATTCCTGCCCGGTCTCACCACCTCCCTCCGTCCGTTTCTCCGCCTGTTAACCCCGTGTTCGACAAGGTTTCACTAGAATTTCCAGCTAATAACGCGCTTGCGCTCGTTATCGCGCGTCACACGTGCATTAGCACGAAGCTAAGGGAACTCGTGCACGCTCCACTCGGCGTGTTTCCTTTGAATGTTCGCCGTTTCGCTGCTTGAAAATTGTTTATAAGTGAGAAACGGAGAAAGAGCCGGCTGGCTAAAGGGGCGGCAGCGTGCCAGAGAGGGAAATAATCCACGGTGTTTCACTCACCGGCAAAGGTGTCAACACGCTCGCGGTCATTCGCTTCGCTAAAAGGGGCAAAGACGAGGGAGGGTAGAGAAAGAGAAGGAGGGAAAGGTAGTCGGCGAGTTTCAAGGTGCAAATTAGGTAATTGTAAATCGTAAATACAACGCGATGCAATTACACCGTGTCGCGTTCCTTTGAAGCAATTATCGATCCTTCGCTTTGGCAGCGTTCGAGCTCCAACTTATTGTTAACGGAGTAAAGGTGTGATGTTCGGAAAATAGTGTCTGAAAACGAGACACGCAACTTTTTAACGGTGTCTCGTGTTTCGTTGTGTTTGTACATTTTTTAATTAATGCTTTTTAAATCGTTATTTCAATCCAGTTTAAAGATGAATTTGTTTCAGTAATCTAAGTGAATTGAGTAGTTTTTTTTAAAGATATAATACATCTTTTTGATAGAATAATATCAGCGAGCTATCCAACAACCGTCTCAATTCCTTTTTTTGCTAAATGATCAACACGTTGAAGACGTTTAAGGTCATTACACATTAAAAAAAGGAATCAAAATTCGAAAGAAAGAAAACAGATTTCGATTCCGGTATCCATGTCCACAAGAAAACCGAATATGGAACTACCTGCATGCATTGGGTGCTCTTTTGTGAGTCGAATCTCATTGTTGCCACCCTAGAAATACGCTCGATGATTCCGTTTCGATCAGTAACACGTCGGGGACCCCCTGGCCACGATCGATTGAGTTTCTTTTTTCTCATTCATTGCCCTGAATACACGTATCAAGCTCGAGAAACGACAAACAGGGGGCTCAGAGGGGACGAAATGTGATTTCCTTCTCCTTCTTTTTTTCACCTTTTTCCACCGGAGAACCCTTTCCGGGGCGCGAGGGAACCCGATTCTCGAGATAAACAATCTGCTCTCCGCTCACTTCGGGACTTATTTCCCTTTTGTGCGAAAAGCAGCTATAGCAACTTGGCTTACAGCATGCTCGACATACGTGATCGAATTCTGTCGATGAATTTTACTCCAGTAACGATAGCATGATTGATTCAATTCGGTGAAATCATTCGGTTTGATATAAGATAAATGTTGTTGTTTAGAACGTGGACTGGTAGAATGTAAGATACTTCATTATTACTGTGCTGTAGAAATTCGTTTGATTGGAATCCAATGGAAACGATAAATAACGTCGTTCAATTAACAGCACAGCTTCGGATCGGCGACAATCAATCGTCCGCTACAATCAAGAAAACACATTATACAGATAATTATTTCACGATGAAAGGGGACGATACGAACATCGTCATATAAAAATGAATATTTTCCAAGGAAAGGAAGAATTTAATCCGTCTAAGCTAGGAATAAACGGTGGAAAATATTCTTCTCGAAAGGCTGACCAGGAACGTCCAATTCTACTGAATCGTTCAACAGGCATTTGAAACGTTAAACGGCTGTATAACTGTTAACGTTATCAATCTCTATAGATAAAAGCACGAACAACAAAATTCTTTTACTAATCTTTTACTAATAAACTTCAATCTCTATGATCTTTCCTGATTAACTTTCTATCAGAATCTTGCACGATGGAACTCTAAACCATTGTTCTTTGAAAAATGTTCCCTTAAATAATGTCTTCCTTCGAGTGAACGACCACCAAACTTCAAAATACTTTAAAAATGTCATCAATTCAAAGTTCTTAGGAATTAAGTTTCGGAATAAACATTTTCAAAACTCATTCAGAAATGTCGTAAGCGTTTGAACGAGGCGTTAGCATTGTTACACGGAACAATTAGGAAGGAACAAATAGAAAAAAGAGAATGGAATGTTGGAGGTAGAGGAGGGAGGAGGAGGATCTCAGATCGGGGCAGGACAGGGTGAACCGATCGAAAGATTGTTTAGCGGAACGCGAAGAACGAACGAATCGAAGATGGATGTAGCGCGTGCGAATAGGTTTGCTGGCTGCGTTCATTAATCAGGAAAGCCCCTTTTGCATCCGCCAGTGCCATAGAGATATCGATTGCCTCGGTTCAACGGGCTCTATACAGCTACTTAGTCCGCCTAGAAGCACCTCGAGCTCGTCGACTGTGCGCCGGATTTCCAATAAACGTCATTAACACTCGTCAGGCCGTGCAGGAATCCGCGCGCCACGTCGACGCGTAAAACTCGCCGATTACACTGGCCGAAGGGATCGACGATGAAAATTAACTGCGTACCGTCGGTGAATACAGAGACGTCGAATTTTTCAAGTTACAGGCTTTTTTTATTATAGTTTTTCCTGGATCTCTCTGTCATTTTCAAGGCAAAAATTAACGTTTATGTTTTTAGAAGACTTTTACTGACTTTTGTAGACTTGACAATTTTTTGACAGGTAGAATCGACGATGAAAATTAACGTACCGCTGGTCTGCTTAGTTGTAATACTCAGGTGTTACAACACCGTGCGTATAAATGACAAAGACTATTCGAAGTGAGAGAAAAATAAATACTCCAAGATCCACTGATTTTATCGTATTTTTCTATATGAAAAACTTTGGACAACTAATAGAATTGAATGTGAAATGCTATTTTCTTGCATTTCTTCTTACTTATATTCTTCTTCTGTATTCCTTAATTTTTATCCTGTACCCTCCTCACTTTGATCTGAAATCTGCTTCTATTTTTCAGTTCTAATAAGAATTAAACAACTCGACTCGAGCTTTTCCAACGAAAGCCTGGAACAAAAGACAGGAACGCGATGAAAATCCTTCAGAAAAATGCTATTCTTGGTGAAAAGGGTTACAAGGCCTGACAGTGTGCTCGATCGAAGACGGGCGCTCATCGATCGCAGAAGTGGCAGGACAATCTTCTCTGGACGGTTCTCCGCGAATCGGCTGGATGTCCCCTCTCCTTGCCTCCGTGTCCGTAGTTTTGCATTATCCCCATTACTGCTGATTCACACGTCCTCCTTTGTGGGCTTTGTGAGCCACGACAATGCGGGACGGGGCTCTCTCCTTTTCCTCTCTTTTTCTCGCGCTTAGAAAACACGAATGGCCCGCAACACCGAGCCGGATGACAAACGACGCCACGCCGTACCCCATCGACCTGATATAATATGCGACTTCGTCCTGGATCCTTCGTCCTTCGCCCAGGCCCGGCCACTCTCCTATCTTTTTCTTTTTTTACACGTTTTGCTCTTTTTCCTCGTGTGTCTCGGCCTCGAATTAATTGTAATTAGCGCCGTTTGTGTCCGACGTCCGACGACGTGGTTCTTCGACTTCAAATGGTTAAGCGACGCTTATGGTTGTTCGAATTACGGTTTTGGCATAGATGATTGTAGTTTTTGATTACGTAGCGGTCAATGGATTTAATTAAGGCGTTTAGAAATTTCGATGTTTCGAAACTGTCCTAAAATCTTCATTATCACGAAATTCTCGACGATTTAATTTATTGAAGAAACCAAGCAGTGAAATCAGTCTCTTACTATGTTATACATACAGTCTCTTACTATGTATAATAAAGTACTTCGATTTGTCCAAACTTCACAAAACTGTGGAACGTAGGTGGGAAATAGTGAGAAATAGCGATGATTTTAAACGAATCTTTGGAATTCCCTTACACAACTGCATGTTAAAGAATCAAAATATAATAATGAAAACTGATTATAGAACTGCAAATGATATACTGGAATAACGTTCGCCTCTGAACAAACCGTTAAGTATGCCACTTCAAATACTCCAAAAATGTTAAGATATTTGTTCCTATTACAAAGATATATCAACAAATTTAAAGTATCTGTCAGCGAATTTCTCTCTAATCATCGAATCGTTCAACGCGCTTCGCTCGTAATCCTTCGAACTCTTTCATTGCTCAAACCTCCTTCTTAACTTCACGAAACAATCACCAAAAAGAGAACGAATATTAATTACGATTGAAAGCGGCGCTACACTTCCTCGCACCAAGCAAGCACATCAATTCCACTCAAATCGAACCAGCATAGAATCAACGACCGATCGATTGATCGATCGGTAAAGTCGATCCTTTGATGCGGTGCCGTCGATTTTCGGATTCGACGGGTGAAATGAAAGCCCTGGCTGACCGAATAACACCGGTGGCCTTCGCTAGACACCCACTGGGAGTTATTAAACGATCTACAATGCTTGTTGCCGCGTCACCCATCTCCACGGCACCTTCAGAAGCCGTAATCAAATTCGTCGGGCCTGATAATTCGACGGCGGCGATCGATGAAACACAGACGAATCGTTCTACCAAGTCTCGCTGGTCACGTTGCCTGTGGCCTTTTGTCGGCCCGCGAAAATGAGCTTCTGTTTCTGGTCCACGGGCAAACGTAATCGGCTCGCTGCCGTCGATAGCCGATCAACTGTGGAATAACATTTGCTAAATGAACGGACGAGCGATCGCCGCTGGAAGCACGATCCACGATTGTTTAACCCGTGATCGTTTTAAAAAGAGATGATCGACATGTACAAATCGAAAGATTAAAGCGATAACACGTTCTTGTGCATTTATAGTATCTACATATTTGTTTATTGGTGAAAATGTTTATCGAGGAAGTGGATACGTTAGCTTTTGTCGAATCTTGTTTAACTTCCACCTTTGTTGCGGGTAAACTTTCGTTTTCTATCTTCAGGAACTGTAAATTCTTTTCATTGGAAATGCTTCTGCAGGTAGCTTTGTTACCGATTTTTATTTGGCAGAACCAGTGATCAAAAATCAATGTGTAGCTATGCCAAAAACCGAGGAACCATGGAATCGTAGGATTAAGAAACTAAGTAACCAAGAAACCGAGGAATCAAGATACCAAGGTACCAAGGAATTAAAAAAAACCAAGTAATCAAGTAATCAAAAGGCCATGAAATCAAACAGCAAGAAACAAAAAAAGAGCAAGAATCCAAGAAATCCAAGGACCCAGCAAATTAGTTTCTCCGAAGAAAATGTTTCTCGCTTTGAGATGTTCTACCATCCACCATTTTCTCGGTAGCCTCGTTTCATTAGCGGCTGGGAAAAGGTTCTCGTGAAGAACAGAAGGAGTACAGAATGAACACGAATGGAAACTTTCTCCGTTTCGGTGTCTCTTTCTTTCGAGCGATGTAATCGCGTAAACGCGTATCGTTTTGTAGTCGTCGGCCACCTGGGAGCGATCGAACATCGAACAATCGTAGCGCAGAGTCACGATCGCCTCGAAGTGGCTGGTGGAAAGGCGCGGAGAAAATGAACGGACGTAGAAAAGGAACGCTTGATGGAAGTAGAGAAAAGAAGGAGAGAGAAAGAGTAAGATGGACGGAGAAAGACTGGGGGTGGCTGTCATTATAGGCGAAGGGAGAGCACAAAACGAGGCCGCGCTAAAGAAACGAAACTCGTAGGATGACGATCGAATACAGCGTTTAACGATACTCGATTGTCGAGGATTCCGGTCTCGAAATTGGCCTGCTGGACCACCTGTACGGCCAATAGCGTATCACGCGTGTAGTAACGACGTATCACCGCAAGAAATTAACATTCGGTAAAATAATCAATAACGATTAATTTGTCTTATTTTAATTACACTCGTAACTGGTAAAGTGTAACTTATCAGATTTCATATATATTTTTTATTTTTGCGATACGTTGGAAAATACTGATCATCAGGTATTGTATCGGCAAAATAGTAGCTTTCGTGTGTTAAGGGATGATAAGACTGAAAGTATAAAGGAAAAGGTTTGCTCGCAATTCAATGAATGGCGATTCATAACTGTTATCTGGATCCCGCAGATTGCGCACTCAGTCTGTTGATGTGCTCGATACGTGTGGTCGGATATAACGGAACAAAACGAGAATATATATGATGTTCTTTACGTAAGAGGAACTGCTTAATCGAAAGAAAAGAAGCTTGTAAAATATTCTTGAAAAATATCCTCGCAATGGATTATGTGTTTTTCATTATTTTTGTGAAACTTTCCAATTACTGGCTTGCTAATTTGTACATTAGATTTATTTAGAAAAATAATTTACGAAGGAATCTCAGTGTCACGAATTACTCTGAATTAATCGAGTCAGTTCATTGGTCGGTGCAACGTGCAAGCCATCTCGATCCCTCTTTCCAATCCTTCATCCCCCGGTGACCGATCCTTCGAAGATGAGTCACTGCGTCGCGATGTCGATTCACCGTTGCCGCCGGTAATCGACTCGACAATCGATCGTTTATACAACCGAACGACGATCAATAATCGACTTGACATTTTAAAAAGTTCCACGAGAAAATACAAAAGGGCGAACTTTACAGTTATCGCAATCAAGTGTGGAAAATTGATATTGGCATACACGGTTTGAATAAAAATGAAAGAAAATTTGTTCCACTAACATATTATCTATAAAATAATAGACAATCAGAGGACAAGGTAAAAGACGCTATTTTCGAGCGAATAAATTTGAAACGAAATTTTAAAGATTTTCCAATCCGTATATTTAAGATTAATTAATTTCTAACTTAATCCAAATATATGAAGAGTAAGGAGAAAATTTTGATCGCGGAATGACGTTTCGACTATTCGAAGTTTTCTCGTTAAATTATTAGGGGAGGATCCACTGCTGGTTATTTTATTAATCCTATTTTCCACGTGTTAACCCGCCCGTTAAAATAACACAAGATTCAGCTTCTACAACGATGAAAAGGGATCTAATCGGCTCGTAAATCCAGCGACCGAATTTTTTTTTCCAAGCATTAATTTCCATCTAAATGGACACCGAATTAAGATACGGAGGTGGCACGGGGGCCGAAAGTACCAAAGGAAACAGGAGAATAGAGACTAACGCGAAGAGACCTTCGCTCGTATGGAATGCAGCTGCCACAATGCAACAGCTCTTACACCGACGCGTGCATACAATCTTGGATTTGTATCAATGTGATCCATGTGTGGGACCTACCTAGTCGGCGATAGATTTCGTATGATACCATCGATAGAATTAATTCTCGTTGCTCGAGAACGATGCTCGTCGATTCTCTGTGATCAGAATTTCTCGTATAATTTCATTTCATTAAATTTTTGTTCTCCATAATATCAATTGTTAACTGTCATTTGATTTCCATGCGATCTTTTCAGTTATTAAAAATTCACAATTCCTTCGAATTCTCTGTGATCTCTGTGATTCTCTGTGATCAGAATTTCTCGTATAATTTTATTTCATTAAATTTTTGTTCTCCATAATATCAATTGTTAACTGTCATTTGATTTCCATGCGATCTTTTCAGTTATTAAAAATTCACAATTCCTTCGAATTCTCTGTGATCTCTGTGATTCTCTGTGATCAGAATTTCTCGTATAATTTTATTTCATTAAATTTTTGTTCTCCATAATATCAATTGTTAACTGTCATTTGATTTCCATGCGATCTTTTCAGTTATTAAAAATTCACAATTCCTTCGAAATCTCTTGACAATAATTTATTGAATCTTCAATAGTATTTTATTGTCAGTCTAAAATACCGCTTTCTAAGGTCTATTATCGAATTTCACTCTAATTGGATGTTTTGTGACACAGCTACCTCAAAACCACGTACAGTTATCATCTACGGTTAACGTCTACAGTTATTTCAGATACAATCTTCAAACCGCGTGGTAAATCTACCATAAATTCCACTTAATAATTTCCAGTTAATAATTGGAATTGAATATTTTTCAATATACTTGCTGAGATCCTGGAATTACGTTTAAGGCGTTAAGGAACATGTGGGACATGTTTTGTATTTTTGAAGTATCGATTTTAGACATTCAAACGAATGTTAATATATAAAATCATCGCTTGAAGGATCTTTTCCAAGTTATATGTAACTGAGTCTTGTACTAAAAGTCTTATGTATTTACAAAATGTCGAAAGTCTTCTGAAGTTCTTCAAGAGAAAGGCAAGACATATTCGCGAGTTGGAAAATCGTAGCGCGCAATAAAGAAAAGCGAGAGAACGAAGGAAGGCTCGGCCTCGATGTTGAAGGCGTTCACGTATGAACATTCGTACGGCAGGAGGCCGCGACCAGGTGTACGGGTGTGAATAGACAACCGGCTAATTTACATACACCTAAACCGACGTGCAGCCTTCTCGATGACCTGGAATTCCCGGCAACAAAGGTCCTCCGTTTTATCCGGCGGGTGTATCTTCGCCGCTTCGAAAAGAAGAAATTCACTACCTGTTAGCTTCGATGAGAATGCACCGCGGAAAACATCTTCTCCTTGTATCAAATTCTTATTTTCAGCAAATTATACTTAAGAAACGTATGAATGTGCTGATACGTGCGTGAAAATTAATTTTATCAATGAAATCTTCCGTGAAATTAAGGTATTCGTTAATTTAGATTTTTTCATTCTACTGTTAGGTTGAATTAATGAAAGGATTTTAATGGAGTGTCGTTTATGTTATATTCAAGAAAGAAGACATAGTTTTTTATACTGAGATAAAAGTGAGGATTTTGCGCAGCTGTGAAAAGGTAGAACGTGCGCCTTGTTAAAAGCAAGTATTGTATGGTAAATGAGACAACGAGTTTCGACTGGATAGAATTCCCTTGAAGCGATGAATGCTAGTTTTTTTTTTCTAAATCAGGTGAACGTTGAAACTCGCGGCCATTGACATTTTCTTTTACGTGGATTATTCACGCCTCTTGCTGAATTTCAACCGTCACGCACGGGTCTGAGAATCCTTTATTTATCTTCGATAAGAGCACGGAGAATGTAACAATTGAGAAGTTAAAAAATTGGGTGATTGAGAAATTGCAAGTGTGAAATGTTCGGAAGTGAAACAATTCAGAGATTTGAAACTTTAATTATTAGAAAATTCAAAGACTCAAAAACTCAGACACCTAAAAATTCTTATATTTAAAGACTTGAGAAATTCGAGATACCAATACTCAAGTATTTGACTTAAGTATTTAAGATTTCTCGCAGATCTTTCTCATTCCGTTTAAAGAAACAATTTTCCCTACAAATATCTGCTATAGACCAACAAACACCTTTAACTACGAATTCCATACTTTGCATTAGCCTCAGATATGGACAGCGAACCGCGCTTATGGCAAATGTTTGCGCAGCGACGAGCACTGGCGTTGCTGGCAACAGCAACGATTGACTCGCATAAACAACTGAAGAGAAGGATTGCTAGCATCGTGTGCTGGCTGCTCGAAATAATTGCACCGCAAACAACCGGCCGGCCGGCTTGCTTTGGCCGAGATTAGGCGATAATTCGTTGAGTATGCCTAGGGAATTATTGCGACACCGTATGACGCTGTTTGCCGTCTGCTTGTTTGGGAGAATTAAGTGGTGACGCGCGGTGTACTGGTTAGATGCACCGACAAGCAAATGAAACGAACAGTACTAGTTTGAAGTAGCTTAATTGTGTTCCCGTGCATTATGTAGATTTATTCGTTCGTGCAAAATACGGTGTAATATTATGGATGTTCAAGGAGGAGTTAATTATGAATGTGTCGGACTAAGAAATACACGAGTAAGTAAAAATAAAGAAGGCTGGCAACATGTGTAGAATTGAAGAAAATGAATAACATAGGTAGAACATGCGTGTTCAATATTTCAAGGAAATGACTTTTTGAATCAGTGATCAGTAAAAAAAATCGTGAATTTGTAAATCTGCAAGAAGCAAGAACGTAGGTCCCTACTCAGACAAATTGTTATATCTTAATTCAAAAGTTTTGTTTCTGTCTAATAGTAATAGCTATAGAATAGTTCAGGATAAATGCTATTCTTCTAACAAAAATTTTCTCCCGTGTGAAATACGTACAAATTTAAATGTTTCGCTATATATACAGGGTTTGCTATATCATTTCGCGGGATATAGTTTGTAAAAGGGCAGAGATATTTGACTAGACTGAATGGGCAACACGAGCAAGTTTCCCCCGAGCGTAAATTTAAATACGTGAAAGATGGATACCTTCCAACAGCGAGGAAGAAGCTTCAGCCTATGATATAAAAAACGAGCTCTTCTAAGATAAATATTTTTAACTCTTCCATCCTTTCTACGTATCTCCAAACGCTAAGCACCTATAGAAAGTTCCAACCTGCATTTTCCAAGATCAGCTTCTACCCTCGAACCGTCCAAACTTTCTCATACACTGGTACACCGTTTCCAACTCTTAACAGATACTAAGAAACATCGCTTAATTACCAGCAAATCTTTCAAGACTTTTCTTACAAGAAATCCTCCACCCAATTAAGGACTTCACCTACTTACACTCTCCCCTACCACATCGATCGATCAAAAAACCAAAGAAAAGAAGAAAGAGAGAGAGAGAGAGAGAGAGAGAAAGAGGCAAAGGGGAAATCGTATGCAAAAACCCGACCTACTCCACCTTATTTACGTCGCCTCCTCAACCTGTAATATCGTCGATGTAATTTCTGTCGGTGCGTGTCGCGTTGAACGATGAAAGAAGTCGAGCAAGCGCACAACAGACGACGAAGAGAAAGAGAGGAAAAAGAAAAGGGTAAAAGGGGAGGGAGAAGGAAGACGAGGTATCGAGCCGATCCTCGAGTGTCGGGTTCGGAATCGAGCGACGAGCCTGCCGCCAGGTCTTTCCGCGAACAATGATCAACGATTAATTATAGCGGCACGGGATCGTGATCGGTCGTGTAAAACGCGCGCACTCGAGCCACCGCGAAGCGCCAATCAAGGAATTACGCGAGCAAAAGGGGACGCCCGGTTTGCCCGCCGCTTTGTTAATCGCGGGCTGCCTTGCTTCTGAAGCGTGATTGAAAATACTTTGCCAATGGGCTGCCAGCCTCTGTTCTCCAACGAGAAACGCTGCGTCGACGTAGGTCAGGTTCCTTCGGATCTCCTACCAAGGAGATTGATTTGGTCTGATGGCGTGATGAAAAGGGGGTGGTTAAAAGATCCGTTTGTATGGGTTTATGTATGTATAGTTACTTATGAAGGTATTCCAACACTTGTAGATATCCTTTGTGGATATGTTATGTACGTCATACTATCGTCATTGTATCGGTGAAGTTTAGAATGGATGTGGAAATGTTTGCAGAAGCTATATGACATTTAGTGAAAGTATATAGGATTTTAGAGACCAAGAAAGTATTTAAACAATAAATTATCCATTACGTTATCAAGTGTAAATATTCAATTTCGTCATAATATTATAATTGAGATTTGTGGAAGTGGGTAAAGCGATTGTACAATTTAAATCGTTATCAAACATCTTACTGAAAATAGTGCATAATAATAAAAAAAGATAAAATATCATTAAATATTTAATACATTTAAATATTTCTCTAATTACCTTCGCTCGTATATTTCTTACATTTTCCACATGGAAGAATAGGAAGGTAAGGTAATTCAATTCGACGCGATTGCGATTACGGATTTCCGTGAACCTTGATACTACTCGAACCTTGGTAACCAACGAAACGTTTCTCCCTTAAGTGGAACGCGATCTCGAAAGTAATTAATCCTTTAGAAAAGTAAAACGTTCGACGGGCATGTCGGTCTTTTTTTTTTGAGACACATCGAGCGTCAAGGAAAATCGTCGACCGGAAGTAGATCGTGCGTCGACTTGGCTACGTTGAAGGGAACACGAAGAGAGCTCCGGCATCAAGGCTCGAAATTCCAACGTCGAAGCCACGCTAATGAAGCCGCGAGGTGGTGGACGAGCAGCTTCAGCGAACGATTTACATTCCGGTTAAGTGATTTAAGGCAACGAAAGCCACTCGTTCAGCCTGTAGATTGCTCGTCGCTCTATAATAAATTTAATGAGAAAACGTCTGTAGTCGTCTTTTGAAACGGCGCAGGAAACGCGACCTCCTATCGCTTCGTTTCGATCCAACGACTGACAGGACGTATAATTAATAATTAAATTATCTATCTGTCGGACCACGGATCTGGTAGCCGAATTTTAGATAATCAAACGGACGTTGATCGGACATCAAACGACTTATTTTCTCATTGATGACTTTTAGAAAAATCTTGACACGGGTACTTTATTGTATGTCGTGTTTTATGTTTCCTAACTCGAAGAGAGAATGGATTATATTTCAAAGTATTAAACGTCAGGTTTGAGAATAATTTACACGTTAACGTGAAACATCGTTTAAGGAACAGATTATTTATTTAACATATAATGAAACTTGTCTTTTAAATATAACAAACAGAACGCAAAGAAGCTTGCGTAATCGTGTTAAAGCCTTGTAAGGACAAATGAATTTCATTTACATTATTTTGATCCCTGACAAATATAAATACACAATTATCATTTATTTCTAATGTGAACAAAATAACATCCAAAGGCTCCTAGATAACGAGTTATACGTTCACCAAGTTCTCAAATCCAAGTTCCGTATATCCTCTCTTCATAAGAATCATCTAACATTCTGCTCAAACTAAACCACACGACGTCCTACACTAAATGAAGACCTCTATTAACGATCCACACTCTGGTCAAACCCTGAAACCATCTCGCACCTCGAACCCAACGCTAGCCACCTATCACAACCAAATATGAAAATAAAACCTCGTGCATTCTCTTCCCTCTTAACTACACCTTACACGGTCCGTTTAAAAAGGCATGGCGAACAAAAGACGGCGGAACGGGTTCGATGAAATCCCTATCAGGTGCTCGGTGATCCTCCGCCACCGATCCCAAGATGAGGAATCAGGAAAGCCACAAAAAACATCGCGTGAAACCGAGCGTAACCGGGCAACGCTTGATCAGGCCGCTTGTAAGACCAAAACGGGTCCTCTAAGCATTCCAAAGTCAGCAGGTACTAATGAAGTCGTGAGAGGTTGCCAGGAACGGTGCACCGTGCGCGTCCAAACGGTTGAACGTCCGCTGGAAGAGCCAGGGCCCCTGCGGATGATTTAGATTCCACCTAAACGATCTGTCTAACCGAGGAGAGGCCCGTCAGCCCGCCTCGAGTTCGTCGCTGTTCACTCGCTATAATGGATTTAATGAGGAGGTAGCCACCTCTTGCTGAACTGTCGTTCCTCCTCCGCGTGTCCTTTACGCGCGCGAGCGCGCGATGGCTCCCTGAGAGACAGAAACAATGGCGGTGGTCATTCGAGAGGATAATGACGGTGAAAATTGTCAGTTTGTCATGGCAAAAAGATATACGCAAGTTGGTAATCACCGTTCTCACGACTAGTTGAGCTATCGTCTTGCTTGGACGAGAAAGAGCTACTGGTCACGATACTTTTTCGTCGTGATGCACTCATCGTGTAAATATACGGTCAGCCCGTCTTTTCAGTGTTCGTTATCTGGTTTTATATTCGGAGTTTGTTTTAATCATGGCACCTCTGAAACACCGGGAGCTGCAGTTTCGACACCTGCCTGTGTGATGAGAGAAGAATGAGGTGTTATAATGATGGGTGACCGTGATTACTTGATTGCTGCGAGAACGTTTTCTTGAGCAATTGGTGGGTTGTTTAAGAGATCTTGTTTCTTTTGGAGTTCGATGGAGTTTGAGACTGATGGAGAATAATGATGAGGTTCGACAGGTATATCTTTAATTTGCTGTTATTTTTACTTCGCTTTTTGTATATGAGGAAATGTTTCGCAAGATCATTGGAAGAATATATTGCTTTTTTCGGTGTTTGACGAAGTTTGAAGCTGACGAAGACCAATAATGAGATTCAACTGTTGTATTTTAAACTTGATATATTTCTTATCTTATAACTGTCCTGAAGAATCGTTTATTATATTAAGAAGTATACGTTACTAGTACAGAGACTCCTTCGTACAACTCCAATTTTTCTAAACAAGACAAAGATTTTAAATTACAGTATCTTATCTTCATTGATCTACCAATATCATTGTTCCTTTGACACTTATAACAAATACATTCTGCGTCATACATCCAAAAAAGCCGAATTATCTAATGTATCCCTTATTCCATATCAAGCTGCAACAAACTATTCGAAAATTCCGAGTGTTAAAACATCATCAAACTTTAACCAGCATTTAAAACGACAGTGTTACCATCAAATTTCTCATTTTTGTTCCATATTCCATGTAACTCGCTTGACCGGTGTTTCAGTCAGTGCAGGCGATTTTTCGTGGAAAACTTTCTCAGGAACTGGAAGTTCCTTTTATCGGCTATAAAATCACGCTCGCAAGGTTGGCTCGTTCATAGTTGAGAGAAGTGTTTTCACGATTTCAGGGGTGACGCATAGGTGCGAACCGAAAGAATGGCACGGATCTTCGAATGGCGATCGCAGCTGTCGAACTTCGACAATAAAACACCGCTCGAAAGCTTCTTCCAGCGTTTTCCATCGCACCTCCAGCAGCAGCGTGTCGGATTTCGATAGACGGCAGAGCTACTTGGTCGAACGGTGAAACGTGTTCTTTGTTTTCGGGGATTTTCGAGACCCGGACTCTTTTCAGACACACGGTCCTTGGATTTCGCGACCGAATACCATTGTTCGGGCCCCGGAGAATCGGACACCAGACGAGCCTTCCGGGTCTCTTGGATCCATTCAATCGATTCCCATTCTGCTATGCGAAAATTTCCACGTCTTGTTGATGGAGATACCATCAGAAACTTTGTTGCGAGATAATGAGATTTTTCGAATTAATTTGACGCTCTTGCTTATAGAAAGAAGCTTGACTTCTTCTTTCCCCGAGTTTTGTCTTGGACTATTAATTTTTCAATCTTTCATACCATTTTTTATGAACTCGTTTTATAGAACAGCTTCTTGTTTTTTTTAGGTTTCGAGCGTATGGAATTTCAATTTCCAATTATGAGTTCCCTTTATGAAATACCTTTTTCTTGTCCTTGAAGATATTAAGTCTTTAAAAGTAAAGTAACCATTCAGAGAATACATAAGGAATGAACTGTCTATTGTGAATAAAGATAGCAAGGGAATAAAAAATATTAAATAGAGAGTGATATATATTAAAAACGACAAAGAAAAGGGAGAAAGTCCAGAAAAATGGTCTATGCCAGGGAACAAAATAAGAACGGAATAAATCGGAGAGAAAATGGATTCTATTGGACGGATTAGGCCGAAAACGAGATGATGGGACAAACGATTGTAAGACGTAGTCCGAGACCGTATTCGAAGGATAATACTTAACGTTTATTTCTGCTTTTCTCACTTACAATACAATATTTATAGATTACTTCTGCCGCTTAAAAGTCGTAATACTCGAATAATCGGTATAGTTTAAGAGGTTTATCGTAACGATACAAGTACAAAGATTACAGCGGGTCATGGACGTTTCACGAAAGCGTATCTCATTCTATCATTCTTCTTCTTCGTCATCTCTAACATTTCTATTCTCTTCCGTTCGCGAAACGTCTATAAAAGCTCTTTCTCTCTCTCTCTCTCTTTCTCTCTCCCTTTTTCACTCTCACTCTTTCTCTCGTGAAATCGTTCAACCGAACGGTTACAGTAAAAACAACTGAGATGTTTGAAAGAAAACAAGGAAAAAATGAGCTGAAGAAAGTACTAGATAGGTATTTTCGTTGGAGAATTAAACAAACACAAAACGAAAAGAAAAGAGACCAACCAAGAAAGAAGCGATAATATTTAACAGATTCTCTGGCGATTTTCTATCATCTGCTTCACCGGTTATCGAACATTATGCACGTTGGACATACAAGGTGATTTATATTCATTCAATGGTCAACATATTAAGTAAAAAAATAATTATTATTATAATAGAATTCTGACGATTAATAAATAGCTAAAAATTGGAACGAAAGGATAGTTATATCAGTTCTCATTCGAAAACGAACAACAAATTTTTATCACGTCGTCATCTGTAAATCTTTTTAATACTAAACGACGAACGAAAGGCGAAGGAAATTTTCTTGGCCTTTTCTCGATTGAAAAATGGGGAAAAAGCAAGAAAATGTGGGAAGAGGAAGTGACGACGCACTTTTTTCTAACAAATCGAAGGGGTCTATGTACAGCGATTACGAATCAAACGACCGCACGAAAATCACGTTCTCCTTTTAACGGTACCGTTGCACGAAACTTTCTGCTCATCCTGCTCTCTGTTTCTGTGTAAGTTCGTTCGAAACGAAATACCGTGGAATTGGTAATTACCTAATGCTACTGGTGATTAGAAGGGATATGTCGATTCCGTTTTGGAGTTCGATGTTCGATAGTCGAAGCAGGATGTAAAGGAAAAGGAAAGATCCTTGGGATTCTGCGTACATGTATACTTATATGTGTGCTAAATAAACTTCGTTCAGATTAGTCCAGTTTATGTATTTGGATTCAAATCGTTTCAGTTCAAGTAGATATTCTACGGGAAATGATATGAAAAACACTGAAAAAACAACTGAAAAGAATCAGAAAGTGATATTAAAGAAAATCAAAGAACGATTGAAAAGTTGATACGTTTAGAACTTAAAAGTATATCTCGTGAAAGTATATCTATAAAATGTCTCAAACTATTTTAAATCAAATAACTTGATTAAAAAGGACAAGGTGACAGACTCGAAAGAATATTAATTGATAGCTTTATACTGCGAAACTTTCGAAATAACCTGAACGAAAATGCAGGTGCTTCTGTCGATTAAAAAGAAAACACTGGGAACAGGGAGTGAAGGAAAACCGTTTTCGAGCGTCGTGCGCGATAATAATCCTCGCTACACTATTTACACGGGGACTATGTACAATCTCTTTATAATTCCATTTCGAGGATGGAAACCCTATTTTTGCGATAAATAATCGTCACGCGTCGAACCTGACGCTTGGGGATGGCTAGAACACGGAGAGTATCGACTTCGTTGTTGCTTTCAGCGATCTTCATCGTTGATAGCCCTGATTTCACTATGATATTCTTCGTGAATATATTCGTTGGTCCAAGACGTTAGATATTCCTTTGGACGAGTTTTCTCTTGTTACAGCTTCAGAGATCATTCTTGAGAATTAAGATGACTCTAGGAGGTTCATTTGATATTTCATCTTGAGATTCAACAAAGCAATTGTTGATTGAAATTACTGCACAGGTCTCTGAATTTTTGTGTCAAAAGACGATTCTCTATATGTTACTTGCATTATTTAATCATTGTTCTTTATACCAGATATAGATATTGTAGATGCTTTACATTTCGACTATTCTGAATTCAGTGTATCAACTTATATTGTGTATACCAAAAATAAAAATTATGAGGATGAACCAATAATTAATGTTCCTAAAACTAGCTACCTTCTAACAAATTTCGAAAAATTGAATATAATTATAGGCGATAAACAAAGAATTCTATAAATTTTCATTTTAACTCTCGCATTTAAAAATGATAGCTGAGAAAAATAATTTTATAGAAAGTATCTGTTCTTTCTCTGAAGTTCTTATAGAGAGATAAGTAGAATGGCATATTAACAAAGTATAACAATAGGATATAAACGGATATGTAAATTAAAACAGAATAAAATATCGTTATATGTTTCACATCATTACTGACTCATTCATTTAATTAATTACATATAACAATTTCGATAAAACTCTTGTGTTAACCATCTCGAAGACAAAAGAAAAATATATTAGGATGCCAAAGATACCTAGTAGCGCAAAAAGTTAAACCACTACTTTGCTCTTTCTCATTAAAAACAGGAACAATGCCAGTCATCAAGACATAACTCCGTGATTTTATAATTCCTCCCTTCTTAAAAACTTGAAGAACCAGCTTCCAAAAGCAAGAAATCACTCTGAAGCCAGATCAATATCCATTACTAGACTGCGGATGTTTATGAAAATTCGGACGTACTTCGATAACTAAAATCAAAAGAAACGAACCTAAATAGAGACTTGTATCATCTACCAAGCACTATAACAAATATTAACTTCAACTTGGACATTTTGTAAATTTTATTCTGTATATTTGCTATAATTTGTATACCATATACACAAACACCCACAGTCTATCCATTACCTATGTCACATGTATAAACCTCTGGAAACGGTGGACCGAACTCAGGGCAACTGCTCCTCGAAGATGGATCAGAGCTACGTTCTATCGGGTCAGAAGATGACAGTGAGGGGTCGTCTGAACGATTCGTTTCCAGGCGCTGGAGCTGTTTGATAGCCGCTGTATTGGCTCATCTGGGGTCCTAATAGACCGCTGGTTTGCACCGAGCCTGGATAATAGGCTGGCAGACTGGCACCAGGACTCGCAGCCGACGAGGTAGACGTAGAACTCGCGCTAGACGAACCTTGTTCGGTCCTCTCGTGCTGTTTGCTCATGTCCGGAGACTCTGCGGCTGGTGACCTTGTTGGACCACCCCCGACGATACTACCAGGGCTGGACTCTTCGTAAAGCTTGTTGTGCTCGTAACTGGGCCGATTATAGTCGGTGATCGTAGGTTTCTGATCCATGTAGAGCTTTGATTGTTCGAAATACGCCTTCGCGGAGTCTAAATAGCTCCGGTCCAGGTACGATTTTGGACTCGAGTCCAGGTACTTGGGGTCGGAGTACATGCTCATCGCCAGAGTGCTCGGCGGCATGTATGCAGCTCGGTACTTGTCGGCCTCCATCGAGTACTTCATGGCGTCCATTGAGCTTACCACCTGGAACACAGAAGAGAAGATTGGACATTGGTTAGTTATTACTAATTACTATAATTACTATTACTATTGGTTAGTTAGTGGTAACTTCTGGTCTGGGCTGAATGGACAAATTGGCAAATTTGAAGTTAACCGGGTATTGCTGAGATTATGGCTTCTTAAATGGATTATATTCAAGGAATTGATTTTGTCAAGATTGGTGGTTATCGAGAGGGAGATTGATGAACGAGGGGAAAGAACAAATGTCATAAAACTATGATACATCTATGAGGAAACGAGGTTCTATGATTTGAATTGTATAGTTTGCAGTATGAAGTTTATAGTTTTACTAGACTTCAGAAATAAAGTAAAAAGATAATTGATTTATATTACTTCAACTTACACAAGTATATACATCATAAAATAATTAAAAATCAAAATGATCATCGTATCTCCGCACCTTGAATTCCAAACTTAACCTGAACTAAAGCTACCAACGACATTATGTATTCCTCCCAAACTTATCAATTCCAATAAATCCACATAACAAAAGGATCAAAATCGCATTGGAAGCTCCCAAAGAAAAAATAAATGAACATTCCATAAGAATATCTACCACCCTCCTAACCGAAACCTGGGACGAAGAAAGAAACGGTTTCAAGGTGCAGCATTCGACTCGGTCCGAGTGCAAATCGCGAAATCGCCGGATCCGCGACGAGGACACGTCGGACAGACTCGAAAGAGATTTGTTCTATTCGCAGGACAAAGCTACCAATGGCTATAAATTTCATAACCGTTCCAAGGGTTAAAAGATCGGCCGCACGAGGCGGTGGATGGTCCACCGCGTGAAACTGCGACGGGTTTCTTAAAAAGGAAAAAAAAATAGAGGGAACCAGGAGAAGCGCGCGATTATTCCCGATTCTATAATTCGTGGACGAGGACCACGCCGGACCCTTTGTCGGATCGTTAAGCGGCTTTGTCCGGATGATTTACATCCAGTCTTAGCCGCTTCGCTCGTCTCTCCTCTCCCAGCTACGTCCAATTGATTACCGCTCGGTTCCTCTTCTTTGCTCGACTCAAAATCCTTCGCGAATGGTCCTTGCGAATCCTGAGGTTCTCCATCGGTTAAAACGACGTCGACTCCATCACATGGACTCCGGAAATTAACCCATTCGCAACGAATAACGAGTTAGAATCGTGGATGAGTCGTAATGACTTTTCCTACCTGTAGACTATGGTTGTTTATGCATTTATCGGAAGTTTCAGAGTGTAACGATGTACAGAATGAAATGAAAGTAAAGTATTTGTTATAACAGGACTGCAAATGTTGCGGAATTTAACCATATTCCGATAGACACTAACAGATTCAACGTTCGATACCTTTTATTTATTTTATAACATTAAATTATTCTAATAGAGATGGAAGTGAAAAGGGATCAAAGGACTAAGGGATCTGAGGAAAATCTTCGTGCCTAATATGTTTTTGTTTCATATTAAAAAATCCCCTGTTTTATCATAACGTGATATCAAAATCAACAAATATCTATTATTATATCATTTACACATTGTGTTTTTCTTTTCTTCTTTTGATCTTCGTATACGTAATAATCGACAAGTTTTTGATGATTATATACTCATGAGATACAGTGTATTTAATTTTCAACGTTAACAGTGAAAAATTTAAAACTGCACGCCTACTCAAGCGTCGACCAAATAAAATTCCACTTGGGCTCGACGCCACCTTCGTCGCAGTAGTTGTCGTTCTGACAAGACTTAATTACTGTGCAGCAGCATGGTGTCGCCGTTCGAGCGTATAACACAATGTCGTACCGTTATTCTTCTGTTTTCATTCACAAAGGCGCTTATTCGCCGCACTGCCATGTGTCGTCAAGGATGGAAAGCGACGAAGGGAAGAGCGCAGAAGTGACAGAGAAAGAAACGCAAACACGGTGTGTGAATAGAATAAAGACAGAGGAAGAGAGTGGAATGTCTTTTGCTAGCAGAGCACTTTATTTTCCAAATGGCTCTTCTCCATTCCCGGGTCAGAAAGGTTGGCCAAAGCGAGAAAGTCAACCGAGAAGCATTGTTGCTGCCGGTTCGTCGATATTTCACCCACATCGTGCCCTCGTGGATTCGAGACCTCGGAGCAACGTCGAGAATGGACTTTCAATCGGAAGCTCGATTCTGTTCTTTAGATTTATGTACATTCTACGTGAAGTAGACTATCAAGGATAGTTAGAAGAAACTTGCGGTGTAATCTTGCTGAGAGCTAGTTCGAAAGTTTGTGAAGTAAATTTCTGATCAGCATTGTCATATCAGCCCTCTGAATGTTATAACGAATACTTTATTACCCCTTTTAAGATCAAATTCTTTTTCAATTAGAAAAATGTTTTTTTCTTTTATTAATTACTGGTAATAGTAACACGTTTTTGAATAGATTGGAAAGAAAGAATAATAATACTACTACTTTGAAAAAATAACATTCTATACGAACATAATTACTCGTGTCTATACTAGCTTGTGAAACAGTGTATTTCCATTTTCATTTATCCATAGAAAATCAAAACACCGCGTAGTCTTCAATTTAAAAATCTCCACGAGTCATCATCCACCATACAATACCACATAAACAGTCTTCTCCTTACCAACCCCTAATCTTACTCCACCAACCATCTCTGACTAAGAATTTCTCGCATAATTTACTAAGCCATCCCCTTAATTCTCCACAAACCAGAAACCCTCGCATTATCCTCCGATGATCGTCACCCTGTTTCTTTCGACTTCTCTTAGTTTTTCTTAACTCAAGGTTTCTTCTTTGACGAAGCAGCGGCGAAGAAGTCTGACTTGGAAAAAACGTTCATTGGGACGCATCGTAGGCCTGGCGAGATCTTCCTAAATGGTAAAGCCAGCAATGACGGGCACGGTGACGGCGATGACGGTGCCGTTTCGTCCGCGAGCACGATAACACACGGCGGCGCGACCGCGCGTTGGAATTCTTCGCTCGTGCTCGTCGGTTCGCCAATAATAGTCGGTCTGTATCGCACCGCTGCGTCGTTCCAGACGCGTCGGCCATTCAGCCGTTGAATGCAGAAATAACTAGCTATCTGTTTGTCTCCCGTACCCAGCTGCGGAAATTCATACACAGACCACGGTCTCCGGTTTCTGTTTGCGAAGCCACCCGGGGGCCCCTTTGTTGCGACAACGAATGAAACGTACCTACTACGCTCGTCCTCCGCCTCGTACCTCCTCTTCTTTCTTCTCTTCCTGCGGCCTCTCTCGCTCGACGATGTTCGCGTTGCTCCTGCTGCCTTCTCTCATCAGCGATCTATCTCTCCCTTTCCGCGACGTTTCCTTCTGTTACGCGTGGATCGCTGGTCGACGATCTTCTTCGGCGATTGTTTCACTTTTTCAGTTAAGGGAGTCGAGGTTCGATCAAGGGTTCATGGAGATTTGAGCGAGTCTCGAGTGGATCGGCTGAGCTTGTTGTGGGCGGGGGTTGAAATGATCTTTTGAGAATAATTTTGTTAATAATTGATGTATGAGCTGACCCAGAAACCAATCAGTGTAAGTCAGTTTCTCGTTAAAAGTTTTTCGTTAACAAAACTTTCAGTCGAAGGAACAGTTTGGTCTTTATGGTATAGTGTATAATATGACGAGTAATTGCCACGTTGTATTTGTAAATTGCTCGTATTTGAAATTAGATTGTCCGTATCTTAAGATTACTTATTTGGTGCAATCTCGAAGAATATTTGGAGATTTGTTCGAAGCAAAAGGTAAGATATACGTTTTGCAACGATTAATAGAATTTCGCTTGTTTGCCGAGGAAAGGGGCGCGTGAATGCAGCGATAAATCTCGAGATTCCCCGATCGAGTCTCTCCACGTCAAATTCCATTGAATAGGGACGCGCAAGAAATAACCGCGTGGGTGGCTCTTTTCCGCCGGCATCTCGATAACGCTCGGTCCCTGCGACCGTGTCTTACGCATTTTTCGTCCCTGACAAATCGTAATCGCCGATGCTCCCCTTCTCGGCGGAATCAAACCCCTTCCTCCTAACTTGCAGCATTCGATTTAATATTTTTCAATTTATAAATAAAACATTAATATCGGTCAGACTTTTTGATCTAATCTATTATTTATATATCGACAAATCAAGTCAAAAGAAATTTAAGATTCTTAGATTATCGAATAAAATCCATCGCCCACTACTATCTCATAATACAACAAACATCGAAGCAATTCCATTTTCCGCAATATAACGGTACCATACGATTGTACAATCAGGCGCACCTTCTTTCACGAAAGCAAGAGCAACGTGCATGGAATCCGGTCAAAACTCGGACCAATGTCTCCTCTGCCTACCAATACGCAATTATGATTCCACTCAACTATACTGTTGCAATTTTTTACAACGCTGTTTCTTATCGCTCTAAATCACTCGCATCTATACGAAAGGGAAAATTCATGCGACGTCATCACGATCTTGTTTCGACCTGATCCGTAATTCGGTAGCTCGATGTGTATTATACTTCTAATAATACAATCGCACACTCGCGTGCCTTATATCATTAGAAACATAAATCTGTCAAATCGTGCAGTGTTATGCGTACAAAGTTTCAAAGACGTCACATCGTTGTTCCGCACCTGGGTGTGACGACGATAAATTTGCTCGTTTGTACCGAGCATTACACACCATCGTTATATCAAAGACTGAAAATTAACCCGGAAATAGCGTTGGAATTGTTTCAGGATCGCACGTTGCGATTCGTGAACGACATAGATTAGTTCCGAACGAGGAAGATAAGTGGCTTGACACGGAAACAACATCGGGAACACGATAAACGGGTTTTGAGACAGGAAACGATTGTTTGTTTACAAGATGCATCGACTCACCTGAGCAGGTGCTGCTAGACCCGCAGACATCGCCGCTGCGGACTGCTGTGCTGCTGCAGCAGCGGCTGCGGCCATGCTGGCTGCAGATAGTGAACCATAAGCGGCAGCGGGACCATAATACGATCCCATTCCTGCCTGTCCCATTCCGCCAGCCATTCCTGCAACAGATAGTTTATAGCGTGTAAAAAATCTTGATAATCCAGCAATTCGAAAGTCGGGCGCTTTTTCCACGATATAAATGTTAGATGGAATTTGTTGCAAGTAGAGCGTTACATTCGGTTCTGAAAGAATTAATAGCAGAGTCGTACAGCATTGCGTTACCAACACGAGAACTATAAATGACTGAAATATGGAACTTAATTAACATCTAAATAAATTAGGAGTGTAATCTACCATATTACCCTCTTCTCTAATTATCTATTTTTTTTATATTTCTCTGAGTCGTGTGAATGCTACGCGACATTTACGTGACAAAGTGATAACCATATTATCAGTTACAGATTAATCTTTCGTTTAAAAATCTTAACTCTCTCTCATCAATCCCTCGCACACATTAATTGCACAATTATACGCATTAACACTGTAACTATCGTACTCTAATATACTCTACACATATAATTCCAATTAAAGTAATATAACGAAAAAAAAACATAAAATTATATTTCCATATCTATAAAATATCTATAAAAATCTATAGAATATATTTCCAACACTTCCTACATATCTTCGCCTTTATACGATTCCGAAAACGAAACAAAACACCCAAGTCAGTACGAACAGATTTTCATTTTCAGGTTTCGATCGTCCGAAAAGAATCTTCATTGTACAGCTAGCGCGAGACAAAACTTTTTTCCCAAAACGCAGTGCACGATTTACAATACGGCAATCGAACTCGACGATCGGCTTCGATCCTCGCCTTTCGTCGATCGACAATGCCAATGATTAACCGAACAGGCCCGTAAGTTTTTCGTCGAGATTAATATCGGGGGGAGGTTGTTCGCGTTCCCGCTTCAGGGCTTATCGATCATCGTCGCCGAACGACGGAAACGCGGCGAAAGAATGGCTATGCCAACGAAGGCTCATTGTCGACGTGCCGTGAACCTCCACGACGACGAAGAAACGTCTGGAAAGAAGCCGGGATAGAAGCAGGGATGATTGGCGGCGAGATTTATGGCCGACAACGAAGAATTCACGGGCCAGTCGATTATTAATCGCGATTTTGTAACCGGCCGGCCTTCGTCGATGCCGATAGAATATTTCGTCGAAGAATACGGGACACCGGTAGTTGAAAAATATCAGAGACTGTCTTTCCTTTGGAACACGCTGTACCTTGTCGTCGAAGGTTTTTTGCAACGCCTTTCTCAAAAAAGTGTGCACAATAATCGTGATAATGGGGAATTCATATTCGTTACTTTCGGATGGTATGAACTTTGACTTTTGTGGATCTTTTGTTGCTGTATTTGTCGGGTGATCGTTGATTGATCAATGGAATAGAAGAACGACACACAATATACTTAGTCAAAGACCGATAAGATTGCGGAAGATGTATTTTCATGAGATAATGAGTCGTTTCTTCATATTTACAGTGTTGACATCTCATTTATTTGTTTGTTACTTTATAAACGAATGAAACTTACAGCATAGAATTGCACTCTAATCTTAATTCCAGTTTATTTAGTTCAATGCAAATTAAGTACAATCTTGATTGAATAATGATTTATGACTTTTTAAGAAGAATGAGTGGTTAAGCGTGTACGTACATGGGGAATGAACAGTGACATTAATCATTGGATAAAAATGTGAAAGGTGAGGGAGAACGTGAGGTTAATTGTTGAAGAATATTGTGATAAACAAGAGTTTAATTTGCGAATATGGTTACGACGATTTGCTAAGGGATAATGGCTTCTCATTAACACGTAGGTATACACTCTAGTTCTTTAACCGTCAACTATCCCTTTTATCAATCTGTTAAGTTACGATAAATGTAAAATAATCGTACATCTTGCAAGTCGTTTCAAAAAATTAACCACGTATGAATCCACTATATTAACTTTTCTATAAAATCCAATGATTTTATTTTAATTCGCTGGTTGCGCTATAACTTTCAAGTTATACAAATTCCTTTTATTAAAAGAAGTTACGTAGTTGTGCTCATTTAAAACATTCGATTTAATCAATCGACTAATCATGATTCTCGTCGATCGTTTTAAAATAAACACTCAAAATTGTCATGATTTTATCGTGATTCTCCACAACCTTTTCTCGAATCGCTAGCCCCAGGTAACTCGTAACAGTCGTAACTTGTCCCAAGTTTCTGTGAACGCGTCCACAGTACCCAAAGGAACGAGATTCCCCCGCTTCATTCACGTTCCCGTGATCTTACAGGATAACCGAACAAAATTATTAATTCCAGCAATGGCAACGGACCGATTAAGGCCGGAATTTATCCCACCGCCCACGCGACTTCGAAACGCGATCGGTAATCCCCGATTTATCGGTCGTACACCACGCTTCTCTTTTCTTATCTTTTTACCTCCTTTATTTCCATCCCCCCTCTTTCGTGAACCAACCTTTTTCCCTTAAGTTACAGGATGCTTTACCACATCAATTTTCTAGAAATGGAGGAAAGGTACATGAAACTAGTAGATATCCTGAGATATACAGATATTTTCTAATATTCCCTTGGAATAGAAAAAGGTTTTCAAACGACATGTTTAGTATCCTATCTTCGAGATTATCGGTGCTTTTAATGATCGAAAACATTTTTAGCAATTGAAGCGCTTGTAAATTCCTTTCGCAGTTTGTATAACGATATATCAAAGTTGCTTAAGATGTTAAATTATTTAAATCGTGAGAATTAAATGATTTTTGGTATAATATTAAATGACCATAAATACTTTCGAGTTTCTCAAGATACAAAATTCTATTTGGAAAGAACGATTGTAAAGTGAATGAATCGGTAAAAGCTGCCTATCTGTATTCAATCGATTCAATTGCTTCGATTCAACGATGCTTGAATCGCAAAGATTATATTTAAATATTCGTAAACTTTGTGATTTTCTTTAGACTTTTAATTTGAAATATCAATGAATATTCTCAAATTTTGCTAGATTCTACGTGAAAAGCAAAATTGTAAAAATAATCAATAAAAATATATATAGCTCCTTTTCTCGTTTCTTCTTCTACGAAATTATTGAAATTACCAAGATTACATTATACGATTTTTGGCAGTCTGTGATTCCTTTCGAATAAAGTCTGAAATCGAAATGGTAGTATGTAAATGCTGTGCAGTTTATTTAAATAAATGATTCTACTTAGAAAACACGATCGTAAAGGATATCGGCAAAAGCTACCGATCCTGCTCCCTTTTTTCTGTCATTTTCTTCCACTAGTATAGCACAACTACTTTTTTTCGTTTCTCTTTTTAACCTCCGTCGGCTGTTGGCGAACACGTCCCTGTACAGTGGCACGCGTATAAGACAAGTGCGTGGGTGGCTGGGATAAATTATCGGCTTAGGCTGGAATTTCTGGCCAGGGTTTCCGTTCGCAGATAGCGAGCAACGACTTAAGACCGTAAGTTAAGGGGAACCTCTCTAGCCGGAAATTCGCGCTACGTTTTTTTAACAGTCCAACGATATCGAGGAAAATAAAATTATCTATCGAGGTCACGAAATATTTAAAATCTCACTAATACATTTATTATAAGCTTCTACTGGAAATGATAAATTAGAAAATTATTTCATGTACCTCTAAACAAAAACGTTCGTACGATTTATGATTTATAATATTACGCATTTCATCTTTTATAGATATTTTACAATGTTTTTACAATCATTGACAATGTAATATATTCTTTACGGTAAATGAGAGGGTTTGTAAGTTGTACTGTGTAAGAGGGTGTTCTTCAAATGTAAAATATAATTTTAAAAAATAAGGGTTAAATCATAAAATAAATGAAATCATAACAATTTTGTAAAAATTCTTCCCTTTAACTCGAGCTATTTTCGTTCGATCTGCACTAAATCTTTTAAAGGTATCCGAATAATCCAACCATTATCGCTCGACCAATCAAGCTACTAAAATTTTTATAAAGCTACTCGAACTACTACTTCAGTAACTAACAATTGGTATTCAATTCGATTCAATAAAATGATTTTTACACGCTATAAATCTTGCGTATAACTCGTATCCTTCGATTATTCAGCAATTCTCTACTCGACATTCTCATCGGCCAATCTAAAACATTTTACTTTGACGAACGTCTGACAAGGTAAACTGCGAGTTATATCTAAAATATTATTTATTTGCGAAAATAGCAAATACCAGAAAGAGAATGAAGAACTAAAGAAGAGGCAATCATTTTGTATTTATTGAAAAATGTCTATTTTTTAAAGTAGCAATATTAAAGAAACGCGATGGGGTGAAGCACGTAAATTCCTCAAATCTCTATACACATCACCCCACGCGTTTTTTTTTTTTCTTTGAAATCCCTTAACGAATTTATAATTCGGTTGGCTAAGTCACGTGCTTCCGCCAAATGTCTGGAGGCGCAATCGTACGCACAGGGGTTAAAACAATTCGATAAATAATGAGCCAGCGACATGTTTATGCTCTCGCGTGCATAAAGCCAATGAATCGTTCGGGCGGACCACAGCCCTTCCGCGCCGAAGGGAATTATTCGACGATTTATTTCATGCCCTTTGAGCCACAGATCCCCAAGATACCAGTGCTAACTTTTGACCCATGTTTTGGAAAATAAACGCGGGGGACATCGCGTGACTACTTAACTTATTTATCTGCTTCTTCTTTTTTCCGAACATTGGCTTTTTACGTGAAGTAGAAACGGCTTTTAACCCGTTTGCTACATTCATTTCTGTCGACAAAAATTCGCACAGTACGTACGAGTCATATTTTGTATATATTTCGTACGTTTCTATATTACTTTTAATTCAATATGTATGCGCACATCATTTTCTTTACATTGATTATATTTGTAAAGGTCAATTTTCAATAATTTATCTTTCGCGAATAAGATAAACAGGCAACACTCGTTTTGCTATTAACAAAATATGATAAAATTCAAAATAGAAAATTGAAGCGTGTCATTAATAGCATTATTCTTACCCTTTAACGCGTTTCCATTTAACTATATCGGACTATGTTAGAAACATTAGATTTATAAGATCTTACAATTATTTACTGAATATGAATATTCTTTTCACCTGCATCCAGGAAGACTTTCGTTTAAAAAACACAAAGCAGTAAGTAGAGAGAGGAAAACATCAATTTACGTAGTTTAAACCAATCATAATTAACTCCAAGCTCATCAACTCTTACTTCCAACCCCTATCAAACACTACCCCGTTTCATTCACAAGAATGTCTACCCGTCGCTCCTCGAAACGCAACAATCCAACTCGGCTGTGCTTTCACTCGTTTCGTTGCCACGACAATGGTAGAAGGTTGCGTTCAATTACGAGATCGGCATCTGTCGATTTCGATCGGTTCCTGCCTTATCTCCGACTACGAAGCATCCCCGCGAAATCGCCGGGGAACAGATGTTCGATGAATCGGACTCGCGTACACACGGCGGCCTTCCCCCGGTTCGCTTCAAGGTTTACACAGATTTGTTTGACATCCCGACCGTCTCCATTGTACCCATTGTTTCCCACTTCATAGCAGATTACGTAATTTTGAATTTTTCCACGGCGAGTCAAAGAAAAAACGGGATTCAGCCTCGGGACACAATCGACCGTGAAATTATGATCGTGAATGCCGACGAGGGTGAACGAATTATTCGGTGCACTAAATTTTCATTCGACTGTCGGACTGGACAATGAACGGTTTACGCGAGGATCGATGATACCGAATATTTTAAGTTGGACGAATTTATCGAGATTCTTAGAATGATCCTTTCAAATTCTGTTCTTTTGGACTTTGTTTAGAGATCGATGTATGATTGTGATGGTAGAATATCCTTGAAAATTATTGCGAAAGGGATAATGTGTTGAGTAATAAGAATTATATGTTGATTATACATAGTTTGTTGAATTTAGATAATGAGAAGGGATGCGAGTTTTGTATTTAATTTAGAACAGTTTTTAAATTTTGAAACATAGAAGTTAAGAAACAGGATGCGCTATAAAAATTGTTAAGGGTTGATAGATCTGTGGTTAGTGATAGTGCGTTTAAAATTTCATCTACAGGGTGGTTGGTAACTGGTGGTACAAGCGGAAAGGGGGTGATTCTACGCGAAAAAATAAGTCGAAAATATAGAATAAAAATTGTTCATTTGAAGCTTTGTTTTCGAGAAAATCGACTTTGAATTTTCGCTCGGTACGCGTGCGATACGTTATAACGGATCTCACTGTAGATCGTTGTCTCGATGGAAAAATTAAAAAAGAAATTAAAAAAGAAAATTTTTATATTTTAGACTTCTTTTTTCGCGTAGAATCATCCCCTTTCCGCTTACCAACCACCCTGTATATAAATGTGATGAAGAGGAAATGTTCACGGTCTCACTGGTTCTAACTCTTAATACAGTATTTTACATAATTAATCAATTTTTACACTCGTTACATTTTACACATAAAATATAATAATGGCAGAAAAAAATGAATCACCAGTATCGTCACAATTTATCCCACTTAATTTACTAATTACGCTAATTTACTTTTATCTCCAACTTATCTACCAGTCTACCCAGCCGTATTTCCATACCTCCTTCCATTTCACCAGATATAATTACGCGATCCATGCGATTTCATCCGATCGCTTACCTCGTTATTCATATCGAAGACAAAGAAAATAATAGAAGCGTCACAAAATAATACTTCCACGAGGAAAGTGACTAGATACGGTACCAATGGCTCGGACTAGAATGTCAAGCACGTTGTAGTTTTCCTAGAATTTTATCTTTGGTATTCGTTGATAACAGACACCGATGACCATGAAGGGATGAACTTCACTGGCTCTAAAAGCGGGCAACGTGTGAACCATTAGCGAGACGCTGGAGAAAATGGCATGAAGGAAACGAGGGTCGGTCGAACCTCTAAAAAATCGCCATTATAAGACTTCCGATCACGGAACCCGGGGGCATCGCCGGCAACAATACGGCTGAAACGCGAGCCGAAAAGATAAGAATATCAAAGCCCCAACAGACGAAACTGTTCTTTTTTCTATTGTAGCCCGCCGCAACACACCAGAGAATTGCGAGATTTTTACTTCGAGAATCGATTCCGTTCTTGTCTTTTGGCCATCGTAATTGCATTGTTTCCTCGCTATCAGGCTCAAGCGTTTTCAGTCGGATAATTGCGTGCGATTGTGAAGCTTCTTTTTATTGCTCCGTGTTGTATTTCTTCTATTTTCTTGTGTAAATTAAGAAGAGATTGTTTCTACTCTAAGATGTTTTCTATTTTATTTTTCTTTTCTTAAATTAAATCAAGAAGGACTTTGATATTTGACGAAGCGATAGATTCGCGAAAAATCGGTAGGAATTCTATGTTTCACAAGTTTATGTTTTTATAGTCGGATACCCCGAGGAAAATTCAAACTATGAATCTATCATAGTTTTAGAGTAATGTAACTAATTATCTATTTACTATGAGAAAAGATTTTCATTCAGAACCTAGCGACTCCCTTTTCTCCTCTTACGAATTGTAATTCTTTTCGTATTTCAATTTTTTGACATTTTTATATTCATATTTTCTACGTTCAGATTTTATATATTTGTCAAAAATATTATCTTACCAGCTCGAAGCGCATCCATGGGCACACTAGGATATGGAATACTGTAAGGATAACCTTCCTTTCGTAAGGTTTTCGGCTTTCTTCTAGGTCTGTACTTGTAATCGGGGTGTTCCTTCATGTGCTGTGCTCGTAACCTTTTCGCCTGATCGATGAAGGGTCGTTTCTCGTCCTCAGTTAAGAGTTTCCATTCGGCACCTGAAACAATGTAACATTTCGATAATTAGAATCGGTGAATTAACGAGTCTCAACGTCTGTTTCAAGTGCCTATACTTGAAGAAGTTCTATCGAATACGATGGAAAAATAACTAGAGCATAGGGAAAAAAGTTTAAACAATCGAAATACGCTTGTTGAAATGAAACCTTTGCGAGAAAATTTCCTTTGGAAAAGTTCCCTAATAACACTGTAATCAATTTTCAAGTTCAAATATTCTTTAGATTTTTTAAAAACTTATTGAAGTACGAACATGCGAAGAGTTTTGCGATTTTTTTACGCGATATTTCTCGCGCGTCAAACAATCGAGGAGAAACTAGTAATTCTAGCAATTACATTCGACGTTACGAAAAATAATTATCGCGTTCGTCAGTGGAAAATATTGTTCCAAGAAGACCTATCTTTCGTCCGCTCGTAAATGTCAGTAAACATTAATTTTTCCATATCTCGTCCATAGGGAAACCAAACAATGATTCATAGTAAAATTCCTCTCTGCTACCTTAGAAGTCACATCATCGACAATTTTGTACAAAAATTCTAAAACAAAAACCGGATTATAAAATAAATGAAAACGAATGTGTAATTCAGCGAACATTTCACTTGCAAATTGGATCGTGTCTAATCGATGTTCGATACGGTAAAACTGGGTACATATTTACACTTTCACTAATGAAGAGTTTAAACAAAAATCTACAAGATAAATACGAGGATATTTTTCATTCTTGCAAATGACATACTTTTACTAACATACTTTAGATTGCGAATAACATACTTTTGCATTTTAAGATTTCCAGAATAATATGTACTTATAATTAATTATGTGAGAAGTAGTAAATATTTGCAAGTAATAAATTTCATGTCATTCAATTTTTCTACAACCACGTATGCTGCTACCAACCAAAATGTATTTAATTGTAGATTGATACGAAGCGTGACATTTTTTATTAAATAAAAAGGTGCGTTATATTTATGAGTTAATACTTAACGTTTTCGTACTTCATGTTAAGCAGTTACCATTGTGGAAGTAAATCAATTCCCTACAATTCGTAAATTAACTGTAGACATTCCAATTATCATATGATATATTCCGAAATGGAATATTAACTTTAAACGTTTTCTGTGGAAAATAAAGTAGAAATTTAAGTAATAAATCTGTCACGAATAATTCGAAAGAAGGGAGTCTGTATCGTGGCTGGTTCTCTCTCGCGAATGCTTGTTTGCGGTTCGTATAAAGCAGTTTGTAAACGAACGATAGGCACTTGGATAACGCGTCCGATCAATGAGTATAAAAGGTATTTGGACGCTGTGTTTACCCGATGAAACGGTCGTGTTGTGTGCCACCAGCGGCAGAACCAGCCGTTATGGCTGAATTATCGACGAGCTCGTAATCGCGTCTCATTTAAATTCATCTCGTTCGCGATTGTTTGTGTGGAAAATTGCGTATTCATTTTTTCCAATAAAATTTTTCTATTTTTCTCTCTTTTTTTTCCTCCTTCTGTTTATTGTGGTATATTTTTTCATGATCCGTTTTCTTTTTGAACGATAATATAGAAGGAGAGCGTTCTGATATAGTTAAAAATGATTATTCAGAAATTAGTTTCAAAATGGTTGGTTTGATAAAAAATTTCGTGATATTTCGCGTTGTAGTTAGGAACAAACATGACGGATGAAAGGACAAGCCTACTCGTGATTAAATAATGGACATAGACCGTGTCGTTTTTTTTTATCGCGAATTTTTTCAAACGTCGAAGTCACGCAATGGTAGCGATAGTAGCTTCGAATGAAAGATTAGGAATAAAGAAACTCTTAATTTATCATAGCCTTTTGCGAAACTACGAACAGATTCATTGAAGCATGAACTTGCATGTTTCCAACATTGAAATATCATGTATTTCTTATGTCAGTATCCGGTCGGTCTGTAAATATCGTTTAATTAACTGGACTTCGACACGAAATGTCGCTCCGTGAGACATTTTCGAACAACATCGGGAGAAATTCGAGAAACTCGTTTCTTATAAACCTTGTTCGTTATATTTATCTTTCTATTCACTTTTCATATATCTACCGTATTTACCTTGTCAGAGCGGAGCTTAACAAACACAGTGACAAATCTTCAAATATAATACTGTACAAATTTCAAATTTTCTGTTCTCTTATGAACAGCACAATTTTAAAGAGTACGAAAGGTACGTATTTTCGTATCCAACGTTGGAAATACCAAAGATCATAATGATGAAGAAATAATTATTTCGCAAGTCGTTCGTGCCAAATCTCTCGTCATATTATTAAACCCTGGTTTACTCGACATAAACAATTAAAATATATTCTAACTAAACGGTAAAATTCACTTTCGTTCCGTAAAAACTCGACTCTACGCCATTTCCTGTTCCCATTCGCTTGTCGTTTCGATCAAAAGTACTCGACACTGTCGGGGGCGTGAAACAACGGCGTTGGCGCGTTTGAAACGGGTGATTTTCGCGTTTGGACTGTTTTACGTGCTCGCGGGGAGAACGATGGCAAAGAACAGGCAGTCGTTTGCCCGAAACAACCGATGTTTTCGCGGTGAAACGATTCCAGCAGCCGCCATCTCCGTCCTGTCGCCCTCTGTTTGGCGCTTTGGTTGTTCCTTCGGCGGTAGCGAGCCGATTGTTTCGCCGAGAATTAATTACCACTTGTTGTCGGGGTGCTGGCTGCTGCTGTGTAGACAAAGCGCGAAGCCCCGGCGTGGCGCGGCGCGACGTTCTGGCAAACGAAGGTAAAATGCTCAAACGAGAAAACGACGCACGGCGTCGCGCGAGGTTTGCACTCCGCGGTTCCACCCGCGAAACAAAGGCTGCCAGTATCGTGACGATAATGGCCGCCGAAGTTGAGACGGTTGCCGTCTTCCCACGTCGATCTTCTACGATGTTGTTAGGTTGCACGAAGATCGAGCGATGTTTCATTTCGTTTGAAGTGATTTGATTTCTAGAATTGGCTTAGATTTTAACGCGATTAGGTAATCATTATTACCATTTTAATGAAATCATAGTAGAAATTGATGGTTTGTAACGTTGAAATCGTAGGATATAGAGTAAGATGACAGATGTGCGAATGAAAGTATTTGGCCTAATCTGATAATCACTAACATAGGCATTTGGCATTTATTTTACGTAATGAGCGATGGATAAACGAATAAAGAATACTCAATTTAAGTTTCGCTTCTTAGATTCAAACTGCAACTTTCTATAATAAGCTGCAGCAATGAAAATGAAACGCTAATTCAGTAAGATTATTGTACTCCAATTAATCCCATATCGAGTCTCTGTTATGAAATTGGGTAAAAGATTCTGAAGATTAGAGTTATTTCAAAATACCAAACTTCCAGAACTCCACGATATGTAGTAAATTTTATCACAACCTAGATATTCTTGTCCTAAATCATTCCTAGCGTACATGATCCAAGGAAAGAACGATATCTTCCAAATCACCTGCTCCTTTCTCGAAGCATTCAAACGACATGTAATCGACGAAAGACAACGGTATGAAAAACGTAAATCTGAAAGTAGAAGAAGAAGGCAAAGAAGAAACGGGGCCAAGGAGAGAGGCTCGGTGAGTTCCGACAGCAATATCAAGAACGAGCACGTTCCGGCCGGGCATACAACGAATCGCTCAAGGGGGATGAAAGTTCTCGATACAGAGACGAGATACACTGGCGGAAATTCGAGACGCACCGGAGCAGATACGGTAGCGAAGAGAGGATGGGATTCGCGTTGCCCGATGGATCTTTTACTCTCCTCGTTATTGTTGCTGACAGCAGGCAACGACAATGGAAAGAGTTGCTTGTTGTATAGCGGAGCACACGATAGAAGAAAGATAGACAGAGCAAAAGAGAGTGAGAGCAGGCTAAACAATACAGACACGTGGTGGTTCACAATGAACCTTCGAGGAACAGTTGCGAGAAAGAGAGAAACGGAACGGGGAATACGAGATTTTTGTCTTCCGGCACAATGTGCAGCGCTGATAACGCATTCGAGCCGAGCTCGACTGGTGTCGAGCCATTCTTAATCCTTGTTCCATAGCCCGTTCCCAGAATGCGTTCAGGGAACGGGAAAGGAAATATAGTGTTTCGAAATAATAGTTCAATGGACCGCTGTTTGGCTCTCTGTTTCCAGCTTATTGAAATATTGCTCGTAAGGATGCTACACGATTTCGATGTACCTCTTTCAGGATTGTTGAATACTTTCTTTCGAACATTTGAATCGTATAACCTTACCCCACCTATCTATAGGTATTTTAGTCGATTCTTGCGGATTTTTCTGTGCGTTCTTTTTTTAAAAATACGTCAAACCTAGAAGATCCCAGTGTGACGTAATTTAGAAATAAATAGCATATATTTCGTTACACAGTAAAAATTAGCAGCCACTAACGATACTCGAAACAAAAAGCCAACCACGACCCCTAATCTTCCTCGAAATCTTAAAGGAAAAAGAAGAATCTTCCAATCATATCCGACCGATGTTTAAATACGTCCAATGACAAGTGCACCATCAGAAAAGAATGGTTTCTTCCAGCGACGCTATTTACATTATAGCCCATACCAATCGATACACGTTTGCCCGGTCTGAAAGGCAGGTGGCACGGACGAACAAGGTGGAAGGGTAGGACAGGGGTGGCGAACGGACTGTGCTTGGGGGTGGGCCGGCGTATTTGTTTAGAACAAAGGGTTCCCGGCACCCGTTGGTATTAGTAGGTAGGTATTCTCGGCCACCACTCCTTCCACCTCTTTCCGTGCTTTCGGAGAGGGCCACGGCGAACCAGAGAACACCGACTACTGGTTCTCGTCCTTCTCGTCGTCGTCGACGACGACGCCGACGACGATGAAGACCGGGTTTAAAGCACAATGGCGCCTGCTTTTCAGTCCTTTCGCTGGTGAACAATACCGTTTATTTAACATCGTTTAAAAGTACAAAGCCTGTTAATTAATGGACGGGGTCGAAGAAGAGAGACGTGGAAGCCAAGGGAAGAGGAACTCGAACGTAGGAGGGCGAGGGGAGGACATCCATGGCGACGGGGAGCCATTGCTAGAGCGGCTTTTACCACACCAACGTCGCGCTATTGCCTCGGCATTGCTATTTCTGAAGGCAGCTGCTATTAGTCCAGCGAGAGCTACCAAGGCACAGCTTCTCCGCTTCCTTCTCTTCTTCATTCTTTCTCTCTCTTTCTTTTCTTCCTTTTTTCACTCCCTCACCCTTCTTTCATTCTTCTTTTGCTCATCTTCATTGTCACGGGCAAAACTAGGCTACTACCGCTGCTACTACCACGCTTTCTCTCTCCTCCACTTTCGTTCAGTGTCTTCTTTCCACCGATTCTTTTCCTGATTCTCCCTTTTCTGTACTCTTTTCTTTTTCTCTCTCTCTCTCTCTCCTTTCTTCTTTTTGTTCCTCTCCCCTTGTTCTCTCGCGAGTCTTCGTTGTGCAATGAACAGAGGGTGCTGTGTGCGCGAGCGCGAATACTGTTTGGCCTTTCCGTGTTCGTTGGTGAATCGGTCGGAGAACAGCGGTTTTTTAGTTAATTAATTACTCCGTTAAAAGGCAGCTTCGTTCTTCTTGCTCGTTTCTTGGCTGGGTTACGATATTCTAGAACTTATCCGTTGTAATGGTAGCGGTATTGTTAGAATTGTTTTATTATCGTGTTTTATCCTGGCGAATGTTTGCATTTCTTGTGAATTGTAAATGGAAAATGTAGAATAGGCATTGTGAATGTTTCAACGTTTGAAATAACGTATTGTGTGATTATTTAGAAGTTTCTTACGGAGATTTCGTGTCGTGACGTCGCTCCGTTAGTTCCGTGTGGCAGGGCAAAATGTAGATAGTAATTTACATTTTGTTCCAATTTGACAAACGTAAGTAATTGAAGAAACTTTTGCACGAAACGTGAATTTTTATGTGAAAAAGCTTCAAGGGAGGCGTAATTCCTTAGAGGGCACCAAACGAAGAAATTCTATGTTTGAAAGACTAATTTCTTTGGTCAAATTTCTGCAAGAGAATTTTATTCATACGCGTCTTTCAAGGAACACACGTGCCAAGGAAGAAAAAACTTTTCGAAAGAGAAAATTCGACACAGAGGAACACGGTTCTTTCGTTCTCGATCTAAATGTCGCGAATCTTTTCGCAAAAGACAGTGACCTTTTAAAAGAATATTTCTTACGAGTAGTTCCTCCAACGAGTGAAAAAAACAGGGGGTGCAAAGCTCGTTGGCAGAGCAGTTGCTGCATTGTCGATCGATCCACAGACCCATTCTACGTAGGAGCCTGTTCCCGACGATGAAACGTGGAAATTGGAAAACGTTTCCTGCATTTCCTGTCTGCGCGGAGACGCGACGTCGCGCCTAGGAGAAACAAACTTATTTCACGATAAAAAATATCGAGACACGAACGTGCGGTAATTTTCTGGAACTGAACGTTTCTTACAATCGAAACGACATTTCGAAAAATTTGTATATCTTCAGTGAAATCTTGCAACGTCTTACCTGAAGAAAAATAATCTTTTCACGCAGTGTACAAAAACTTTTGTGGGCGACTGCAAATATAATGCAAAAAAAATCTTGTTAACATTGTTTAAACGCTTTATGGTTAATTCAATACTTTACATCATAACTGCAATAAAAGTATGTCAACATAAATTTGACGAATAATGGTTCTTTCTCTAATTTAAACACCTTAATTAATTCCAGCAATATCGGCCTCCATTGACGTCTGTTGACAATTAACGTGTTAATGATATCCAATACAGCTGTAAAATCGACCAATTATACAAATAAAAAAGAAAAAAAAACAAAACAAATATAAAAAAGGTTATTTGTATTTTGCAACCTTGTTCTTTATTTCAACGATCATCTTCTGCTCTCCCTGTTTCGAAGTCAAAGTAATTTATGCGTGATCCACGTCAGAAATGTTGCACCGTATAAATTAACGCCTGGAGCAACGTTATCTCGATGATAGGTCCACGTGGTCGTCAACGAGAAACAATGGTCTGTTTATCGACCTTAACGATCTATTATTCGACGTGGAAGACTACTGGACGTATTAATGAGCCGTACACATTGTAGATTAATAGGCCGCGTTATTATCCGTGCAACAAGGCGCTTCTTTTTCGTCGTACAAAGAATCTAATTCCAACAAATTGCCCGTCTTCCGTTGGCAAATATGCGACTCTAGACGTGTGACGCGCGAACGGTATTGTGCGAAGCAAACGTTGCGTATTTTACGAGGGAAAAATTCAGATTATAGCTGTGCCAGGTGGTGTGATTTCTTATTTGAAAGGGAAATTCCAGGTGTAACGAGATTTAATTGATCACTGGCTTTTTCATGGTGCGAGTGGCGTAATCACATTATTTTCCTCGGCAGTGCAACTTTATGAAAAATCCTTTTATTAGGTGAATTACGATATTATTTTTTTTTTTTTGCTGTAGAATTTACTTGACTAATACTCGTGTATAATTCGTGTATATAATAATGTATGTATATTATCGCATCTATCTTGACATGGTTTTACATTGGAAATTTTCAAAGATCGACGTAGTAATAGCATATGTTCTTAGAACATTCTTCATCTTGTGGAAATTTGACTCTTCCGTCGGTTTTTCTTTTATAGCGTGTCTCTTTTCATTATTCCCGCTGATCATGCATACAACTTTCTTAAGTTTCACTGCATTAGCCCCGTTTAGCGTTTCTATTCCTTCTTTGATATTCTTGTATTTTATTTTACGTTGTAACTTCTGGTCTGGTCCGTTTACACGCCTCTTTCCTTTATCAGTACAATTCTTTCCTCTGGTATCGCTAGAAATAGTTCCTTAACGTTCAAATTCCTCCTTTGAGATTCTGCACTTTCCCTTTTCCTTTAATATCTTCATTTATCTTTAGTTATTCCTTTTTTTACTGCAAGCAGATTCCTAGTCTTCGTAAAATCAAATTTTCATCGAATTTCAAACAAATTTCCATCAAGTCTACAAATTACCTATCAAATCTGCCATTACCTGCATTTCACATGGACGTACAACTCGTCCACAAAATTTCTCACTGCTAAGAGGAAGATCCTTGTCGGACGCGGAAGATCGACGCGAAATCATTCGCGGAGATGCGTATATTCGGTTCGAGTAGCGACAGAGAGAGAGAGAGTAGAAGTCGAGCTTTCAGCCTCGAGAGCTTTAAGCTTGCTTGGGGACGATCATTTTTAATCACGCGGAGACGGAGGGCTAGATAGAGGGAGGAAAGAACGGGAGAGTAGCGGCGCGTGTACCTGTGTGCAGGCGTTTTGTGCTCCCTCCTTTGTCGCAAGGGCGGCATTGTTCTCACGATTCTATAGGATCGCAGTGTCGGGGTCCTCCGCGAATTGTTTTCTTCGCGAATCCTGTACAAGCTTTCTCTCTATCTCTGTGTATGTCCTAGACACGATTACGTCCACTTTCCTGGGGATTACGGTGCCTCGCCTTTGAGAAATAGAGTTTTCGTGGCCCTTTCGTTATACACGCGTATCTCTCTCGAAGGTCTTGTAAATTTTCATGTAAGAGAGAATTGTAGGTAGGTACAGGAAGTTCGTGTTGTATGTCTGTTGTATTGTTCATAGTCAAAACGAGTAGGAATTACGTAACAGAATAGTTGACGCAGAGTAGAATTTAACCCCTTGTTTCATGATTTCTTCTGGCAGCCGAAGTAAACGTTAATACGGTGTTAAGTGAGCATTATCGAAATAATATCGAACATCTCCAAAAGGGAATTAGAATAGATTCAAAGATACACGAATAGAGCTATTATAGAGCTATTTGTGAAAACCTTATGACAGAAACATTAAAAGATTCTCAATTTCTTCTCAAACTCTGTTCATTATCGCGCGTTGATTTCATCCCCCAAAGGAAACCTCAATTTTTCTCCAATTTCCATCCACATTGCGGAGATAAAACGAAAAAAAAAAAAAAAGAAAATATGAAACAAAGTAAAGAAGCCCCCATTTTCCTCGTTTAACCAGATAAGCCGCAAAATGCCGAAGCAATTTGAGCTCGTCAGTGGATTCCTCGGCGGCGAAGGGTAAGGGATCGGCGCTCGCCGGAGGGAAGCGTAGAAAACGCTCGTTCCACGGCCTTCAAGGGTTAAATAGGGTTGTCCTTCGCCAAGCGCGGGAGAGGATGAATATTCCTCCTCTCTGACTGTCCCTCTCTTCTGCTTGGCTCGCTTCAACGTCGATGAGTGCGCAAAACCAAGTCGTTTCTTTAACGCACGTCAAAGAACTCGAAGGACGAAGAGAAACGAGGAAGAGAGAGAGAGAAAGAGAGAGAGAAAAGAATAAGAGAGCTAGGTAGATAGCAAAAGAGAAAAATAGAGGCTACGGGAACCGGCAGAAATACTTCATTACGATGAAAGCTTTGCTCCTGCCTTCTCAAGTCTCCTCTTCCCAACCCCTTTCCTCGCCCTCTCTTTCTATCTTCACCGACCATGTGTTTCACAATCTCCCTGTTTTCGTGTTTGCACGTACATCCACCACCTCTTTGTCAACTTTCCTTCTCGCCCCCTCCCCTTGTGTCCAACCTTCCTCTCGCCCACCATCTCATTCCTCCAAGTTCTTCGTCTTCGTTTTCGACGTGCACCAGCACGTGAAAATGCGTTTCGCGTATTGTGCGAGTTGCGTGGCGCGTTCTCGTCACGTTTTTATGCAACGACAATACGGACCGGGGTATTTTAGAGAGGAAGAGAAGAGGAACAGCCGGAGGAGACGAGAAGGGGAATTACGACGATCGATGCAGGCACGAGTGGAGACTCGCTCGGTGATCACCTCTGAGTAATTGAGTCTGCTACGAATGGGACGATCGCGTCCAGTGAATTACTTTACTCGTTCAGGATACGATACTGTAGACAGTTTCGTGGAATTTGTGTAATAGAATTTACATGATGATTGTTTTGTACTTTTCTTTCTGAAGAATTTACGTAAGAATTGAAAGATCTTAAAATCGAATAAGCAATATCCACTTTAATTTTCTCAATATTCTCCGTCACTAAATAAAACTCGAAACACTCGAGGAATCGTCATCCCCTGTCGATATAATTTGCGTGACAATAAAAAGATCTTGAAGTTCAATATCCCAAGATAAAATATTCATTTTAATCTTCTCAATGCCACATTAGAACACCAAGTCTTTGAAAAGACTTTCATTGCCACTGCTTCTTGATGGTCTAAATTTAAAAAAAAAACTTAAAAAAAATTTATTAGTTCATTTAATCGATACAAAATATCCATTTCAATTTCCTTGACACCACACACCCCCTCCCTAATCAGAGTACGAAACCCTTAAGAAACTTCCCATCGCCATCCCCATTGGGTCTAATCGATTCTCATTCAATTAACATCCACCCTAACTCGCCTCTCAGGAAATACGATCGAAGAACCAACCCCTTCCACGCTATCCCTTTCTAACTTACTCGAACCAAAGTAGAATCTTCCATGGAATAGAAAAAGGACATGGTCCAAACAGACAGAGAAAGGATGGAAAAGTTTTGGTGGAGGAACAGCGGGTTACAGGAACGTGCAATAACCAGATTAGCTTCTCCCAGTTGGATTCACGTGTTCGATACAGGGCTCAATCTCACTTCCGCCATAGTTTTCGCTGGAGAATCGCGAGTACGTGTCCGGTTGAACGGCTGGAAGATAAACGCGGACGTTTATCCGCTAATCGACGTCGTAAAACCGACGTTGCCTGTCGATGACGTTTCATCGAACGTCTACACGCCGCGCAGATGTGATCGTAATTGCGTGTACATCGCGCGAAACGTTTCGCGCGAGCATGAGAAAACGCGACAGCTTGTTCGTTACGTTAATCACGAACGTCGCGTTTCATTGGTTCTTCACGGAGATGCGGATGGCGTTTCGTCGCGAGTCCTAGGATTTGATTAAATCCGTCCGCTTGGGGAATGTTGATAGTTTGAAGCTGCGTTTATGGGATGATTATTTGGTGTTTTAAATCTTGCTTTGTTTTGGCTCTCTTCTCATTGAAATCGAATAATAACTGTGACGATATTATTACGATAAATTGCGAGAAGTTGTCATTTTCTAGCTTTTTGTTTGCTGAAGCATATTTCAATATGATAAGATATTAAATGGAATTGATCGATGTTTCGATGTTATAAATTTTCTGCGTTTTTGCGTAAATGTTTGCGTTTTGCAACAAAATGTTGCGTTTTTAACGCTAAAACTACCACACCAATCACATTGACTGGTTTTACAACTTTATTTTAAAATTCCTACTTTATGTTATATTTTTTTCGCAACGATAACTAAAAGAATACAATAAATTTTATTTTGTTTTTTATGTATTCAAATTGAAAATAATTTTGTATCAAAGCTACTTATACCAATACCAGTCAAAATGATTGGTACTTGTCAAAGTGTAAAAGGGCCCAATTAACCAGTTTCCTCGTTTTGTGCAACTTCCCACACGTTTTTCAAATTTTTACTGCGTATCATTCAATATGATGATATCAGTTATCAGGAAAACTCCGGATCGATCGCTAAATCGCAAGATGCTAACACTAGAAATACCACACCAATGAAAATGGCTGGTTCTACAATTTTATAAATGTGTCGACCCTCGTTTAGGGATCATTTTACGGATCATCGTTAATAAAAATGTACTACATAACATGGAATTCCTTCTGTAAGAAAGTAACAAATTAATAAATATAAAAATATTCTATTATTGCGTATTTTTTAAAGACCAGTCATTTTAACTGATTTTAGTAGAAATAACTTCGTGTTAACTATCGGCAGTTCTAATGTTAAATTCCTACTTGGTTTACCATTTACGAATCATTATAGTTATTAAATATTATTAGATTCAAAAGATATTTACTAACAATGATCTAGAGGGAAGTGTATCGTATACTATTAAATGGTATTATTGCTGTTCTAACACACAGGTGTTCTGTATCTTTATACATAAATTCATATTTGTATTCATAAGTTTCATCATCCTGAGTTTCAACGTTTACATATAGCTGTCTCTTACATCTACAAAGAGCTGTCTCTATCGGTATGCACAAACTTTCAGAAACGTCTTTCAAACAAATTTAATCTTTCCCAACTTATATTTGTAGCAATGGTTGCAAGTAATAAGACTCTTATTTTATAATCCACAAGAAAATCGACGATAATCTAATGCAACGATAAAATCCCATATCGAATCTTGATGCTGAGCAAGAAAGTTGATTTTTATCTCGAATCGAAATTTCCATTTAGAAGCTATTTCCAGGCGTTGGACGAGCGCGCGCGTTTGCTCAGGCTTGGCAAACACCATCAACTTTTAGTTGGTTAACTGTTCAGTTGGTTCGAGAATAGAGGGAAAGAGAGAGAGAGAGCGTGTGTGTGTATGTATGTGTGTGAAACCGCGTGTGCATTCAACTAGTTAGTTGGGCAACTAAAAAGTTTGCACTCCGTTGCAAGCCGCAGCCACCTAAACGGTTGGTCAACTGCGGCACAGCTTTCGCGTTCGAACGCGCTTATGGCAACGAGTAAATAACTGACCACTTCGCGCGTCTCCTCGTTGCATCCCTTATTTTTCGCTTTGTATTACACCAATCGATTTACTCAATTGCGGCGTAGAATAGAATGTTTTGTAAATGGAAAGATTTGCTTGTCACGCAATAAATAAACAATTTAAGTACAAATTACACTACTTTTATTATAGTAGAGAATTTTAATAATTTAATAAATTCAAAACTTGGACAAACGCTACATTATTAATTAGTAAATGATTCGATTAAACCTACCTGCGTATAAGGAACCTTAAGAGAATATCGTAGAACACACTATGAAATTTACGAGCGGAAAGAATTAATGTCTTCTCCGTTTCTCAAATCTGTCTACAGAATTAAAAGTATACTTAGATAAAATTGTAAAAACAGGTTCCAAATTTCTGACCATCGAACAGCGAGAAGTGCGCTTAACCTCGACGGTAGATAAATTTAAAAACAGCCGAATCTTCCCAAAAGTAGTAAAAAATTTAGCTGGGGAACAATCTCCTTCGTACCACGATCGAAATTCCACTCATCCGCGACATGCATTCGCGTCATGAACCGTCGAAATCGCTGCACCCCTGAGGCGTCAGCAAGTCAGCTCGCGAGTTAACATTTTCCCCGGAAACCGCGAGAAAGCTGGAGGAGGAAAGTGGATCACGGCAACATTCCACGCGAGATTCCAGCGACCGAACCACAGCCTTTCCCTCCACCGAGTACATCGGTTCCTCGAATCTTTTGTCGACTTCTAGTACGGCATACGAAGAGAAGAAGGAGGAAAAGTGAATGGTACAGTGGAAAGAGGACAAGCCGGGCCGAAGAAGGAGACGCGGGGTTGTGGAAACGGAGGTGGAAGGGTACAAGAGGGTGGTTGTAGGATGAAATTTGCAAATGCTCCGACAAGCCAGCTACGAGGAACTGGCGGGTAGAGGGGCGGTGAGTACGGGGTAGCAGAGAGTTGTATATCAAGTAGAAATGCGCGCGGTGCCAGGGATATGGCGGTAAAAGAGCGACGAAAAAGTGTCGCTTCGACAAAGGGTGTAAGCTGGAGAAGAGAAAAGGGGGGTGGGAGTGAGGGATGGAAGGAGAAAAAGAGAGAGGAGACTCGAAATGGTCGAGGAAGAGGATAAAGAGAGAGGTAGAGAAAACGGAGAGGGTGGAATCCCGCGGCAGAGGGAGGTGGTTCGAGCGTGCGCGCATCATTTTTGCCGAGGAGCAGGCACTTCCCTTATTCGTCGTCGCCGGGGGAACGCCGGAGAGAAACCGGGGGTAGAAGATCCAAGGCGAGGAAGAAAATGACGGATAAAGAAGCTTCGAGGGGTAGCTGCGGGAACAGGCTTTGTCGATTCCCGGGTATTTAACGGAAATACCAACCGGAATACCTTCGTCCCCGTTCGTCTTTATCTCCTTTTCTTTTCCCTCACGGCTTCGCCGCCCCCCATCCTCTGCTTATCCTTCTCTGTCCCTCTCTCGCGTTTTCTCTCTGTACCGTCAGCAACGAATAATTCGAGCGTGTGTCGAGACTCCGCCGAACCGACCGCGATCAACCGATTTTCAAAGGAACGAATGCTGAAGATGTCGTTCTCGCGGCCTTGTGTTCGGTGAAAACTGTAAATATATATATATGTGTGTATATGTACTGGAGAAATTACAATATAGTTAGATCGTTTAGACTTTAGGATGCGAGTATGTTGCAGTGATAGACAGTTGTTTGGTTGTCTGATTTTTACTCAACTTCTTTTTCGAAGTTTTTCTTCTCTTTTGTTTGGAGTAAAAGAGGTGGTAGTTTTTTAATGTCTTTTTACACAGCGGCACCTTCAGTTTCACCAATTGCATTCGCGAGACGGAGGTAAGGGGTTCGTATATATATAGCAGTTGGTTTTCGCATAATGAAAATCATGATATATGCTTACGTCGACACGAATTTATTTGCTCGAATTATTCCAGATCGCAGGAATATTTTCCTCGATTATCCGCGAAAGTTTTCGTATATTTGATAAGAAAGCTATATTTGCAGTCTAATAGAACTTTGTTTGATCCCGTCGTGTGTTCTATAAACGGTTCCACAAATCAGACGAAAACTTTCGCAGACTTCACTGAATTTTCTAATTCGTAAATCATCCATTTCTTCTCCGAAATCTTTCAAAGTAAATATTCTTCAACTCGAAACGAATACATAATTCCAATCAATTAACCATTGCTTACATAATTCAAATCAAAAATACTAAATTTCTTATAAAATTAGCAGGTGTCCTTACAGTCACGAACGGAAGTCTTACAACGTAACGACTCGTAGAAAAAATTAGAATACAAAATTTCTACACTCACCGAGCCTCTTGGATATCTCCGAGTTGTGCATCTTCGGGTTCTCCTGCGCGATCTTCCGTCGTTGTAATCGTGACCATACCATGAATGCGTTCATCGGCCTCTTAATGTGTTCCACCTGCGCCTTCTTCGCGGTCGGCCCAAGAGGGCTGCCGAGGCCAACCCCCATGGGGCCGACCCCCGCTCCACCGGGTGGCGACGTACCCGACATGCCCTGCATACCGCGCAGGGTCTCGGTGAACGAGCCGTCGCACATGTTGCCGCCGGCTCTGTAATTAAACGCAGCCACCAATTAGTAAGCCCAGCGACCACGTTAATAGGGGGACACGCCCACGCGAAAACAGCCACGACGACCAACAGTCCGACTGACCGACCAGACCTCCAGGAACTCCTCCACGTTTCTGTCTCCATGTATACACACAAACACACACACGCGCACAAACATACAAGTGCGTGACACTGCGTGTCTATTGTCTAGAAAGGACCCGGACGTGCACCGTCGGAGACGAACCTTGGCTACTCTCGGTGATTTACGATCTGCGCGACGTTATTTCGGTCATTTAGAGTCTCTCACTGAGTTGTTTAGGACACATCTTTGGTGGGAAGATGCTTCCTAGAGATGGTTCGTTTGATAAGGACGGTTTATGGAGAGTGATAGAGTTTCTAAATATCTGGATTCAAGAGTAAATTTGTAGCGTTACAGGAAGGTTTCAAGTGATGAGCGATGAGGAGCAGTTTGGAAGATTTGTCGGCTGAAGTTGTTTCTCTGGACGTTCGAATGAGTTTAGGAAATTTGTTAGACGTCGTGGAATTTACGATAAAATTGCAGATTAATTGAAGTTTGAAGAAAGTCGATGAGATTTTGAAAAGGGTTAATGGGAGAAGCTGTTGTCCTGGATGTATGAGTGCTTAACGTTAGTAAATATCAGTGATTTGAATGTTGTGGCGTTTATGAGTTATTTATAAAGTCAGATGAAATTTGGTTTGAGAAGAAAATTGCTGATGTCTGGGTCGAAGTGGTTAGAATTTAGCGATGTTTATTAACGTATAAACAGATTAGAATAGAATAGAATGTATAAATTAGAGAGGTTTGAGAGTTGATGGGTGAAAGTGTTTCTTTAAAACATTTGATGTTATAGAATAACGGCAATTTGAGTGTTTCTTTTGAATGTTACAAAGTTTGCGATAAACTCGGTTGAAATTTGAAATAAATTGGTGGTATTTTTGAAATGAATAAAAGGGTTTGAAGTGGGACGTGGTTTAAAAGAACCGAGAACCTTTTTGCTGTTCGGATAAATTTGAGGATTTCTTTTGAATACGTTTCATGTAGTTTGTAACGAGAGATTACTCAAAACTCGTTTTGAAGAAATGATCAAAAACGTGAGGTAGTTTTAAAACGGTAACGAAGAAAGCATAAATACTGCCTTTTTGCGCGTTAAATTAAATCTGAGTGCAACTTTCTAACGTTACGAAGTTTGTAAAATTATTTGAATAACACACGACGTGTAATGTAATTTTGAACGATGAACATATCAGTCTTCTCTGATGCAATTTACTACCCTGTACTCATTCTTCCTTTTTTCTCTTTTTTTTTTTGCGTCGTTGGACATAAATTTCGAATTGTACGAGCTATCAGCGAAATTAGTATCGCCACGAGAGTAGCAAACAATCTTTCAAATGACTCACTGACAATTTTCTTTTTACCGACACTAAGGAGCCGCGAATCCTAACGTCGCAGCCTGTCAGAAGGAGATTAAACTCATTAAGAAAGTGCTGAATAACCTTCCAAATTGACAGACTCGTTACATCAATCATCGTTTCATTCATCCCGACGCAACAAGTTACTTGACCAAACTCACAAACATCCACCTTTCACAACCGGTCGCAAAACAAAAATTCCAAAAAGGAACAGTATGCAAAAGAAAAACAATGTTCCTTCGCATAAAAGGTTTAAGAAACAATAGAAATTATATGTATACCGAGGAGCTTCTTGGAAGAAGGTGCTGTAAGATAAAGTTACGATGAACTGAATAAATTGCGATGGAAGTTTTAGTACTAGATTTTAATATTAGTTACAATTGATCTGATAATTATAATTGCCATAAAAGAATTCTGTACCTTTTATATGTACAAAACAAATTTCATAATGATCGAACTACTTATTCGACTAGAAAATATACCACAGACCAATAGGTTTCCACGCAGGAAGCATCTTAATTAATGAACATTTCAATAATAATCCATATCAAATCAAAGTTATTAAAAGTAATCACAAGTATCGTCGATCATTCCACTGGATATTCCCTTCTATTCGTAATAACTTTCTATATTCTTCGTTATTCTATCATATTGTACGAGTGTATGATCGGTCAAACCGAAAAACTGCTAGCTAATACAATTACCTAAACACAATAGAATTTACACTCGTTACAGGTATAACAACTTGAGGAAGTAGAACCAACCGCACTAAAGACAAACACATGCGCACATGAAGCCCTACGTACACGGATTCCAATGGTATTCGTGGATTTTAATTGTGCGCCAGCGACACGCAGAAGAAGCAAGCGAGGGCACTCGTGCAGCCACTCCTCACGGTCCCGGTAATTGCTTATTCGTTTGCTCTTTGATTCATAAGCAAATTAATCTTATCCTTTTCTCGTATCAAAGCCATTAACCAATCTCGCCGCGTTGTTGCCTCTCCTCCCGTCTTTTTACCCTAAATGTCACCCTTCGTTCTGGGTGTGTGTTCTCCCTCTTATCCTTTTCTCTCTTTCCTTACCAAAACCCTCTTACAGTCGGCATCAAAATCTCTCTTTCTCTCTCTCTCATTTTCCCTTAACGTGTTCTCTCCTCTCGAACTAACACAATTACGCGGATCTCCTTGAGCATTCATTAAGAAAAAAAAAACCTGTAGTGGTTGAGGGAGTTAACCCCGGGGGCGGTAGTTACGATTTTGTAGGGTTAGAATCACCCTCGGGTCCGGGGCCACCCTCGAGTGTCATTCAGGCCGGATTAATAGATACGTTGGTTAGAGAGACGTTCGGCGGTAGGGGGGTGTGGCGAGAAACGGGGGTGAAACGAAGCAGCGTGGCTGCTGTAGAGAGGCCCCAAGGGTACTCCGGGGTGGTTCAACGAAGAGAGAGAAGATGCTGGAAGTAATGGCTGTTGACAAGCTGCGACGGGGGATTAGGAAGTGCTAATTGAATGTTTAGGCAACGGACAACGATAGTGTGCACGCGGCGATTTATTGCCTCGAGCCCGGCTCCGTCTTCATCGCGTAAAAACGGAAGTGCGTTTATGAAGTGGCCTCTCGCGGATACTTGAAATAGAAACGGCTGAAAATTATCGTGGAAAAGTCGATTTGAATTCTAATGAAGGGTAAAGTGGTTTCGAGCGTATCGAGAGCCACGACAGCCGTCGGATATTTGAATATGTGGCAAGCAAAGGTGACTCTATTGACAAACAGATTGTTTACATGGCGCAGTTTGTTCGGTTCGTTTTTATCGTTCACTTCGCTGGAGATATTTTTCAAGCTTGTCGCGCGTGTTAAGAGATACAGCTTGTATTTGCGTGTTCGGATATTGATCATCAATGTATGTTACTATGAGTAAACGTTCCGAGTCAACGCAATGGAAATTATATCTGAAACGAAGACTATGGAAGATTCGTTTTGTAATTGCGACATTAGAATAATTCTGTAATCTGGTTTGATAATAATCTTTGATAAGAATTTAGAGGACGGACTTCAGTTGGTAATAAGTAGCTATTGAAAACTGATTAATTCGTTACGATAGAAGAAACCATCTATACATTTATCTTCGTATTCAATAAATTCCTTCTATTCGCAGACAGCTAACGAAGTTTTCAATCTGCACTTCAATCGCAATTCCGACTGAAACCGATATCACTGTCGATATACCATGATATTCAAATTCAAACGAACTTATAAACTCCCTTTACGATGCTTCGATCATTCTTACACTCTCGTCAAACGTACGATATAATCACTTTGTAAGAGGAAACTCACCTCATAAAGTGGCCGGCGGCCCGTTGGTGCAAGTCCAGCTCAATTTTGCTGCCGTGGTTGAGACTCTCGTCTCGTCTAGTTTCCAAAGGAAATATATCAGCAACGGATATCAACAACAAACAAGCAAAAGTAAGTCACTACACTGTCATGTCAGGCCATCCACTCGAGTCTCAATATCACTATGCTACACGGTTCAACACTTTTCCTTCCCGTTTACCGATCAGATATCCGCGTCGCGACACTGGACACGGTCCAACGACATCCTTCGCGAACAAAACAAGTGTGAGCAAGCGTCGGTCGCGTAAAATACACGGGAACCGTGTTCGAGAGGCGGCTAGTCGCGTTCGGTAGCGACGCACGAGGACGATCACGACGTGCACGACGTTCAATCTGCCTTCGCGGACGATAGTTTTGGGAATGTGCACGCACGTCTCGACTCTTGCCGGCGATCCACGAACTCCGCGCGCCAGTCTTCCCCCACCATCGAGGTTTAAACGGGAAACAGCGCAGTAACCAATGGCACGAGACTATGGGCGGTCCAAAAAGGATGATCGTGGTATCGCTGAGCCCTTCGATTGGTCGAAACCTTCGAGGTCGTCGATAACGAACCGTCCTGCGTTCATCCATCGTCCCCTCCATTAGCCACTTCGCACTCCTCTTCCGTGACTTCAATTTTCTCTCCTCGTTTACCTCGGCGACTCACCCTGTCGCGTTCTCCTTGTTTCTCGCCTTTCTTTCCAGGACCTCGCAACAGCCACGCGAAATTTCTTTCCCAAACCGCTGGTCACCCGTCTTTTTCTACAAAAATTTTGACTACTATGGAGTAAATGTTTTTTTGTAGGGGTGAAGTTTGTGGTAAGGCCGGGGAATTGGGGTTTGGGAAGTGGATGCTTTTCGGCGGCGGTTAGAGGTGATAGGGTTGTTAGGAAAGCACGAATGTTTAAAAGAGTTTATATTTTTCTACGAGAGGAATTAGCTTTCGCGAATAGAACTATAGAAACGAGGAGAAGGAAACAGAGATTTGTTCCATTTGTAGCAATGGGTTATTAGAGAATACGACATTCAGAGTAGATCGATATGTACCTGGTATTCAATTTCGCCACAGCCCAGGAAATAATGTTACGTAGATACTTTTCTAGCTTTCCTCGTAAAAATCAAATAAATCGAAGAAAATAGACATAAACATCAAGATGTGTAGAGCTACTCGCGTATCAAGAACGTTTAAACTATCTAACGCGTAAAATCTTCCACCAAAACTCACCTGTAAGTATCACGCGCTAAACGTTTCAACAATAATTTTTGATCTACGTAATAATGGAGTCCGACCTGTTTACGACCGCGTAATGCTGCGTGTAGCGTCCTAAGGGATGGGTGGGTCAAACCTTTGCAAGAAACAGAGAAAGAAACTCATAGGAAGACCGAGACACGTTGGAAAAGAGAGAGAGAGAGAGAGAGAGAAAGAGAGAGAGGGAGGAGAAATCGAGGGGCGAGTTAGAACGTGGAGTCAGGTAAAGTAGCTACCGCCACCACCTCCACGAGCACCGACCACGGGTACCAACCGATCCAGCCCATGCGTGGTGGGGACATCGTGGAAGAAGGTGGGACGATTTCGAGATGGTGGCCGTTGGTATTGCCAAGTCGAATTCGAAAGAACGCTGCTGAGAATAGAAATAAGAAGGTGACTTCTCTCTTCGATACCACTCACCGTGTTCCTCTCCCTCTCTTAGCAACACCAGCCCCACCACCCCCTTGGTTGGCCCGGTAGACCTCGTTCTGGCGGCAGCCCTGTATATAAGTGGCTCTTTCCTCTCTTAGCTGTGTTCCTCTCGCTTCGACTAAAGGGGAGGACATTATACTTCGATCTACGAGGCGGCCCACTCTCCTACAAAATGGTAGCTTATGGCGTTTTGCTCTTTTAAACGGCTGGATAGCGGGGGGTTTCCACGCACTTCACCCCCGGTGCGCACCGGGACGATGTCGATAGGTGAGCCACGAGCAGCGATAGTTCGCGGAAACTCCGGTATTTGGCACGTGTTACGAAGAATGAGCTCGTGGTTTCGAGGGGAAATAGCATTTAGGGTTATTGTTTTCAGAGTCTGTAGCTCTTAGGTGAAATATCAATAGAAAATTACTTGTAGGACAACTTTGCGAATCGAGAATCTGCGACGTGCGATTAATTCTTCCGTGGCTGATATTTCCGTCGCAAGGGAATATTTGGCCCGCGTAATGAAGGGTAGATACGTGCTTTTGCGCGTAAATGGGTAAATTCGGGGTGATTGCTTCGAGAGTGTGTAACTTTTAGGTGAAATGTGGACAGAAAATGACTTGCATCGATACGACATCCTTACCAATGAAACTGTGCGCTTAATTTTGCTTGTTATTACGTCACATATTTTGGGAATACGTATTTGACACGCGATTTCACGTCGAAATGATATGTAGGATGGTTGTTTGTTTCGAGATTTTACATTCAGCTGAGATATAGAAATAAAATTGATTAACACGTTGACTGCCACGACACCCGTATTCGGGTGTCAGCAAAGTTTCTGGTCAGGCCGCGTAACCCATATTCGGGTGTCGCTTATTTGACTACTTGCGAGGGATCGTCGTAGGTATTTGAAAAGATATTCCATAATAATAAAACTGTTGAATTGTTATAAAATAAAAATACGAAAATGATTTATTAAAAAAATTATTTAGAATGTAAAACTTTAAAGCATTCTGTACATAGCTGAGGTTGGTCGGGATAATTTGGACAATAAGTTGTTGTTTTCTTCAAATTCTTTTGTGCCTTTGCTCGGTCCATTCGACGTCTTTTATTCGCATAACATAGTTTGCATGCGCGTCTAATGCTTCTTCCGGAATCGTTTTTCCGGACGGCGATATGCTGACTCCGTCGAACACGAGGATTTTTTGTATTTTCAGACAACCCTAATAATTTTGCAACTAATAATTGTCTAAATATTCTAATATTTATATTTTTCCGTGTTGCAATTTTCTAAACCGTCGAAGCGTTTACAACAGAAATTCCCAGAAGGAATCGAATGCCAAGTTTTCTGTACCATTTGACTCCTTTTCTAATTGTGATGGCATAAGAAAAATCTATACCACACTTTCCTTCATTATATTCAACAACAGCTAGTGGTTTTAATGTTGCGAACAAACGAAACGAAAGATCATTCTTGAGACCACCACTTGAGCGACAAGCGTTACGAAAATATCGATGGGAGCACCTGACGGAGATTTCTTTGAAAACACGCGTGGCAGTCAACGTGTTAACTGACACGATTAATAATTTGCGATATACATTTAATCACTCCATGGTCGCTATTTAGGACAATATTTTTAACAAGCACAAAACGTTCCCAATAAAAGCTGGTCAATTCGAGGATCTCAAACGAGATCCGCGGTGGAGTAACGAATGGGCAGATCGTCCTCGTGACAGGCAGGCACAATCAAGCGATTTCATCGTTTCCACATAGCGGTGAAAAGGTTCCTAACTGACGGCGCGAAGTGGCGTCGATTACAAAAGAATTTATAGACCGTCCGTTTTCTCTATAGACACTCGATTCCGCCATCCCTCGCGTCCATCGATCGCCTCTTGTTTATTCCCAAGTGGCGCGAGAGGGTGAGAAGCGACGAAAAGAGGGGACCAACGTGTTTCGAGACCCCATTCTGCTCGCTAATCTGATAATTTCATCGACACTGGTCATTTTCTGTACGATCGACGTTCGTTCAACTCGATGATCCGAGCGATCTCGTAAACAGAAATTATATTCGATCCGGGAACGAGTTCATCGCGGATTTCGCCGCATTAAACGCGATGAGTCGCGTGACTCAGCCAATGAACAGTTTTGTAGGAGCAACAGCGTGCTCGTTCGACTCTTTTCGCGTGTAAAACATAATTTGCCCGTAATTTCCGTGGAAAATTGTTGCACGGTTCGTTGTTAGGAACAACATTAGCGGTAGCCATTGATTTGTCCGCGCGAGAATATAATTGAGCCCGGTGAACAAGCGAATTTCATTTCTGCTTTTTTCTTCTTTAGAAACGATCGCGTCACGTATAGAAAACGTTCGATAAATTTCTTGGAAAATTGAACTTTCTGATATTCAGCGAATGATTTTACTTGCAAACCGTGTCTGCTTCGAACTAATGTTTCTTTCGTTGGAAGACACAAAATAGAATCCTTTTATGTTTAAACATAGTTCTTCATCGATTTGCAAAATGCTACTAAAGTTATATATTAATATTTAAAGATGCAATAAAATGTTTCAAAGATACTTACTTTTGTATTTCGAAAGAGAGCAATGAACATCCCATTCCCGTTGCATCCCTTTTTGTATAAATAACTTCGATAAACATTTCTCAAATTCAACTCCACTATCCAACACATTACGAATTTCAGACTGACCCAAAAAATCCTACTATTTTCCTACAAAATTAGCGGAAAGTTATTAAGGATTTTTCCGCGACATACTCGCCTTCTAAAACCTTTTAACAAGCATCCTATTACCCGCTCTTAGGATGGAATCAATTGAAAAAATCCTAATATCCTGCTAAACAATCGAGGCAAAATCACGAGGATGAAGAGACTCGTGATTCGCGCCAGTGTTTATCACGAGGAAGATTTATTTCCCCTCTGCGGCGTAGCACGTGCTGACTCCCCGCGCACGGTTCAGGGTCGCGCCGATATTGTTGTACGCGTCGTGGAACATGTAACGTATGAATATCTAATGCACCCCATCCACAATTAAATTCGGACAATATGTTTTGTTTCGAGAGGGGCCACCACCCTCGAGAAACCGGAGGGGTCTCGGCTGTGAATCAGGGACCTTTCCCTTCGGGATCCACCATCGTTGAATAACGCCCCAAGTGTAAATCTCACGCTGTACACGCCGATACGACGAGAGGCGATAATAACTTTCGGGCAAATCGCGCCAGACCGCAGCCTCTCCAAATTGTCCGCGCTCCACTGAAATTTAACTTGTCGACGGATGATCGTTCGTGATCATTGCAGAGGATGGATCTTATTAATGGTACGGTTGAGTATGGTTAGAGGACGTAATTTAATCAGGATAAGGATTCTAGATGAGAAAGTGTTCGATGGAAATTGATAAAAATCGACGTGATTTCGTTGTCTTAAGGTCGACGAACAACTTTGAAAATAGATATACAGGGTGGTTGGTAACTGGTGGTACAAACGGGAAGGGGGTGATTCTACGCGAAAAAAGAAGTCGAAGATATAGAATAATAATTTTTCGTTTGAGGCTTTGTTTTCGAGAAAATCGACTTTGAATTTTCGCTCGGTACGCGTGCGATCCGTCATAACGGATCTCACTGTAGATCGTTGTCTCGATGGAAAAATTAAAAAAAAAATAAAAAAAAATTTTTATTCTATATTTTCGACTTCTTTTTTCGCGTAGAATAACCCCCTTTCCGCTTGTGCCACCAGTTATCAACCACCCTGTTTATGTGAAATTTGCGGGAGATGAATTTGTATATTATATTGTACATAACGAACGTATATTAGAAATATACTATAATTATTAGGTTGTGCGAAAAGTGTCTTTTGTTTTATAGACACGTCTTTCACAACGACGCATCATTATACAAACATGAAACCTAATCTGTCGAACGTTCTAATCTTTATTTTGATAGAACAACATGGATCATACGTAATTCGATAAAATAATATAAGACGAAAAATATTGTGCACCCATTATTTCCTTATAAAATGAAAGAAACTTTTCGGACGACATAATAAATTATAGACAGATTCTATGTTATTATATGTGTAAATAGATAGATTTTTCTTAATGGAGAGAAGAGATCGTTGACGAAGATTGAATAAGAGAACGTATTTTCCTCGCTTTAAGATTGATGAATGATTTTGGATATATCTAATTTAGAATATTGTAGAAAGTAAATTTAGACCTATAGGTAGGATGGCATAAAAATTATTCAATAAATACACGTTAAACGAACCGTAGTTATTAAATATGGAAGAACCGTTAGATACACGTTTCACACTATAAGCCACAGAAAGTTACGATCGATGTCAAACCTGTTACAAATCGCAACCTGTCTACTCCGAGCAAACATATCAATTATCCCCTATTATTCCCACTTAGAACGCGTCAGTTTCCTTAAAACTAGACCCAGAAATACCAAGAATACCATAGCTTATCTGTATCTCGTTTACTCGAGTAAAACTTTCTCTTCTTCCTACAATGTCAACTCCATTTATTAAGAACGGAGACAAGAATATTCAACAATACAACTGCCAAGCATCCTTTACTTCGAACATGGAATAGCAATAGACCACCAGCCAAAATACCTCCAACATCTTTGAGCCACCAATCGTGTCCAGGCCGAGGATCATGGAGCGTGTTGCTCGAAAGTTCCATCAATTGTCGAAACGGTCCGTAGGTGGGAACAACTGTCACATTGTCTCGAGCGAATCCTGCAGTTTTGCGGTGATAAGTCGGATTGTAAACGACAGCCTACTGCGAGGACAAAAGACGGCCACCAGTCCTTGCAGCATGCACGGCTCCGATCCCTTGTGTCATCTTTTTAAGCAGAACTGGTCGTTGGAGAAAGAGGCAATGTTTAACGAAAACGAGAGAAATTTCATTAGGGAACCTTCGCACATCGAGGTTAAAAAGATGAAACGGACTGCTAGGCCTGCCTAACCGGAAGTAACTACCCGCGGAACGAGATTCCAGCTTTGGTTTCGTCGCCGACTGACCTTAGGATCGGCGCAGATACTGAGAAGTTGGCCTTGCCTTTTACGGTATTGTTTTTCTCTTTGGCAGAACAGCAGGTGACGTGAGAGATAAGCACAATGGTGACAATAGATGGCCGCTGCTGAAACTTAGCTCGTCCAAAAGGCAACGGTGAATTGTCGACGCGCAGCGTGCCGTCCTTTTTGCCGTATTACTCGCCTGGTGGCTTGCTTGTTTCCTCCTTTTGCTCCTTTCCGACAAATGAATAACTTGCCTCTGACGATTTAATAAAAATGTGCCGCTTCTCTGCCTTTTACAGACAGCACGGTAGGAAGAAGAGAATGATGTTCGAGGTTTGAGGAATCTTGTCGTTTGAGAATTGGGATGAAAATATTGGTTTAATGGGATAGTGGAAGAATGGAGGTTAATGTTTAAGGATTATGGCTTTGGCTACTGTGTGATGCTTGAGATTCTTACACTTTCTTTCCTTTTAGGGATACTAAATTTTACTAATTACACGATTTAATGTGATGATCCAGTGGAAAGCTTGGACTAACGAGTTTGATTTTCGAGCCATCCAAGACTAGAACTACCGACAAATAAATCATAAGTAAAGCTTGCATCGATACGGCCAGAATGAAAAATAACGTCATTATCCGTACATTTTACAAAAATATCATTTGAGTTTCCAAAACTGAACAGATATTTCTATAAATCCATGAAATTCTTAAGGAAAATTATAAGAGTTCCGCTCTTAAGTTTCAAGTAACCTCATCCTGGGACGTGACTAAAGTCTGAATAATGAAACCTTCGTCAGTTTCACTGCACGTCGTTCAGGATCGTCTCCAGCTACGGGCCTCGGACATTGACGTAATGTAACACGAAAGTCCGAACATCCGCGTCGTATTGTTCGTCGAAAATCACTCGATTGTCCCTTCAAAGGCGATTGTGTGGCCCGGTTCGTTCGTGGCCTACAGGTGTTCCAGGGATCATGGCCCGCTTCAAATAATTAATAACAGTCAAGCGACAAATCCCGGAAGCGGTGGCATGTATGCATTAAGCTGGAACAAAGGCGAACAGGAGGGCTAATGACCGGCTAATGCTTGCGCTTAAACCCTTTAAAAGCGTCCGACGGTAGCCCTGGATCCGTTGGGATCGTTCTGTCACCTACTTACATGCGAATTTGCACCTACAAAAGGTTCTATCCGCTTCCCGGTAGTCAAGGGACGGAGGTTCGCGTGTTTTTCTTCGCCATTATATCGGACAAGAGGAGTCGTTAAAGCGACTCGATCAACCGGAAGAGAAGCTGTCGCCATTCTTCGCAGTCTGTTCGATTAATTCCGCATAATGGTTGCTGGTTTCCCAACGAACGAGCATCGGTTCGTTTTTGGTTCTTTTTCTCTTTTTTTTCGCGACAGAATTGAAAATGGGTGGATGACAGGGATGATACCCTGTCTTTTCAGAGTTTAGAAGTACGTTGTTATGTTTAGGTAAAATGTTGAATGTTGAATTGGTAAGAGAGATTTAGCTGGCCGGTTTGGAGTATTGAAAAGAATTCGAAGGGTTATGAGAATATTCCGTGGTTTCGGTGAACGAGATCGTTGTTTACCGAGACCATTGCGGATTCAATGTATATTTTTGCTTCTGTTTATTGTCCGATTACTTTGTGTTCGATACAATGGTTGCTACAGTGTGGTCTCATCCGTTCCCAATGAAAACGCACGGGTATAGTTTGCTTAGTCTGATGGATTATGTATCAAAGACGTTTACTTAAAGGTTTCTGTGATCTACGCAGAGAATACTGTGCAGATTATTTCAATCCTACATTACATGTTGAAGTTGAAATACCGATCTTCAAGAACCTATAGGTTTGCAAAGATTCACGCACTCTTTTAATTCAGTCCAACAAGCCAATAACGCATTACCACTTCCATTTATCAGAGAGTCAAATGAAAATCTGATTTTTAACGGGTTAACGAGCACAGCCTGGCTCTAAGCAAGGATCTTTCCCCTTATCGGTTCCATTTTCCTCGATGTCGCGTTTCGACGAGCTTGGTGAAAGCAGGAGGCGGTCGAGGAAGAGGTTGCCGAGGGGCGGGAAGACGAAGAAAGAAGAGAGAGAGGGAGGCAAGTTCACCTATTTTCGCGGCACGGTGCGCGAAGAAAAGGGCCGTGCTTGCATCCGCGAGAAACACAATGCAGCGGCGAATAAACCAGACGAATGGCGGCGACGACGACGACAACCACGCCAACAATGAGGAAAAAAATCTTCGACTCTCCCGCCCCTGGAGCCGCGCACCAGCCAGCGTAGCCTCTCTTCTTCCTCGTCGTCGGCCGCACTCTTTCGTGATACGTGGAATTGATGGATGAGAATACGACGACACGAATACAGAATACACCGCCGGTTGGTATTCCCAGCGCGGAATACACGACGGCTCTCAAGCTTTTAGCCCAGGCAAATAAATCGCGGGTTGCACGGAGGCGACGTTCGTGGATAAATTCTCGTCTCTCTTCTCTTCGATTCTTCCACCATCCCTTCCTTATAACCTCCTTTCTCGCTCTCTCTTTTCACGTTGTCGTCGGGCTTCCTTTCTTTCGACCCCCTTCGCGCCCACCTCCACGAGTTGTGACACCTTACGGCGCTGACGTGTGCTGCCTACTCGAGAAGAATTCCACATTTGTGTATGCCGCGCTATACGGCATCCATCCAGTTCCCAGTCCATCGAATTTTCGGTCGAAAAACCTCACTGTGTTCGCTGAAATACACTTGTACCGTTGTATCGAATGGTTAGTTGGAGCAGGTCGAAATGTAAAATCTGACAAAAGAAATGCTTCACCGGAAAATAAGGGTACTGCGGTGGCCGAAAGGAAGATTACAAAATAAGAAATATAAGAAGATATCTTCATTGTACGAAGTAGATGATTATTTTAATAGGAGTAACGAATACATATAATACGTATATACCATAGAATAAATACGAGTATAGTAAACAATATTTAATACAAAATTCGTAAAATCCATAGTGTGTCAATTTGTAACTTTCTCTTATCGCTGTATGTGAAAATACTTCTTTGCGGTTGCTCTCCATGCTTTCGAACTGATTGTCAAACAACCGAGGAGAAAAGATACAACTTCCTCAAATAATAGCACTCTATGCGTCGTTAGTTCTGAAAGATAGGGAAATTCACATCTGTTCGTGTGCAGATGTATCGTCGAAAGGCGAACACGCGCGAACCAAGAAAGAAATCCCGGATAAGCCGAATTCGGAACTCGTGGGATGGCTTCTCTTCGTCGGTCACTCGGCTACGTAATACGTAAAACGTCGGTCGTGGTGTGTCCGTCCTTTTCGTGCGGCTACAGACTTTCAACGATCCGGATTTTCGAGCGAAATTAAGCTCGTATCCGACAAGATCCGCTTACGATATTATCGAATCGTCGCGGCTATTTCTAACCACCTTTTCGTTCTGGTTTCTCGCGGCTCCTTGCTCCTGTTCGCGTATTCTTTGTCCAATTGCTAGAGTTGAAGAGGATATCTCTCGAGAATCGTGATAATGCTCATTTTGCGACAAGATGGAAATGACAGAAAGATCCAAGCGCGAATTTCTTTTGTATTCGAATATAGCGACCGATATTCCTTGAAACGATCTGAGAGATTTAAGTTTTATAGAAAAATTAGATACAGTACGACGATGGTGTTTTATCAAGGTAAATTTAAGCGATGCTGATCTCGTAGAGATTTAAACGGATGAAATTATAATTTGCTTAAGAAATGATGCAACAGACGTACAGGAATGTAACTGTAATTACAGTCCAACATATTATAACCATTTATAATTGTCTTTTATTGTAACGTAATTATATTTCGGATCCCCCTGTTCCACTCGATCGATCATAGATTGACGAAGTATTGTATCTTCATTGTGTGATGTATATTTATATGTATACATGTTGATTATGGTCTTCGTAAGAATAAGAAACAATATCTTCAAGCCAGTGAATATTAAAAATGACCATTTTCAACACTCTTCTTACTGTCGATAAATGAAAACTTCATTTTCTTTGCTCGAATAACGTTCTAAATACTTTAACCAGCCAATCTTCCACATTCTCATTAATCTATGCGGATTCGCAAAAATTCCAGCAATCAAGCAGATCCCACGAGATTGCTGAACGATCGGTGGAACAGGACGATCTTGCTAAAACATGCTCTGAAAATCTGCTGCAACGAATCAGTTGCGTTTCACCGGGAAACGCTAAAAATAAATACAACGAGAGTGGTTGCGCTCCGAATTGAAAATGCCAATTTTTTTCCACGCACAATGCCGATTCCGAAAATATCCAAGCCCAGTACACTATATCTCTCCCTCCCTTCCTCTTATTTCGCCTCTACGGCGAAGCGAACGAAAATGCAAATGGCAGGCAGCAAACGGTGTTTCGGACCCAGGCTGCTTCTCCGCGCGTTTCCCCGGCCTATCCTAGTCGATGCGACGCCGAACGCGGAAAACCGTAGAACGCGAACCGGTGCACGACAACAAAACGTCCCGGCGGCGCTTTCACCGCGTTTACCGTCCACGTACATCTCCTATTTTTTTCCCCTGCATCGGAGGAAAATCCGATTCAGAGGGTGCTTCTGTATTTCTATCCCACCTATGTAACGTCTCTCTGTATTCTATACACGCGTACGCGCCTATACACACGTAGACACGCACATAAACACAGCTACGTATACGTGGTGCGTCGTACGCGTGTGTGTTTGAACGTGAGTGCAAGACGCATTTACATATACACCATGCTATGTACATGTGGTGCGTTGTATGCGTGTGTTTGAACGTGTGCGCAGTACAACGCATTTACGTATATACTGTACCACGTATACGTGTGTGTTGCACGACGCATCTCGGGACATCTCATTACGCCCGAAGAAAGGAAGTCGAAGCCACCGAGAGATCCGCATCGCGGCGCTCTACGCTCTGAAGGATCTTCTCTACTGTCATTTAGTCCCGGCACAATGAACAGGCCGTCTGCTATCCGATTGTTTGGCTACATTTTTTCCCACAAAAGAGGAAGCGGCGAGGGTTGTGCACGAGCGAGAAAGAAGGGCGGGGTGAGAGTCAAACCGAGTCAGTCGATCGCCAATTGACTGACGTTATCGGCCCATCTTCCAGATTAGGAAGATCGCTTAGGAGAAGGAACGTTCTATACGGGCATAGTACATTCTGATCCATTATTCTTTCGGAATAGGGATATGTATTGGTTCTTCTAGTAATTCGAAGCTATGGGGAGGCTGGTTGAAGGAGAGTCCTGGTAAGAAGTTTTTCGTGAAGTGTTCCGAAGAGAGGGTAGATTGAGAGAGGTTCTTGTGGTAGTTGGGATGAAATGGAGATTGGTTTTTGAGAGCTATTTCGGTTTGAACGTGAGTAGCTTGGTAAAAGAGGGTGGTTATTGTATCGCGTAATAATTGCTATATCTTTCTGTCCAGTTATACTTTATACTATATTCTATATTTGTTATATTTATATCATAAACTCTGCCCGCATTAGTTAAAATGTCTAGTACTTTTTCATATGTTTTAAGATATGTTAAAATATCTGAAGTTCCTCGTACTCTTCCATCTTTTACGTAAAATTGTAAACGAGGAAAAGCAAAGATGGCACAAATAAAGTAACATTTCAGTTTCTTCAGTTTCAATGATAGCTACAATGATAGATAGGATATTTTAACTTTAAAAAAGGACAAAATCTTGGCCCGCCGATTCCATCGCAGAGAAATACCATTCGCGCTTAATTTACCCTCGAGAATAACGTTCGAAACGACGTATCACGAATCGACCGAGCTCACATCCGCGGAAGTAACGGGATTACGATCGAAAAACTTTGAATGTTAACCCCGGGAGCGGATGGCTACCGATTAAACCGCGAGGAAAAGAAGAGAAAAAAGAAGGTCGGGACAGAGAGAAAGCGAGACGTGCTCGGTAAAGTTTTGCGCGGAGAACGGTGGGCGTCGAGCCGATCTGCAACAATGGGCTCGCGATCGGATTATCCGGCGCGTACATACGTTTCGCGCGTACGTGTAACTTTAAATCGTGGGACGGGAGCATAAGCAGGAGCACGGTCGCTCGACTCGCCACAAAGGGTAGGTTATATTCTCGTAGATCTCTTATCTGCTTCGATCCTTGCGGAAAAGCGTGCAACGACCCGGTAAAGTCTTCTCTTTTGCAGCGGCTCTTTGTGGCTCCCCGCTTCGACCCCTGCGTCGATCTTTTTTCTCTTCCTCCTATTTTTTCGCTTTTCTAATCTTATTTGCTGGGAGGATCGGTCGACTCGTTCGCTCGTGGGATTGCTAATTTTACTCGTCGCATGGGTCGATTTGAAGTTGCGTGTACTTTACAAGGCCGATATAGCGAGATCGTAAATTAACGTTAGAGATATCAAAGTTTCCTTTCTTCTTGTGATAAGGTAAATATAGAAAAGATTGTCGGTATTTCATTCTTTCGATATTTTAAAATGTTTTGTAATCTTTGACTGTCTCTACTATTATAATAATCAGAGACTCGTACTTTTTTCGTGTATTGCTAACTTTCGTTATATATCAGGTGAATTATTTTCAATATAAATTATGATCGATCGATAAATATCGAAAATTTAATTCAACGATTTAATCATTTCTTTTTAGTCTGTTGTAACTTTATATAAATATAATATTAGGTCGTCCGAAAAGTTTCTTTCGTTTTACAAGGAAATAATGGATGCACAACATTTTCTGTTTTACATTATTTTATCGAATTTCGTACGATCCATTTTGTTTTATCAAGATAAAGATCACAACGTCCGATAGATTAGGTTTCATGTTTGTATAAACATGCGTTGTTAGACACTTTTCGGACATAATACATAACTAATTCATATAATTTTATATAACTAATATAAATACCAATGCCTGAGAGAACTGAAAAACATTTTCGTTTCTGCAATCTCTTAACGTTTCTGTGGAACATAGAAATACCTCTGCTCCATCGAGAGGTTAATAATCGACTCGGTCGACTGAATGGCGTTGGTTCCCGCCAAAAACGTGAAGGAAGTTTAAAGGCGCCCAGCGGTCTGACCGATGGCATCCGGAATGCACGTGGACTTGGATTTTCAGGCCATTAGGCTGTTTCTACCCATAGACTGGTTTCGTTCAACCAACAACTCTCAATGAAACCTGACGCCTTCTATGCTCTCTTTGTTGCTCGGACGAAAACGCGTGGAAAACATGTGGCTCAGGGATGTTCGAGAAAGAAAGGACGAGAAGAAGGTGAGACTACGCACACAGGTAGTTCAGAGAAATTGAACAGAGTGAAAGGGCGATTCGTGTCACGTCGAGAGGGCAGGTGTCAGCCCATGAAACGGCGCCCTCGCATGGAAACCACGCCCGAACGCGTTCCAACGATTAATTCTTGGTGTTTCAGGTTTGATTTTGAAAAAAACTCGCTCGATATGGAATTCTTAGACACCGTCATAGGTTTCGTTGGAACCTTTTAGAACGAAAGAACGTGGTATATTTGAACGTATCGAGGGATATATAGTTCTCAGTTGCGAATGTCTTAACTGTAAATTTTTGTATAATTCTTTTTGTTTATTTCCAGTCTCCATATTCAAATCCAAACGTTGAAATATTCTGCATAATTTCTATATTTATAGTGCCTTGAAATGTACCAAATGTCTTTAAATGCTACTTTAAAGAAACACGTTAGATTCAGCTAGAATCAAACATACGATAATTACCTATTATACCTTCAAAATTCCTCCAAATAAAAAAAAAAAAAAGAACACTTTATAGAAACAGAATACATAAATCGTGATTTCTCGCTGAAATTCTCATCATATGAAATAGAAATCAAATTTTTCACCATTAATTAATTTCCACCGAAACCATCAAACACCTTCAAACTCCTAAATACTGCAAGAATCCCAGAAACTTTCGATCAATCACGATCAATGACTGACGCTTGAAAAGTCAAAGAATCATCCATACTGCTTCTCGTTCGACGGCACCCTTCGATATACATCGACTCAGTCAACATCTTAAACATTCTCACGCGACATCGAACACTCGCATCCATCGAAACCGACCTGTGACTTTATTCCTAGCAAATTTCTCGACATGGTTCGTCGACAATAGAGCAGACTTTTCCGAAATCGAAAAAGTGGTGAAGGAGGAGGAAAGAGACACAGAGGGTGCAGACGCTAGAGGAGGAAAACGTGGAATAGTAGAGGGAGTGACAATGCCAGTAGCAGCAGGTAACAATGCTTAAGCTGGCTTCCTACAATAAATGCTGCAAAGGGGCCGCCCTCTGTATCCTCTCGTTCATCCGCGCTTTTGTACACCGGCTTCGGGATCTCTCGTCTCACCGGCAATGGGATTTATTAACAGCACGACGAATTTATTGTTGCCCTGTTAGACGAAACTAAATCTCCGTCCTTGCCCCATTCGTGCGCGGCCAAGGCGATTGCCGGAGCTTCGTCCTCCTTCTTCGTTCCCCGTTTTTATCGCCCCCGTTGCCTCGTTGTTAACCGAATGGGGAACACCTTCCTCCTTTCGTCACCCTCTTTGTCCGGTAAACCGGATTTTAATTGCGTGAACGTGGACTCGATCTGTTTGTGGATAAATGTAGAACAGGTGTAACGTACATTGTATATAACGTATATCGAGCATTGGTCTATGGATAGGGGTTGTTGAAAGAGAAGTTGGAGTTTCTTTATAGTTACGGGATATATGTATGAGTTTTCGTGAATAGAATTACGAAAATACCTAGATAGAGATTTGTTTTATTCTTTCAATGACAGGTACTTTACTTTTCATATTTTGTATATTATATGCATTCTGTGTACTTTTACCGAAATTGACTAATTTAATTAAATTTAGTATACGAACGTTCCCTATTTATATGTTTGCTACTGTAAGTAATTGTAATAATTTTAAAAGGATATTATCTATATAAGTATTAGTTATAAGTAGCAAAAGTATTAGCATCAATCTTGATCAAGCTAAGCGAAATATTGGCTATATTTCTTCTGATAAGATAGGATAGAAAGATTTTAGCGAAAGTATCGATTAACTGTGAAAACGTCTAGTATTCCTAGTAAAGATATTCAATTATTAAAAAATACATAAACATGCTACGATACATAAGTACAAGCATAATATCGTACGCCTAACGAATCTATATGTAAATCTGCTAGTAAAATTCTACATGCGTAATCTTGATTCGTGTTCTATAATTTCACGTTCACATATATACCTTTCCCAAATCAGAAAAAGATATAATATGCTTCTACTAATAACTACATTGCCTATCAACTATATCTATAATTCTACATCTACCGGGTTCATAGAATTATTCGCAACACGTAACCAAACTATTTTATCGAACAACATCCATAAAATGTCAAACGCTACCAGTAGATTTTATTTCCGCAACACGTCGCTTTTCCAACCTCGACCGAACATAGTTCCAACTTCGTCTAGACTCGATAACTCGACGAATAATCAAAATTCACCAGTCGATCCACAAAAGAGCAACGGTGGTGTAGAAAGGTAAAATGTCACCGAATGGAATCGAACAACCGTTCGATCCAGCCCTGGTACGCAGAAAATACGTGTCGAATTACCGTCGGGGGAGAACGTTAACGGCCGATTAGAAATTATTCATACCGTCAGCAGGATCCTCGTACGGCATCGGTCGTAAGCGTGCGCGTTACCTGCTCGAACATCGACCTCCCTTTTTTTTTCCTTTTCACGACCTTCTGTGCTGTGGATAGGCTAAGTGGCGTATGGGTAGACAGACACGGATAGGATTCACCGACAGAGAAGGTAGTTAGAAAAGAAAAAATCGAATGATCGACAGAGAAAGAGATAAAGCGCGAGTGAGAAGGCATGGAGAATAGAAAAGGCGAGGAAGAAAAGAGAAAGAAAAGGCTGGATCGATGCATTTGCATCGGAGGAGTGCGGCTGGAAACATCGATTCGACTCGATTCGATTTCGCGTCCCGCCAGGCCACAGTCACCATCCCCATTTCTCGATGAATGGCAATCGAATCGGGGATTCGAGATTTGTGTCGCGGTTTTGCATGACAGTGGACCAGGCCCCGTGTAAGCCACATCGAAATGGCACACGCTGCGCCAATCGTTAGAATAGACGATGTCAAATCGCTCGAACCGCGCCAATTTCGCGCTGATTTTACACTCCCGGCCAGGGATCATTGTTCGCCACTGTTCGCCGCCGCGAAGCTTTGCTGGTTTTCGCCTGCTCGGATTAGCGATTAGCCGCCTCTGGTTATGGACATATGGTTAATCGTTGTGAAAGATGCATTTAAAGATCTGTTCAATTACGTTGCATACCGTGTAGCGTCATTGTACCATACGATTATTTTATTGTCTCGATTGAAATTTGAATTTAAATTGTATTTACCTCTGGACATTTGTTAGCTTGTTAAGAAGTTTGGTATTCGAACTGATATAACGATAAAAATATAAACAGATGAAAGAATTTCTGTCTATTTGACTGAAATCATTTCATAACATTTCATTCCATGGCATAATTACATACATATTTATTTCTATATTTTATTTCTATATTCACTATTGAAATTGTGCGTCGTCTAAATTCGTCTTTGCGAACTTTTACATCGGGAAAGAAAAGAATTTCTGACTTAGGAAAGACTCGATCGACACTCTACTATCAAACATAACTTGTACTCAACATACCCAGGTTTCTTCTTTACGTTATAAAATAAAACTGTCAACTTGAAGATTAATATTTCTTCTACGTTAAAATTTATAAAAATCCTCCCTCAAACACCTATATATCGAACGAAACGAAATTATTAGATGCTTACAATTAATGAAAACCTGCCAGCCGAATCATCACACTCCTATCAAATCCAATCGCACCCCATGAATTAATTCCATCCAAACGAAATATAATAACGAATCAACCCCTCGATAAATCGAACGATCGTAATATCTTTCGCACAGTGAAAAAGAAGAATCGGTATTCGTCTCAGCGACATCTGTTCTCTCGATCGACGATGCGTACGCGGGTATAAAGCAGCGCGATATAAAATTCATAACCTCGGGATCTGGTTCGCGGGGAATGTCGAGGCGCGGATAGGGTTCGTTAAACGATACGAAAGGCAACGACTCAATCGATCTCCCTCGGTCGAGCCGCGAAACACGCCTACCGATAAATAATCGTTTATTACCTCGTCGGCGACTCGAGAGATCGGTCGTTTCTCAGGCGGGTTTTACGGGCCACGCCTCGATCGCGAAGCAGTACAAAAACCCGACATATCGGTGGTACACGCGATGCGACGAGACGCCGGGGATTGATTTCGCATTCGTTCGCCGGTTAATAAATCGCTTGGTCGGATCGCCGCCCATCGAGCTAAGCTACTACCGTTGCCCCACTGAATTCGGATGGTAATTCCTCTTTTTCTCCTTTCTCCTTTACCAACGGCGCGAGCTTCGTCACCAATAATAAGTCGCGCAAACGGCGAACGAATTTTGAATCTCAATAGAAAGCAATTTTCCTTACGAACGAACGGTTATCTTCGTTGTTGTGAATTGGCCTTTGTAACGTTAGGAGAGCAATGTGACGCAAAATTCGGATCGTTGTACGAATGGCGTTAGAGAATGGTAAAATGTGATATAGTTTGATGTTTGGGACTTTGGGTAGAGAGGCGAATGCGTTATACAGACGATCGTTTTTTTTTTTCTCCTTTCGTTGAACGGTTAAATTAAGAGGGAATAAAATTTAATTTGTATCGGTTGAGACGAGACTAGAACCCTACGGTGATTGGAAACTTCTTATATAGTAAGAAGAAACGGCTAGAAGTCTTTAGTTGAGACGATATTAACGTTATATATGAAATGAAATTCGAGAATGAAATATCTGAAAAGATATCAACCCTGCAATTATCGTTTATATTTCACGGATAAAATTCTACAATTATTTAAGAACGTTCTTTGCTCAACAGCAGTATCGTAAATAACATTATTCTCTTTCAAATCCGGTTTTCAAATCATTCCAACGACCATACACCCGTCTTTCTTACAACTTTCTCTCAGTTTCCCAACCCCTAAAACGTCGCCCACTACTTGACTTTCGAAATTTTCCGGTAACCGACCAACGTCCATCGTTCCAGAAAAACCTTGACGGTCCCTTTTCGCTTGGATAACGAGGTATACGCGTGACAAAACGCTGTTTCTCCGGGTCGGTCATTCAACACATTGTACCATTGCGCGGCACCATGGTGGCCGAGACGAATTCCCGAAAACGAAAGCTTATTGTGCCTGAAGGAGCGACGAGATCGTCGCGCGTCTTGTTGCGATCAAGTCGACAATACCGGAAGAGAAGTCCACGACGACCTTAAACAGTCGCCAGAGCACGATGAGAAAAGATGGAGAGCTGTGTAACTTCGTTTCTAATGTGCGTGTGTGTGTGTGAGAGAGATAGGGAGAGAGAGAGAGAGAGAGAATGCCAGAAAGGAACGAGCAGAAAGATGAACGAAATAGACAAGAATGGGCAGAACGAGAGGCCATCGGCGACAAAATCGTTCTGGTTCCTCCATTCATGAAGCCACAGGCGGGAAATGGTGAATGGAAAAAGGCAGAATTGGAACAGGACACTGGTAATAATTTCGTATTTTTCACCGTTCGTCGTTTTCGAGCTGTTGCTTAGTCCTTTCGAGGCAAGTTCCTTAATATCGTTTTTGTCGGGAAGCCACGAAGAGATTGCCTTCACAGCGAGGAACAGAGGGGACAGAGATCTTTCTCGGATTCTACGGAGGGTTTGTCTCTTAGCTGGGAATTTATGAATACTTGAGATTCGGGCGAAGGGCGCGCGGATTATGGAGTAGCGAGAATTGAATGGGCAAATCGGTCGAAGATATATACTGGTTGTCTTACGTTGGAAATGGAATGGAGAGAATGAGGGATTGTGTAGGTTAGCGAGTTTATAGAGTTCAAAAGTTTCGGAATTATAGGAGGGCAGGGAAGCGAAAATTTGTCATCGAGTTTTTATTTTTTGTAAATAATGTTAACAGAGATTGGATTTGATGAAAGATTCTTCAAAGTTATTGCATCGTCTTGAATGTCATATTGTTTCCTTTTAAATTCCTCGTTTGCGAGAATATGTTACACAGAAAATTTAAAAAAATATTTAAAAAAGGAGAATAATTCGCGTGTATTACGAATCGCCATACGAGATAGAATATATAATTAATTTTTCATATCTACAAATTTATAGTGATCACTATCACTGCTTGAAAATGTAATTTCAGGTCAAGCGAATAAAGAGTATGCGAAAAGCGCAGGTGCTGTGCGATCATGATCACTGTTTCCTTCTTCAAGACGGAAAATCTATCAATGGATTTACGATGCTAATGGTCCGTGACACGTTCTACGCGGTCGTCAATGAAAATTGAAAAAGGGAGATCGCCGATGAATGGCGGACAGCTTATTAAAGGACACGTCCCCATGGGAGGGACCAGCTTTTCGTCCCTTCGAAGGATGACCAAGCACCGCACCTTCGTCCAACCTCGCTTCTAACATAACACGTGCACGGCTCGACGACATGCAAATTTTTCTTCTACATTTTCCCGAAATCTTCGTGTCAATAGATGCGAGCACGGCTCGACTCGAATTCTCGAATTTAAATTTCAGTGAACCCCTGTTTGAAAATACTTTCGTTGCAATATGCGTATTTTTGGTTAAGCCTCGAAGTTATTCGAATTGTTAAAATAACAGCTTTCGAAACCTTGTTTTGAAGAAAAATATGCAAATGTTTCTGGTAAAATGAACATATCTTTATTATAGTATATAACAAACGGATAATTCGAATATTAAGCAACATAAATATTGCAAATATTTTATCGAAACGTAATGTTATTAGCAACAGACAGTAGAAACATGTCATAGATAAGATATTTGATTTTTAAAAAGATTTTTAAAAAGAACTGTATTATCTTGTATCTACATTAGAAACGAAATGTATTTTCCTATTATCAGAATACATAAAAAAGAATAAATAATTTTCCTGATATTTTACTTGCTATAATTCAGTTGATCCCCAAGCTAAAAAGATTCTTTTTTACAAAATATTTTTATGGCATTTATCCAAATCCGTGTTCACGCGTCAATTATCAAATGCATATTTTGTTCCGCTCTATGGTGCAACAATATAGCTGTACCATCTATGCACAGGGACAAAACAGCTCGTTATACTTTTTATTATTTAACTTCATCAACGGACAGAACGTAGCCGGGTTCTTTCATTGTTCGATCCCGCGCAATCTGCCTTAACTCGGCGGAACCTGTGGCGTGTTACCGAACTCCAATTTTCAAAATGCAATTGCACATGGACGACGCGGCCATTGTGGCGTGTATCGAGCGTCGGTGCGACGTTGTTTTTGTCACTGGCCATTAAATTTCTCTGAAAAGCGCGGCTCGTCAAACGAGGCAAACAAACGTTTCAATTAGCGCTCGCATCGCGCGCACTTTTGCCCGACGGATTCGCCGCGGCCCGTTTTATGCACCCCTGCATGCCTGTTCGACCGAGTTTTATCATAAATTCCCCCGGCTGTTCGGCCCGTTTGTCAACCTCGTTTTGTCGTACGCGATAACTAGGAATTATAATTCGTTTGTTAAATTTAACGCGAAACATTCGACCGCGTGACCATCATGGCTTTTAACGAACGTCGTACGTAGCTACGCTTTGCTACGTACAATTAAAAATTATCACATTATAGAAATATTCGTTCTAAGTAGACTGCGCATTCTTTCGCGTAAATTTCTACCTTTACGAACACGTTCGAAGAATTAAAATCTAAATAGAACTTGCGAAACGTTTCAACTTGTTACATCTCCTAATCACCAAACGTTCTTAATGAAATAAAAGTTGCGAAACAACCACTCGCAACTACGGTCCGATACAATTCATCCAGCCGATCGTATCGACCAACCTCGAAATCTCTCGTCGTTCCTGGCTGCTCGACGTCCACCGATCCTCTTTAATCTTTCCCGCCGCGCGTTTCTTTCGAGCGTCCCGTCGAATCGGCGCCGATCGTCGCGAACGAGATGGAACGAAAGCAACGCGATGGAGCAAAGACAAAGTGTGCGCGCGATTTAAGTATCGGCGCAAACAACATTTTAATTTAGAATCCCCGCTCGGTGGCCGATCCGCGTTCGCCATTGTCGACACCACTGATATGTAAATAGACGACTAAACCGGCTCGGATAATTATCCGTTTTTCCAGCCCGTGATCTGTTTGTCGGCCACTTCTCTACACCCTCTTTCTCTTGGATCACTTTTATTCGACGGGGGATTGGATCGACCAACGATCACCGGGTAAGGGAAAACTCCGTGGCATTGATTAAGATATTCGTGGCTCGACTTCGTCGTCCTACCCACCCTCGATATGCCGGTTTATTTTCCCTCGCGCCATCTTCCGTGATTGTTCGACGTGCTCGTTGCCACCGCGAATTTGCATAGCGAATTGATTGAACCCTGCGCGAAGAAAGAAGAAGAGGATTGGGATCGAGCTTCTTCTTCGTCTTCTTTCGTTGATGGCGCCTCCTTCCGCTTCTTTTTAACGCGACGAGAGGGCTGCCGCGACGTAAATCGCCTAAATTCGACGTTTAATTTACCTTCGAGGTGTCCTCGAGCGCGACACCGATTACCGGATTGGATCGAGATTGCTGCTTCTCCAAGATTCGATTCGACGATACCTTCTGTCCTTGAACAATCGACAAAGATAGGGAGAATTAGAGTGGGGGTTCGATTTTCTACCATCATACCGTGATTATGGTGGTAATACGAATGGTGGTGGAAACAAGAATTTGTTTAGGGCGGTTTCAGAGATTGAGATTTATCGTATGGTTCGAATGACGAGCAAGCATTATACGGACGCTTGATAAGAGAAGGGACTGATAAAGGAAGGTTTAAGATTGGTATTTGTTTATATGAGAGCATATTGCATATTAGCAACTTTTGTATCAAATACTTTTTACCGTCTTAATATGTAATATTTTTCAGTGTAGAGTATACAGGAATTCTACAAAGTTGACGTGTAACTTTAGAAACATGTGAGACCTTATTCACCGAAATAATTAAAAGCTAACGATACTTGGGTTCATATTTGTTAAGATGTCCTACTGGACAAATTGTAAAATGTAAATAAATAAATAAAAAAAAAATATTTGTTAAGAATTTCTTTTATTTATCTTGATGAATACCTGCTACGTATTTCTAAAGTTTAACTTGAACCTGCTAGGACATCCTGTCTATGGCCCCAGTCAAGTATAATTCCGTTTTGTAAAATTATCCTGCTTTTTTGCGAAAGCCACGATTGGCAAGTGGATAATGGGGCATTCAGGATTATAAGACGCATGTATCTCGACCAATTTCGATGCAGTGACATCTTTAAAGTAGCGCTCGAGTACAGGAGCACCACGGTGACATGTGTTCCTGACACTTGTATACTGTGGTGTACCCTGCTCCACGTACTCATATACGCGCGAGGATTGGCATGGGGGTTGGTCGAAACTTTCGCTCCGAGACTTTCGACACCCTTATTTCACCGTGGTTTTCACCCTGCTTTCTTCGAGACGCCAATGCCCCTGACAGACGTGTTCATCTCTCTCTTTTTCTCTCGAAATCGTTGGAAATCGGCTTCGAATCGCGCACAATACTCGAAACGTTAGCAGTCGACATCCTCGGTTCGACAAGTTTTACGATCAGAAAAGTTGCTTGAAGGTTTTATAAGGCTCCACTTCTTTTTGTAATTTCGTTGTACAATTTTCGGATAGCCTTGGATAATTTCTAGTCTTCGCACGATCTTGATAGGATCTCTAGTAGTCTTAGTAGTCAATAGCTAAAGTGATATTTGATATTTTGCTCTACGGAAGAATACTTGAACGTTCACACGAATCAACCTGGAGTCAGCCTGCGTTAATATTCTCGTTCTCATTACAATTAAGATAGGGATCGATGAATATGAATCGAATATCGTACGATGAATATCAATTAACAACTGAATCGTTCGATTCCCGATGCCATTTCCAATCGAGTTTCGTTATCGTTCTCATGGGAAACGCGTTCGTAACACAACACCGTTGCCCTCCCATAACATCTTCCCTTTCTTAGCTTTCCTTTTGGACACGATTTTCAAGCGTATATCGACATCTGTCCTAGCAACGATCGTCGATCGATTATGCAGAAATAATATTTTTTAATAATCAGCAAATCGACTCAGGTGCATTGTACACGCGGAGAAAGGGATCCGTTGCGACTTCGAGACTAGATCACTAGGCGACAATGAACCAACGAAGAAATCGCATTGTCGAGTAGATACGTTGCTCCGGTTGTAAAATTCGACGGCTCGTGGACGATCTACGATCGAAAAGAAGGTAACCCAAAGGGGAGAAAGTCGAGAAAGGAAGAGCCCTTCCACGGATCGACATTGTGTCTCGTAAACTGTCTCATTGTGATCCACGTGTGTTACAAATTCCCATTCGTGCTCTTTGGCTGGGAATAAACCCTTTCCTTAATTAGCATTGTATGCAATTCCTATTGGCGAATCCGTATCTAAACCTTTCGTACGGTCCTTTTCTTCGTTCTTGGTGGTCGTGATCGGCTGGGTTATCGATAGGTTGATCCGGTTCCCCATCGTATTCGATGTTATTTCAATCACGTGTACGCGTATCAGAAGAAAAGGACATCGGGAGCCAGGGGTTGCTTCTCGTTGAAAGACGAACGCGATCGATGGCGAAGAAGAAATGTTACACGAGTATCGTTAGATAGAACGAAATCCGGCCAGGCTACTCGACAACGAGCAAGAATCGTATATGAGGGATGTTGGAATTATTAACGGGATCGAAGCGAATGGAAATCGATACGGTTTTCGAAATTGACGCGAGAAGAATGAACCGAGAAGCTGTGCTCGAGATTTGAGTCGAGGATCTCCGGCAAATTAGTATAATTTATTTCCTTATTGGTCGAGGGAATGTTACTATGAGAATTCTCCGGTGCAGTGATATACGTATCGCAATGAATGAAATTAGATTCTCAAAGACGTTTTCCTTTGTAACTTTATGCAAGAAGTAGGAAAATAATCAATGAAATATAGGTAATTCTAGTATAACGTAATTTAACGATTCACAGATGAAAATCACGGGTGAAAAGTATAAACGTAAAAATTAATTCTCCGAAAGCAACCTCTATCGCAGTTTCGCAACTTGAAGATTCAATTAAACGCAGTTCTTCTACGATGCAATTAATTATAGATACACTTACTCCAATTGTGCAATACGATGAATATTTTCTTCAAAATAATCGAAATATACTGAACAACACCTTTATAGAAAAATACGACGTATACACATGTGTCGGAGGTGAAAGAACATCGGGGCCTTTCCTTTGGAATTTTTGGAAAACTCCCCAATATTTCAGTCTAGACTTTTTGTTATAGCTGTACTTAAATAATGAAATTTACAAGTAGTTGTTTATGGTTTAGTCAGAATTATGCGTGCCCGAGATTTATGACAGTAAACTTGGGTTCGAAGTGACACATCTGGTCGCTAAACGTAGCCAAGGTCACGGGATGGACGTTTTTGTCAAAGAGAGTTACGACATAGTTATATAGCTCTTCTTAAAAGAGAGTTGACCCAAAGGGTACAGAGAGGTACATGGAAAAGTACATGAGTTCAGTTTTGACTTGAACTTTGGACAAGTAAATAAACGCACTTGCTATCCTGTTGACCGTGTATTCGTCATTGAACCTAAGATTATTGTCATTAACATCTCGAGTATCCAATTATCACGGTTAATTGTCAAGTTCTGTAATAGTCATATAATCACCTTGGGAATTTATTGTTATATTCATCGAGTGACTAAGTTCGTTAAACGCCCCTAACTCCAGTGCGGGCTCGGCGTATATATTATATATACAACGTATATATAATTCGTACACTTTGATAAAATACATACGATATTATGCATTTATACTTCAAACTCCAACATCAACGTCTGATTAATCAAGACGAGGAAAGCAAACGGCAACTTTCTCATATCCAAGAAATCCGTTTATCCCTTGCCTCGATCGACCAGGTCGGTTATCTATTCGAAATACAATGCAAACACGGGTAACCATCGTTGCCCGATGTTGCGTCCTGCTAATCATCGTGATTATATGGAGAAGTCGTTCGCGTCTCGTCGATGGACGGACAGCTGGACAGAAATCTCCGTGTCGAGTTGCTTTAACTAGATAGACGTGGATCGTCGTGAAACGGTCGCTCTGCTCGCGCACTCCCGGTGCCCGGATCAAAGCAACACGCTTCCTATCGGGCCACGTTGGGTGGCACCTCTTGTTCACCGCGACGTACATTAGCAGCTATCGTTTCTCCGCCAACACAGATCCGATCTGGCACTATCCTGACGTATCTGACAGTTGGACGAGCCATCAAACTGACCCTGAACGGACCTTAGCCAGAGGATCTGCTCACGGTGTACGCGAGGCTCGATTCTTCCAACGGGACTTTTCGACGATTTCTTCTAAACGAACGCCAGATCGTGCGTACTTTCGCAGGTTTTCTCAAACGATGCCTGCAGGTTCAGGTTGGGTAAGTGAAAGGCGATGGATTTCTGTTGCTAACGCTTGGTAGGACGGGGAAGGAAAAGGTTGAGTGATAGATGGTAAAGTCGAAGGGAGAGAGGAAAATTTGGAAAATTTCGAAATTTCTAATACATCATAATTTTGGATATTTGGATATTTTGAAGCCTTTAAAATTTGAAAGGTCCTTTCGGGTTGAGATCAGGAAAGTTTCATTTGTCGTGGTTTTTTCATCTTTGCTCCGAACAAAGTTGGTGGTATTAAATGAAAACGAGGCTTTGGATTTTACGATATTTTTAAAATAATATAAATATAAGATTCTTGGGAATCTAATTATCGGGGAATAAACAATATGCGTACAATGAAACTTAAGTCCAGTGGGCGTTCAGTTACATTCTGGGCTTTTCTTTACATTCATTCTTACATTCTGTACAGAAAAATAGCTGCACGAATCGTATAAATAAATTTCTGTATACGATATTTAAAAAGAACTTTATAAAATTTCAACATCGATCAAAGTTTTTGGGTCGAGCACGAATAGAATATCCCTGAGAACTGATTCGCGTATCACGGAAGATGAGATTCAGGGATGGCCAACGGCGCGTTGTGCGGGCCTCGAGACGGCCGAATGAGAAAATATCGCGGGGGGCAATCGATGATTCGGATGACAGGCAAGGCGCACGGTTGACGTGACGGTGCCTGGCATCGTTTGAGCGGCAACAACACGAGGAGAGAAGATGTTCGTGTGCTCGGCTCGCAACACCTGTGAGCACCAATCAGCTACGTCGTCGGACGAGTGCTCGGCGCAATAAATCAACCGGCACCTTTCCACGTAGCTACGCGAACCCCGTGGAACGTTATTATTTATGGGCGTTCGTTAGCGTGGCAACAGTTCCGAAACGTGTCGAGCCGACACCTTCGGGACTCTGTGTGGCCCCTTTGGATCCGCGTCATCGCGTTCGACCAGAGTGGTAATCACCGTTGAAGGAATCACGATTGCCCGTGGATCGGGTTATCGATAACGAACAGGTAATTTATGAACGGACCCGCCACTATTTGCCTGGTGATTGGAAATTGTTCCTTGCCACTACTTTGAACTTGACGTTTTTCCTTTTCACTGGCTACATTGTTTCGTCTTCCTTTTGATTTTACATTGGAATTGGTTTGTTGGATTTTGTTTCGATTTATGGAACGGAGAACATAGAAGTTGTTGAGGTTTGCTGGACTTGGATTGATTTTTTGGTTAATTTCTGCATTTTAGAATTGATACGTTAATTACCGTCGTAGGAAATTCGCTTTGACGGTTTGCGTTATGCTTTCTTAGTCCAAGGATCGAGGAATTCAATCGAACTGATATTAAATATCTGCATATCGGTTTATCGATCTTGAATATATTAGATATAGTATCTAGTTCTTGGAATTTAAGTTATAGGGTATACTTCAACAAAACAATAGTTCTAAAGATCACGTTGTAATTCTTCTAACAATTTGAAATAACAAACTGTCAATTGAAAGAATACCTTAAAAAACATATTTTAGACTCTATAGAGAAATAATTGTATAATAAATACGTAAATTTCTACCTAGAGCGAACAATAATATTTGTAAAATTTCGGTCTGGATCAGCGAAAGCCCCTTTGTCCTCGAAAACCAGCCACTGATCAAAAAGATTCCACGAATCCTTGCAACGTTGGCGTCAACCGCACCATGTCACAGAGCAACCCCTTTCTCTGGTCGTAGCTTTAATTCCGCGACAGTGTCGTGAATTCAGGACGAGCGAGTAAAACCCACGAATCGGTTTTCACCGCAAATTCAGCGGTGATAAAAAACAAGCGTCAGAAGCGTCGCGAAAGAGATTGTCCGTAATTACGATGAAACCCGTGGCAAAATCGTCAACAGACAGCCGCGGTGAAAGCAGTCGTTTATTATAAATAATCGCAAATCGTCAATGAGGGAAGCGTGGATCTTCTTCGAACCGCCCTTTCGACGCGAGAAAAATTAGCATACAAGCCAGTGGTGCAGCTACAGCGAGGTAAAAAGGAAAAGAAAGGTAAAGGTGGCGGGAAAAGAGTTGCGAAAGAATTCGCGAGAAATCAGAAGAGAAAACCTCTCTTTCTCTTTCGTGGTACGCGCGGTAGGACAAAATAAAGAAAGAGAGACGGCAAACGAAGGAAGAAAAGGAAAGGGGTGCGGAATGAAAGGACAAAGGAAATATTGAAACGAATCTAACGTTTCTATTGGTCTGTCAGTGGTGTCGTGTGCCTTTCTCCGCCCCTGCTCTCGTTAGTCGCGGTCGGAACACAGGGAACCTGGCGAGAGGAAGACAGAGGTGTTATGTCGGCAAGCGAGTCTGTGGCTTTTGTCTGGCGTGGCGTCAGAGATGACGCGCGTTCCGCGCGAGCCAAAGCGTATCGTCGGATCGCGGCTGCGAGGGCATAGTCGTGAACCGGGCGAGAAAGAAGCGAACAAACGTGCAACGAAGCAACCGATGGAGAAAGGAAACGAATGAAAAAGATAGAGAAGGAAAGAGACGTACGAAAGAAAAAGGGGCCAGAGAAGGGAGAGACACAGAGGAGTAACGAAGAAGAGCGAAGAAAGGAACGGGGTTGGTATTCGACGGTTTGAACGACCTATAGCGGCTTGGAGACTTCGCTATAATTACGATATATACGGGTATTACCGGCATTATCGTATTAACGCTGCAACGACGTATATACGCGGCGTATTATACTCGCACCTATGCAGCCGGCTGCCTGATGAATATTACGAATAACATTTTGGTTTTGTGCGCGTTGCTACCTTTTCTTTTCCGCCCACCACCGCCCACCCTCTATCTGGCTGCCTCTCTAACAGCCAGAAACGCGCCTAACCGCTCATATATGCTGATACAATGCCGCGTATATATTCGACGCCTCTTCCTAACCATCCATCCGAGCGTGCCTGCATCCCGTCTATCCATACGACTGGATACGCAGAAATTCCAAGTCTGCCGGTTTCTATGCGCGGCATCAGGCAAAAGCTTCGCGTCTGTTTCAAGCTCTGTCTCGCTCTCTTTCACACCCAGCCTCGTATAGCTTCGCGCTGACGTCGAATGCCTGCTGCACGAACGCTCCCTTATAATGCCAGCTTTATCCCACGAACTCATAATTAGACCGCGGCTCCCTGAATATCTTTCCTATTCCTCGCAAAAGTTTCAACCCATTTCTACTTCCCACCCTTTACTCCGCCTCGTGTGCCCACCCAAGCGAGCTTATGTCTCTGTCCTTATTGCCCGTCTACGTCTACCTCACCCTCCTCCCACCGATGAGAGGGTTGATGCGATCTCTTACTCGTTTCAAACCAACCGAATGTCTCGAACGATTCGTCGCTACGTTGACAATCGATGCACCGAAATTTCGTGTCCTTCGTACATATTTGAAAATATTCTTGCGGATGTTTTTTTTTATTTTACATGCTTATTATTTTGAGAAATGTTTGACATACGTACTTGGTAACAAGATCCAATGGAATCGAAGAAGCTTTCAGAGGAATATTGGAATATCTGTATGATTTGGTAGGTGGCCTATCTATTTATGGGTTTGTGGGTTATCTAGGAATCAATGTAATTTCATCGTTGATCTCGACAAGTCTTGTCCATTGGGACGTAGAACTCGATATTGGCCCCACCAACGTATTATGCAATCTCATCTCTATTTTCCTCGCATTCCACGGAATCTCCATTCACATGATACTTTCCCACTAGTCGACCAACGTATCTAATTCGTTACAAGACTCGCAACGACGAAAATGGTGATAGGGATGACTATTAATTTCCCCATCCTATGCTCACGGATATTATCCACACGGTAAAGATCATCGTTGTAAATCTTCACTACCAAAGATTTCACTACGTCGCACGTAAAATTATTAAAAGATCGTCGTCCAGTGAAACATCCACTACCAAGCCACCCCTGGCCGAACTTGGCAGGGCAACACGAGCGCGCCAGCGCGATTCGTTATCACCCTCGAATCAAGCATCGTGATGCAAAGTGACTGTTCCCCATACAGCGTTCGATTTCCAAAGAAAAGCTTCCACCACCACCCTCTGCTTACATCACACCGGTCCATTTCGACCACGGACGTTATTTTTTCGTGGCATCTGGAAACCCGAAGGGGGTGGCGATTGAAAAACGTGAGAAAGAAGGCGTACGTGGATGACTATTAATTTCGTAGTGGCACTTGGCCGTCGATGGTATGCATTAACGGACTGATTCGTGCCTTCGGACATCGAACATCCGACGAATACTCAATACCTATAGATAGCCACTGCTAGAGAGGGAATAGGGCAGATAGAGTGGGTGGTTGCAGCGGATAGAAAAAGACGAGCAGCAAGGGTGAGCATGGCGTTTGCAAAGATTGATAGGACGGAATTCTGTTGGTGGATTCGTAATGGATAGCCCGTGTCCGAATTCACCGATACTCCGGACTCTCTATCGTTCCTCTCGCTCCTCCATTTCCCACCCCCGCACCCTGTCTCTATCTTTTTCCCCGTGTACCCAATACCTTCTAATGGAATCCCCGATTGTACTCCTTATCAAAGGGGCCGGGTAGTGCCCCGCGCGATTCGAGGGTGCTGCTCCATTATTCCGTCGCGAGCTAGCTCTCTCCGACCAGATAACTTATTTTTTTCGGCGACTGTGCGTACGCACGATTCCGCGAACCGAATCGGGGGATGTATGGAATAGTTTGAGTCGCGTTCAGGCAGATTTTCTTTTTTGCCGAATTGATGCGGAGGAAGTAGCTTGAAATTGATATATGTAGATGTAGCGGTGAGCATATAAAGTTGCTTAGTCACAAATTTGACTAATTGTATCACGGAAAGCTTCATTTTTATTTCGTTCTTTTATAATACATTTATGACTATAATTATGAATGTGAATAGGTTATAAATACTTGGTTGAGTATCCGTTAAGAAAATCAGGAAACAAGAGGTTAAGATCTACACAGATTCGGATGTAGATAAATCTTGGTTAATATAACATGATGTACATGTTACAACGTAATCTGTTATAATTGCGGGATACAGTTATTCCTACAATGAAATTTCGTAACGTTTTATTTAAGCAAAGTATGAAACGATGACTTTTGAATTCTATTTTAGAATTTTCGTCTTCCGCGTCTAACACGTATTCTTACACTACCGGTTAAACTCACACGCAACTCGCTTCTTCTCGCTTCTTCGCCGAGGATCTTTCAAACGTGTCTACCATAAAGTTCACGCAACGATTTCTACCTGCGTTACATTTTCCCGGTGAACCGAAGCGGCCGAGGAGAAAGGAAAGCCGGCGGTACCAACGCCACGGCAATTAGACGGAGAATATATGTGTTTCGAGCGACCACATGGATAAATAGCCGAGCATGAGCTCGGAGACGTGAGCGATTCGCAACAGACGATACGTTCCGCGTCTGTTTTGCATAATACGAATCGTACGCGGGACATACGCGCGCGGACAAGCGTCGTGGGCCTGAAATATCACGGCTCGACTGCTTTCAATGGGGACCCCGGCGCATAGTTTACGAGCCAGCACGTCGGTGATCTCGCTTTTTCGCCGGGACACCCGATAGAATATAGAGGAACGTTGCTTTGTCAGGGCCCTTTGGCTCGCGCGCCACTAAACTATTTCACTTTCAACTTTCGACGCGTTCGAGGGTTTACGGCCGTGTAGAGGCTGAGAAAGAACACCAGACTTCGTTGAAGGTGACTGGTATTATACGCCTTGGAACGCGAGGAAAACGTGGCGAACTTCTCACGTCTTCACTTCCGGAGAACTCGAGGCATCCGATCGTAGTTGTATGTTTTAGGTCGATGATTCTCCTAGGATTCCTTTCATCTAATTCAAAACTTGAACGACGAAGGTTAGATTGATTCTGATTCACTCAGTTATTTATTACTTTGTGAGTTATATTTTCGAATTATCAAACTATAATACACGAACGATTTTATTTTGAAACCGCGTTGCGTGAAATTTCAAGAGACTTTTATTTCGATCTAAATTCCGATCATTCTTCGATATATCATTCAGCCAAGAAAGCGCGACCGTTAGCGTAGAATTCAAACACATATACAACTATAACCCAACGAAAAGAACGACGCGAACGTCGTAGCTAAAAAAAAACTCGGTATCCGTTAACCGGGTTTCGACAATAATCCCCGTATGCATCTGTCGTTTAACAGAAGCTTTTCCCAAATTTCCTTCGAAACGAAATCCAGCCGAAGGTCGGCCGCACGCGTGTATTCTCGCGAGGGTTAAAGGGTTCGACGTGGCGTCAGCCCTTTGGAATCGCGATCCATGCGCGGGACCCCTTCGTTTCCACGCAGAAAAGCCCCTTAACAACGGTCACTCGAAGACCAGGAGCAGGTGAAGAAATCGTTACCCCTTTTTTCCCGATCCGTGTGAAACTTTCAGCTTAGCTAACCCTTCTCGATACACGTTATTCTTTCTTTTTTCATTCCGCAACCCCTTTAGTGTTTCGATCAAACAAAATCAGCTCGGTCGTTGGAAACGACGAAGAAAACCCGCTTCGTTAACTCGATCTTGCTCGAATGGGCTGACAGAAGGAATCCTGGCGAACGTTAAAACGCGACACGAGCGATAATGTATTCTTTTCTGTGCGTGGCTCCACGTTCTCGAGCGAGCAAGAAGGGAAGGGAAGGAATAGGAAGAAAAAGCGAACGCAGCCGGAGAAATGAACCGTTCGCGCTATTCACCCGCGAGAAAAGGCAGAAAATGAGAGACGTCGTGGAGGGAAAGGTGAACGGGGCCCGCATAAATATTCTCGCGTGGATGGAAGACGACAGGGGGGGAGAGGTGGACGGCAGAGGAAAAAGGAGATCGAACACGATGTGAAGCGGGAATTGCGAACGAGCGAACGAAAGAAGGTGGAAAGGAATTGTACGACGATGGTGCGCACTCGGGTCGATTTTATTCGCGGGAGGCCCTCGTAGCCGCGGGCCGTTTTCGAACGATTAATTCGGTTTTATGGTCCGCTAAGAGTTACGACGGAAACCGTGTAAATCACACGGGAACACGAAGCCGCGTCCGACGCCCACGTGTGTCTGTATGGGATGCGCGTGGACACATACCTGCACCACACGCATACACGTTACACGTGTCCGGCCGTGCATAACATAACACTGGCAGTGCCGCGACCTGTCGAGACCGCAATAAATTCCACTTAGCCGTTTTTGCCGCGTTAGTGTTTCGACGTGCGCGCGCGTGCGCCTGACAACGCGGCGCCGCGAATTCGGTGATCGTCTTTCAACTTATTGCGTCTATTGAACGCGCGGGAAGTAAGCACGTGGTTGAGGTCCGATACGTACGAGTTGCATTTGCACGCGCCTGTTTCTGAAAACACGCAGCGTTGCGGAAGAGACGCGATAAGAATGGAAAAGTATCAAAACGTGGAAGCTGACAGGTTTGGCGGAAGAAACATAACGTAGGTTCTTATCGATAACGTTGGTTATTACTAATTTCATCAGTTTCTGGCTTATTATGGATCCTTCTTCACATGCAATACGATATTAGGATCACAGACTACGACAAGATGAAAGAACTATGCAAAATGAAAACACAAGTCTGCATAAAACGGTGAACACCACGGCGACAGAAGAATCGCTCCACGATTCTATGCACGATCCCACCTCCTACCACCACTGAACGTAACTTCATAACTCCACAAACCTGTCATTCACTATGCAAGGCCCCATTGAACGTCAAGAGACTAGAACTCGTCAGAGGCATCTCTAAACTTCTCATCGAGCATTCTCCCTCTTCTCTAAACCCTCTACATAGAACCCTCTGCTATCTAAGAAAGAAAAAAGAAAAAAAGGAAAAAAAACAAAGTCTAACGTCGGTCCATTTTCCGCGACGGAAGAACGGAAGAAATAATGTATGCTAGGGGCTCGCACCCGAGTGACAATGACGTCGGAGGAGAGGAAGAAAGAAAAAGAAGTAAAAAAATACACAGAGAAAGAGAGGGGTTCGATCCATTGACGAAGACTTTCGTCTGAAGGCAACGAGAAGAGAAGGTAGCTAGATCCAGGCATAATCGAACGTGGCAACCGTGCGGCGCGTTCGCTGCCACACTAGATTAATGTTATTTCAATGGGGACTTCGGGGTATCGCCATAACTGACCCCGATTTGCATTAGAATCGGGGTGAAATCGCGAAGGGACGCGAGGCTGCGACGCGCCGGCTTTCAGAACGCGCCAAACCGTATACGTGTTGTCCGAAACACATCCACCGGTGTCCGGTTTGAAGTTTTAAGTCCCCCCCCCCCTCTCCCATCCTGTTACCCTCACTCTACGAATCTCGTTTTCTTTCGTACGCTTTTCGCCAGGACTAAGATCCACCTCGTGCTATGCCATAGAGAAAAATTACTCGTTCGGAAGGGAAGATCGCGCAACCCCTTCGTAATCGTACTCCGGAGGACATTGTTTCCCTGTAACTGCTATTCAGGGCCAAGTGCTCGCGAAAGACTCCACGGCATCGATACAACCTGGTGAAGAAGTCGGTTGCCGACTTGGTTAACCGAACGTGTAAAGTGAGGATTATACGAGTGAAGGTGATATTATTTGTTGGTTCGCGAGCATTGATCTTTCACAATGAATGGAGGAAAAAGGAAGTGGAGGTTCGTGTTGGAACAGGTGGCCATTGTTGTGTACAACAATTCACACCGTCCATAGACATTTGGATATTTTGATAGATTCTAGAGTAACGATATATAGCATTGTCAAAGTGTGCAAATTGACGATAAATTCGTATTTAGCAACACGTGTCTTGGCAATATAGTTTAGTACATACTCTTTTATATAATAGAATCACCAGGCTATAAATATAAATCATCTATTAGAAAACATAGCAATAATATATTTCATTGTTTTTTATGTAAATATCACTGGTTGTTGTACCAACGTCAGAAATATTCTCGCTTTATTTCGTTTTAGTAGTAAGATGATTAGTCTGATGAAAAGGGTTCTTACTATTAGGTTTAAAAGAGAATTTTATGGTGTTGTGGGATGAGATGGAATGTAGGCAGCTGAATGGGATTGATAATATAACTAACGTGTCTAAAATGAGATTTAATCGGCGGAGATTTTATGGTTTCTGTGAATCGACGGAAGCGACTAATTTCGAATATCGATTCGGTCGTAAAACGTTGAAAACATGTTGTAAAATGCTTTCAGCTAACGAAGGAGATAAGGGTCTAATACGGCGCTGTCTGCTGGAAGTCTTTGGAGATAAGATAGCTTTTACGTCTAGTCTAACAAATCAATTCTCAGGGAAATGGAAAGTGGATAATAAAGACAACACGCGAAGACATATTTCCGAACGTGTTAACGACGTAGAAGAATTTTTAAAGGAGCTATAATTTTGCGGTAAATACGAAATTTCATTTTTCCTTCTCAACGGAAAAAAATTATACCAAGACTAGTGCTCATAGCAACGATAATAAATATAAATTAAAGTTTCAATTTAGGTTAATTAATCATTTTAATAAAATAAAGACTAAAGACTAAGACTAAAGTTAAAATCGTTTGAAGTAAATTACCTTTGAGCCGTCGACGCGATATCAACACCTGGTATGAATTCATCAAAGACAGATTGTACCTGTAACAGATTTTAAAGTGAATTTAAATTTCAGTATACTGTCACAATGACAAGTAGCTAAGATTGACTTAGGTAGCTTTAAAATTGACTTTAATACGAAAAATTAAAAAAGAACTAATTTTCCAATTTTTCGAACGATCACCAAAACCAATAATCATCACCAGCTGCATAAACATCTCGCACATCTTCGAATAAAAAGGAAAGAATCTATTAAACGAATATCTTACAAGCATCCCCCCATGTAAATTTTCTATTTTCTCTTTCAACTAACGTTTCATCAATGTGGCGGAAAAAACGAGGTACAAAGAACATCGTCGACGAAGCACGAGACGCGGCAACCGTAACGGAAATGACTGGTGGAAACATGTCATTATCCGGCTAAGTTCCAGCAAATTGGAAACAGCAATGTACGAGGAGGGTGAACGATTTGCAGGAGCGTCGCTGGTGCTCGATGGCCCGGAACCTCGCATCATTAATATCCGGAAAATCATGTCCGGTGGTCCGTCGTCGGCCTCGGAAAGCAGCTACGTTGCTCTCAGTGGCCGAAGACGCATCTCATTTTTCATCGTCGACCGAGAAAATGCTAGGCGACAATGACGTCTCGTTAATTCACGTTACGCGGAATGGAATAATGTCGACGGAATAGTGTCGACGACCGTCTAGCTGGGATTTCATTATCGATAGTGCCGCTTATTACGTGTCTCCGAACGCCTTTCAATCATCGTGAAATTGCATCCTCGGAAACTGTTACGATTCCTTTGGTCGAGTCGTCGCCCACCATTCTTCGTCAATTTATATGAAGAAAAGAGCAAAGTGTATTTGGTATATTTGACAGAATTGTTTCGGGATGAATTTTCATGGTGAATGTAGAACTAGTTTTTAAATCTCTAATCCTATCAACGGAGGGAAATAATATTTGTTGAAATATTATAAGAAGATATTTTTCATATATTCGAAACAAGAAAATAAATTATCCAAAAAAGTATATCTATTCATCAGAGAAGCATACGTGATTACTTGCTTCTCTAGTGAAATATATCTATTATTAAGAATGCCAAAAGGAATAAAGAAATACGCATTTGTCACTAAATCCAACCGTGCTTCCAGCTTTTCATACCATCCTCATCCACAGAAAACCGATTTCCTAAAAAATTAAACAAACTTTGGCCCCTTACGGACGAGCCCGAGTCAATCAGAATGAATTATTCGAAGCATTCTAAAGGCACGAAGACCCTTACACGTATCTCTGTCTCTCTTTACTTTTCTTTCTCTATAAACGTATCTGTACGCTTTTCTCTAAGTGTGTATGTAGGTACTGTACGATTGTGTACGTGTGTGTCAGAGAGTTTAACGCTCGGCGCACGGGTCATACAATGCCGTGTATGGACACTATGGGTATTGTGCGAAGCGAGAGCGAATGAATATGCGCGCACGATGCATCAAAGAGTTAAGACTCAATGGCGGACCACACAGACCCCGGAATTGAGAGGACAGTCGGCTTAACGGTTAACGTATTATTATACGGATGCACGTTATAGCCGGCCATCGGAACGGTTATCATTGTCTATGATCCTTTTCCGTGGTGAAGAGAGGCCGGACGCGTACCTGACCTTTGGTCCTGAGGGGAATGCTTCAAGATACTAACCGCGTGATTCGATAATTAAACCGTGCTAGCATCTGTTTGAAACGCATTGTGCCACTCGAAAGTGCGAGTTTCGAGCTTTGTTGTCTCTTTTCAACGATTCCCCCGCGCGAAAGGGGTGATCGTATGAATTTCTTTGGAAATAGAGAAATATCGTTTGTCTTTGTGTGTCGTGCTTCTGAAGAAGTTGATAGATTAGTTATTTTTGTACTTTATTTGTGTACAGTGGCTCACAAAAGTATTTAGACGTTTGTACCATTTGACGCTTTTCATAAATATATTATGAGCGTTGTACGGAACGTTTTGAAATTTCATTGTAACGTCTAATGACGCTTGACTGTCACGTGATCATATCGTGATCATATCAAAGAGCATAAATATTCAATAGGATCATATATAACTTTTATCATCTGCTTAAGATTGTTGTTGATACTGCAAACTAATTGTTTACTAAATATAAGTTTGCAATAAATACCTCTATAAAAATATAATTTCAATATACATTTCCGGATTGATTTCAAATTTTACCAATGTAATCATATCGATCAATTGTTATTATAGTGCATTAAAAATTCTTTATATAACACACGCAATAGATAAAATTGTCTACAGGTGTCCAAATACTTTCACGAGCTGCTGTACTTTGATATTATTTTGTATTAATTCCACAATGGCCGGTGCTTATCTTTAAGTCCATTCAGAAAGCATTACACGCCCGTTCCTGTGTATAGGAATATTGTTCGATAGGAGTTTCTGTGTACTGGTTTCGCTACGTTATCTATCTATGGAGAAGGAATTAGATTGGAGCGAATTAAGTCGATAATGCTGTTTCGCGATATTCATGTTTCTCTGAATAGGATATTCGATATTATATATTTAAAAAAATATGTATAAATAAACGAAGTAGACCGCTGTGTTTCTGCACGTGTGTTTCCTCGTTACACAGGACGTTTATACTAAAAGGGAGAGAGGAGACACAAAATATTTTTCTGTCCATTTGTTGACTTCTTAAAATGCTTGCACGAGTTGGTTCGACCACTTCGATGATCCTGCTCGTTACATTCTTACCTCAATACCTTTTTCCTCTGATTCTTCGTATATGTTCGATCGAAGAAAGGGAATGTTTACGTAGTCTGGCGCAGGACATCGAGTCCCGCTTTATCGTTTTCTTTTACCATTCTCGGCCGTCGAGGGTGGAACACTGTTATTATAATGGCATCAAGAGGGACGAGCAACAACAGAGTGACCGGTAGCTCACTGATTCCTCTGTCGAACTGTCGGAATTGTATGGTTTAACCCACCATAGATGCGAACAAGTTGACTGTAGTATATACAGGAAACGAGACCCAAGTTTTGAGTATACTATCCCTTTAATTCATTGTAGCATTTACCTTAATGCTTCCCATGCATATATCTACACCATTTATATTAAATTTTTTAAATTCTTTCAACATTTATATTAATCAGCTCGAGTTTCCTTGTACGCTGTGTTACTAGTTTATCGTAATATTTATTTAAAAATCTTTTGCTGCATTATCATATCACAATAGTCGTTATATATTCTTTTTCACAAATTTCATAATTTCTCTATAAATTTTCAACACCTATATTGATCCTTACATTAATCGATTCAAGCTTTGCTTGAAAATTGTCTACTATCTGAATCATTATTCCACAATATCCATCCGATTCAAATTTTTGACACAAGTATGCATCCATCTTTCTGTTAACCGCAACATTTATTTTAACTACACCTACTTCACGTATTAATCAAAAGTTCCACTAAGAACCTTCTCTATAAATTAACAAAAGAATATTCCTGCTACCCTCCTCTTAATACCTGTATCGCTTCTGCTCAATCAAAAAGGAAGAAAAAGGTGAGGCAACGAATCTTATCGCGAGGATTCATCAAGGATTTTCCAAATTGAGTTTTCCAGCTGGTTAAACAATCTCGATATCAAGCTCGACAGTGCGTACAACTCGGTACACAAGGTTGCATGGGAGCCAGAGGGTTGGAAGGGACGCGAGAGCTCGGCCAGCCCTCCGTGGCCGTGGCCCAGCAGGGGAACGCAGGCACCAGGCTGTCTGCCTCGAAACACGGTCCAGCCGTGACCATCTCTGGGCGTTCACGTGTCCGTGGACACCCATATACACCCATCGTGAAGAGAGGTGAGAGTGGAGGCACCTACCTCGACGAGCGTCGACGGTCTGCGTGCCGGTGTAAAAATAGAAAAGCCAACGCGGGAACCCGTCCAACTGCATATTACTTCGGACATCGGAATGCACAGCCCTGTGACCGGTGCACGTAGGAACGCGCGTGTGTTTTACGCCCTCCTGCTCGACCGTGGTCCTCCTTCGGAATGTGTCTTTTTACTCTTTGTATCTTTATATTATTATTTTTTCTTACGTTCTCTTCTCTGTCATATACGACGTGAATAGCGGATGAGAGAAAGAGGAGGAGTGTAACGAAAGCAAAACGGTAGCGATTGATTCGTATTTGGGCCTGGGATCATGGTGGGCGAACAAGTGGAACGCGGGATTAGGCGACCAGCTAAGTGGATTCGAGACTCGTTGAGGGTTTTCGCTTGGCGGGATTTTCGACGGTTTCTTGGAAGGGTTACCGAGGACTCGGGTGTTAAATTGATAGAGTTTGATTATTTGAATCAAGGTATCGCATCGTATTAATTTCAGACCAATCTGTGATTTGGTATAATTATTTCTTGCGCTGATTTCATCGATAAGAAAGAGCGAGAAAATGAAAAATCTTACTGTGTATTAATTTACAGATATCTATTATTCTTTGTCGAAGGAGGAGTTATAATTTCATAAAGTTTCAACATTGTATGATAAAAATGTTCATAGTGTAAAGGATTAAACACATCGTAAAGCGTAAAAAAGTGGAACCAAATCCGAACTAACGATTTTTAATCAGCCAACGCGAGAACTATTGGCAATATCAATTCGCATCGAGCGCTCCTTGGGTCGAAGATCTTTATTCAGTTCTGTAGAGTCTGTCGGCGAATAACGAGAGAAGAGAGCCGCATGGGGACGAGGGTCAGACCGTTTCAGAGCTTAGAGGGCCAAGAGGGAACTCTATTTTCATCTTCATTTGGCGGACGTGGCGTACGTTTCAAAAATTGCCGACCAGGGCCATAAATGGCGCAGTAAAAATCGGGTCCGCGCATTCGCCGCGGCTTAATGGCTGATTCAGCAGGATCTCGTTTGTCGTCCATTATGGACGCGAGCCGATCGACAGTATTTTTCGGGGTAGCATTGTATGGAATTCTTCACGCCTGCCAATCGGCCTCGCCGATGGGCCTTGAGTCGCATGCACGCGTAACATCCGCGAACCTAACCGTAATCCTAAATCGAGACTCGAAGAAAGAGGACGAAGAAAGACGGAGAAAGAAAAGAAGTAAACTGTATCGTTGCAAGAGGGATGCGCCGATTATACGGCTCCCGAGAAGAAGAAAAGCGAGTGGAACCGTATCTTTGGTATTCAAGCGAGCCGCTCGAGCGCGAGATATTAGATGTTTTGGAAACATAACGTGGAAGGGTGAGAGCGGGAAGCTACCTTTCTGATCCTCCGCTTGTCTATGGACCAGTCTACTTCGATGATCCCGGGGGATGAAAAAAGAAAAGAAGATTCGTGATATGTATATACATCGAAAGATCACGCGTGAGCGAAGCCTAAAGTGAGCCCCATCGTAGATCGCCATCTGGCTCCTGGTCTAGAAGGAACCACGCTTCGATAGTCGCGATATTCTTGCGAACTATCCTCCTGAAGAATCCTAGCTTTTCTCCGGTGTCCGGCAAAAAACGCTGGTCTCTTTGTAGCCGGATTTGTAATTAAAATCTAACCTGATCTTCCTATTCTTCCGTCTCCTTTTCTCCTTTTTTCCGATGTATCTAGATCCAAGTGGATCCTCGGGGTCAGTTGCCGGATTGTGAATCACGGTTATAGTGACCCCTCGGGTCTCTTCAGGTACTTGAAGCACTCGATGAGTTTTTTGATACACTCGAGGACTATCTCGAGTAGCAAATTTGCATCTTTCGTTCTTAGAAGAATATTAGGGCGATATATATTACATAAATCTTTTAAAAGAATATTAGGGTGATACATATTATATAGATCTTTTAAAAGAATATTAGGGCGATCTAACAATAACTCATATACAAAAGTATAAAATTACAAAAAAAGTGCAAGAAGGCATAAATCTGACAAGATAAAGACTCAACATCCGAGTACCCTAAATCTATCTACGATCAAAGATCATAGAAGCCATTAGGTATTATCTTCATCTTAGACGTCGAAATTCTCACGGTGGTCAGGACGAAATATCTTCCACTAGGATATGATAGGATTATCTCAGCCGAGTTAATTCGCTACATTCGATTGTGAACAATTTTTATACGAGCTACATTTGTTAGTTTACATTTGGTGTTACGAGCTACAGTTGCACAGGATCGTTTGAAAAGTTTGGTCGTTTTTCATATTTTTTTTTTTTTTTTGTTGGATCCTAAAGTGCACGATATTTTCCTGTTCTTTCGTTATTACATTACAAAATAACAATGCCTCATAAAACACAACAAATTTAATCATTCGGTGCAAACTTTAAGATGGAGTTGTAAGACGGTGAAGATTAACTGACCTAAATAACTACTTTCCTTACAACTTATAACTCTACTTATTATACTTCTGGAAGAAGTATAATATTTAATAGGTTCATGGACTAGTTTGATTCACAAATAGGAGAATCGGAAGGCGCGATGGAAGCGCCGTAGGTAGCTGATGAGCCGGTACAATGTATCGGGTAGATGTTATCTGGCTTTGATCGTAGGAAGGGTACATCCAACCCCTTCCCCGAGTCTGGTAACGAGCCAAACAACCCTTCGTCCGTGTCCTTTTCCATTCCAATCAGTTTCAAAAGGAAGTATACGCGGTTGCAAGCGGCCCTCCTTTGGTTTCCAAGCGTTGCCACTCTCGTGGGATCTATGGTCCACTGGCCTCGATCTCGCCTCTTCCTCTTCATCTTCTCTTTTTTTACGAAGCCCTTCTGATTCAAGAAAGTATCATGTATCGACGGCAAAAAATGGCGTATTCATATACAGATTGTTACATCGAGGATGTGTCCTCTTCACGTTGCGCCACGGACGCTTCTTCGTCGTTCGAGCGTTTGCACCGTTCGGAAACTCTCGCGCGGCGGCTCGAGCGTGAAAGCGTTGCTAGGCGAGCGTAGGACGCTCGAAAGGATTAACGGCCCAGGGACCAGCTAATAACGAACTCGAGAGCCACGTATCTTCTGGATGGTGGAGCTTCTTCCGTTCGAGCGTAAATGGGTGTACTTTATGGGATGTGCAAGTGGTTGCGCGAGATTTCGAGTACGGTCATTGAATTTGAGACGGATTGATTTTAAATACATACGTAGCTATATAACCCTTATACCCCATTTTCAGCCTCTGGAAATTAGAATTTTCTATAGATGGTGTGGAAATTAAATTGTAGACCTCGCGAAGATTTGAAAATTAGAATTCTATATGACTAGGGTAAAAAATTCTCACCTAACTGTCTTTGGGGAGGAGGGCAAATTTGCAAGGGCTCCGAATATAGACTTTGTTAAAAAAAAATTGTTAATTGAAATTTCATATAAGAATTCTAGAAATTGAAACATGATCCAGCTGCAAAGTACCCGAGACTTTCGATCGGCTTGAAAATCACCGCGAAACGTTAGATCGTCGCGCTAGCGATCTCAACGTTCATTGGGTTAGAATAATCCTAAAAAATAAGAGACTAGAGCGCGACGAACGCGTCGTGGAGATTTCTTTCTGGGCTCTCCGATCGGATGAGATGAGATCGCGATACTGTCTTCCTTAGACGAGAAACCAGCCATTGTCTGGCTTATCTTACGAAGGTGTCCCACACGAGTGAAATCATCCACGAAACAAAAGGGGCGACAGGGTGTCAGGAATGGTGGAGATCGTTCAGAGAGAAGGTAGAGAGAGAGAGAGAGAGAGAGAGAGAAAGAGAGAGAGAAAGGGAATAAAGGGAGAAGGTTAGAAACAGTCAAGGCACAATGCCAGGTATCCACGGGGACGTGGCATAAATATATAATACATTTATGTGGCGGCGCTTCTTTTCAAAGTGTTCCGCGACAGTCTTTTATTTTCGACCTTTGAGCTATGCTAGGAGGCCCATTGAGAGAATGGAAAAGGACAGATCGGCCGGGGATCGATGTATCTTTCATCCGTGGCGATCGATTTGTGCGTAGATCGCATTGTCTGCCCGACAGCTCCACACGAGGCTTAGGAACGATCCTCCTTCTATTTCCATTCCGTATCGCCCGCTACCAAGATTACGATTCAATGGCATTTATTCAATGAAAGCGACGTTCACAATGGACGACTTAATATAAATAAAGCAGCTCCGCGGAGTGAAATGCGTTTGATACGCGTTTAGGTCGGATCACGCGTCCATGACGCGTCCTAAAGGTGCGTGTAGCTTGATCGTAATTGGATAATAGAATTCAGTGATCGATCAAGATACTTTAGCAATTTCGTTTTGCTCGTTCTTTTATGCAAGAATGACGAAAAAAGAAAACAATAGAACATAGTCTAATCGTTATTTTTCTTTTCTTTTCGATTTGTGAAATCGATCGTGTGTGGCTTCTTAAGAATTCGAATATTCCACGGACAAAACGCGTCCTTTATCCACTCCAATCCTTACTAGGATAGAAGAAACAGCATTTCACGCGTCTTTCCGGTACAACTGGAAGGCAGGTGTCGAAACGTCAAAAAACTTGAAACTCGAACGAGCACGAAACGGAGGAAGCGGATCGTTCTTCGTATTCGTGGCGGGTGCGGGAAAAATAGGGGCGTGGTACTGCTACCTCGCGAAGTGCGCGTGCATTTTTTCCTTGCAAATTCTTCCTGTTCCAGTGTCGACATTATGAAGTAATTGGTGGAACGGCTGGTTGCTAGAATTCCTGAAGAAAGGCTAGTTGAAGCACCGCCTCGCATCAAAATTGCCCTCACATCCGTGAATTCCACAAACTCGGTTAATGTCCCTGCTTTTATGCAAACATGTCCTGCGATCTACGGATGTAATAACTTTTTAAACGATCCTTTTATCCGAAGGATAAGGGTAAGCCGATTAAGGCCACCTGTTCGTTTCTCTCCTTCTTTGTTTTCTTCTTGGTTGACAAACTTGCAAGCGAGATCAAACTGTGATTGGAAAGGGAAAAAATGGTACAGGTTGTTGTAGCTTCTTGCTGGGTTCTATTGCAGAAATCTAACTTTCTTCACTTACAGTTATACTTTTTTTTCGTCAGAGAATTAACCGAAATATGCACGCATTCTTTTTATGATACTTTTCAGATTGAACTTTTGCATTACTTTTAGTCACTTTCCAAGAAATAACCACACCATTCGTGGAAGATTTAAAGCTACAAAATATAAAATGAAATTGAAATTTATGGCAACGATATAGTTTATTATTTAGACGACGCAATTTTCTGTTTTATGAACGTGTACTATCCCTAAATGGAGAAATAGATAATAGATAAATAGAAATAGATAAGTTACACAACCAAAAGCAAGTCTCGAAACTTTGCATTGTCACAGAATAGAGTTCAACAATTCCTCCTCTTTTTCTTTCCTCGCAAAGATTAATAAACTTCCCTTTGCAGCACTCGACAAAACTACCACCTAACTAGTATTCGGTTCAGTCTACTCTCCTAGAGTCAGGCTCAAGTACCTCGTGGTCCGAACTCGTTCCCTTCATCATCCATGAGTAACTTATCATCTCTCGAAACTATGTTCGTACACACGTGTACATACGCGGAGAGCAGGGGAAGGGTGTCAGAAACATTCTACGACGAGTATAGAGGAGGTAACAGGAGGAATCGTAGTTTCGTTTGTTGCTTGGCGAGTTTACTACGATCGTTGCGGTTCCTTGTTGGCCGAAGGAGCAGAAGCTGATGTCCTTGGGGGACTCCCCGCTGGCAGCATACGTAAACCGTGGCTCAGGATGGAAACAGCGAGGACGAAAAGAGAGACAGAACGCGAGCAAAAGGGTGTTTGTCGAAACTAGCTTTCGAAAGAGGCGTTGCGGTGGGTTCGAGTCCTGTATACCTCCCACGAGGCACGAATTGTTTATCGGCAATTGCCGTAGAAGACCTCGACCCTGACTCGTGTACTCTTATTACATTGTTTCTTCGAGTTTATAATCGCTATGCTGAAACGAAATAAAGAACACAGAATCTTCATAGCACGTGACTTTTGCGCCTCGACAAAGGGAAACGACAATAATCCTTCAGTATTGTTTATTATATTTATTCTTGAAGGTACAGTACGTCTTAAGTAGGGTACCAGGTATTCTTTAACGGAACTAGCTGATATTTAGGAGCCATAGAGGCAACAAGTTTCACTTTAAACCTTGTATTTGTGAAAGATTTATGATTATTTCCTTTTTTATCTACTGTCAACAAAGTGGACGTGTACAAGGATTTTGTGCAATATAATCCTCCACGTGGGACACAACAAATAGAAAGTTTTCATCTTAAAATTTATACACGAAGGCATTATTACCGATGACCATTATAAGGTACATCTATAAAATATTTGAATTTTGTATTTTAACTAGCAAATACGATCGATACTTCAAGTTTTCGGTCTGGACCTGACGAGGGGTGAAACAGCGTGTTCGTCGCTGGTCGAACGATCACGGACTAATGTCACTTATCGCGGTTCGCCCAGAGACTTCGTTCTCTCCTCCCTCGATTGGCTTTCAGCCCTAACCAACAATTTGCGGACCCTTCGAAAACTGGCCGACCGCGAATCGCCCGGTCGAACCGTGAATAAGAACGTATGCTGCGTGCACTTACCCCCTTGACTTTATGGGGACACATATGCGTTGGGCTTAAACGTTTGTCCGGGGGTTGTGGTTATAGTACCTCGAAAAGTAGACGAACACATCTTTTGTGACTGCGCTGTTACAATCATTAACGTTTGAAATTGAGATTTCAAATGACATAATTTTTTATTTCACCAACGTCCACTATCTGCAAATGGAAGAATGGATGACAGCATCTTTTGTAGCCATATTATCATAACTGTGAATGTTTGAGACGGGAAGCATGTTCCTATAAAATGGGGAATTGAAATTTAAATTTTTAGGGATGTTATGAAATATGATATACATTGTTATTTAAACAATAGGTTGTAATATATGAAATGTTCGAGTTTCTATAATTCTATTAAAGAGTTAAAATTATATATGAAAGGGAGAGAGAGAGGGAGAGAGAGAGAGAGGGAGAGAGAGAGAGAGGGAGAGAGAGAGAGAGGGAGAGAGAGAGAGAGGGAGAGAGAGAGAGAATTCTAAAATGCTTTGAAATAACATACAGTGAAAAGAATATTTTTCGAAAAAAATATGTAGAAAATTGCAACAATAGAATCGAGAATTTCACATGTGACAGTCTAATATAATTTTCTATGAATGTTTAGTATTTCTAGTTATACTTTTCATTACTTTAGTATTACTTTTAAGACAAATTCCGTATAATAAGTTTCCATTGAGAAGATGGATCAGGTCCAGTTGCTTTCGAGTTGCCACAGGAGAGTTTCTAGCTGTTCCGGACTCACGTTGACCTGTCCACGTTGAACAATGGCCGATTCAGCGTTGCGAATACTGAAAATGTTGGTCCATTGTCCACACGGTCATACAAAGGAAAAACCTACGAATGGCATAGGAAGTACGGTTACCAGCGGCGTTTCTCACAAACGACGCACCGTTTGTGGGAAACTTGCGGACCACTCTTCCTGATTTTCCTGTTCCTGGATTTCGTCTTCCGTGAAGAGTTTCTCAATGAATTCTCTTATTTTCCGAAACATTGTCAAACTCTACATTCTACATCATCTAAAATCTACGAATCCCAAAGAACGAACTTTACTTTATATTTTTTTACTCCTACAAATACATTCAAATCCTAACATACATTTTCAAACAAATATCTTCAAACAAAAATACCAATAATTTTTTTTTTTTTATTTAGTTGTTTACATTCACAATTTGTCCGATTTGGACATTTGGTAGAATGAAATACCAATAATGAGGGTAATTAAAGCTAAAACAATTATGCTATAATAAATATGTAAATTCATATCCTAACATACATTTTCAAACAAATATCTTCGAACAAAAATATCAATAGTGAGGGTAATTAAAGCTGAAACAATTATGCTATAATAAATATGTATAGTAAATAATTGCTAAAATTTTTTTTAATTACGAAGAGGATGAAACTGCACGAGCGTGAAAAGGTTTGTAGCTTTCGTGTAATACAATGTAATAAATAAAAATATAAGAAAATATAACAAATATAGAAAATATTTCTGAAACCAAATATTATAAGAAGTGTTTTACAGGCTATTAGAGGAAGTGTTTTCAAACAGATCGTAGATAGCGATCGAAGCAATCCTTTCGGAATGCAGGAGGAATAGAAAAATAAAAACCTAGTGTTCATTGATAGTTCTGGTCGAGGTGTCGGAGCGGTGGGAAATGGCGGGAATAAAGGGGGTCTCTGAGACGTGTTGGGGGTGGAGTCGTTCTCGACGGGGTGCCAGGAATTTTTAAAATGGCCTTCGTTACGTTTCCTTTGCTTCGAGCGGAAAGCGTTTTCGAGAAGAGTGGGAGGCTGTCTCGACCAGACAGACTGGCACCAGCATTTTACATAGGCGTAGACTATTCAAGTTTTTCATCCTGGCCATCATTTTCGATATTCTCCTCTTTCACAGAGTGAAAGTGTCGATTTCCCTTGATTCTCGTCTCCAGGGAATTAATCGGAACAAAAAGCATTAACCCTTTCATGCAGAACGTTATGCCCCTGTTTGTTTAATATTTGTTGACTAGCTTTTCTCTTAAATCTGTTAATTATTAACGACGTTCTGTTAGGAGCTTCTGTGTGCATTGTTTCAGGCTTGTTGTTTTAGGAATTAATTTTAATACTATTAACTTTCACTAGGGAAATATCTGGAGGAATTTTCAGGAAGTAGTACTTTTCAACGAATATTATGTAATACCATACTAAACCGAGTATCCTACTACCTAACTTTCGACGTACAAACTTTCACTCGTAAAAAGAACCCAAATTAAAAAAAATTGTCTTCCTTTTAGTATCACGTTCGGCATAAATTGCCGCAGTAAAAGCTATTGTACAAACAGAACCCAACTTTCGAAACAGTCCTCGCTAAATTTCTCAGGAAGAAACCCAACCCAAGGAAATTTCTCTCGACATTTCAACTTAACCTAAATTTAATGGAGCATCTCGAATCTTCGGCATTCCGTGGAAAGAGACGCATATATGTATCCACTGCCGCCTATCGATTAAGCCAACGAAGACACGGGATCGAAACTGGCGGCACACCCATGAACGCATCCGTGGCAACAATAGGTTAACACACAGGGGCCAGTGGCGCAACTCGCGTAATGTAATTATGGTACACGAAGCACGGAAGGTAGTCACTGCCATAATGGGCAATTGTCCCTGGCGAATGGTGCCACAATGGCGGATTTCATTGCCGTTAACAACTGACTGTCCAAATACATCGTGCAGCCCGCGCCAGGACAATGAACGACCGCTGTCCGGATCAGGTTCTCTTTAAACCACGGACGTTGTTTATCAGCATCGCCTGGACGATGGTCCTCTTCAATTCCTCTCCCTCCTTTCACCTCTATATTTCACCTCACTCTATTTTCCCTTGCGCTCATCTTCCCGCGATTCTAGTTTATTTTTTCTCTTTCCACGCTACTACCCTATCCATTCGCGTTCTTCTACGAACGTTCAACGAACAACCCCTTGACAAGCCTTCAGATTTGTACGAGGATTATGTTGACCTTCTGCTCGAATCTATTGCCTCCAAGGGGACGACAGGTTCTAGCGTCGAGAAGCGGCGCTGGGACTTTGGGAATTCGAATGATCCAGCACCCGGTCCATCGTGTATACCTGATCCTATCTCTCAAGATATTATCTTTTCATATTTTATATCGATGTTATCTCAAAGGATGGTATATTATTGGTATTATAGAGCGAGGTGTTTCGATGAATACGAATGTCTCTGATTTATCAGTTTTTTTTGTGAATCATTTTAGAACGATATTAGCTTCTACGAATGTACACCGTCCGCCATAAGTGACTAGGATATCGATTCGTTGTATTTGCTCTACGTTGTTTAACATTTTACATATTACATAATATCAAATATATGATGCGAATGGAGTGACAAATTTATAACACAGTAATATTTATAAGAAAGTAAAATCTCTTCTCTCACGTCCTGACAAAATTGCCACACTCCGACGATCGATCACTTTTCCTCTAGTCGCAAAAATCGTCGAAGACTTCTAAGCACGAAGACAAGCTGCCTCATAGCCAATCGGCCGAGCTGTTTACTCAGGATATCTTCGTTTCTAAGAAAGCTGGATGGGTCTCTTTACTCAGCCAGCCAGCCTAAACAACGTCATTATACTCTTCGTTTCTTACCTATGAAACTATCCAGAACTTCCCAATATTTATCACGTTGTGGTCGATGTAAAAGAATGTGCATGAGGAACGAGATATGTCATGTTTGAATATCGTGTTGTCGTGTTGTATCGTTTACCTCCTACTTGTATAAGAATGAAACATTTTAGGGTGGTTTTGTAGCTACGAAACACAGTGTATAACGACCACCGTAGACACCGTAGTCTGTTTGGAAATTCATTACTACCAGATTTCCCGGTGGTTGAACTCGTCCTGTGGTAGAGTCTTCTTCACAGAACTCGTTCGCGCCCTCGAGCCGACACTTATACTCCTATTAAAAGAATCCTCGTTTATTACGGCGCTCACTTTGCGAACTTAATGGCCGGCGTGCCTACCGGTCACACGCGAGGAGACAAAGAAATACAGAGAGCGAATGATGAAAGAGAGAAGAACTGTCTCTGTGTCGAGGGACATGATCACGAGGCCTGCTTGACCGATCGGACGAGTTTTTAGTTGAAAATAATCGGCGGTCACCCCATGCTCGTGCCTAGTTTGCGATCTGTAAAGGACAGTGGAATGATTTGTGAGGGCCGACAGATGTTGGCCTCGCCTCGTACAGATATTCCATCCCTTGTTCCATCGGACTCATCCTGTGTGTTGCAGAGCGGTGGCTCTCTCGAAAACTTATGCCCGCTCAATTGAGCGTAAAGAATGCACGCAAACATTACTGTGTAAGGTATTCTAGGTCCCTGCCTATCTGTGGCTGTCTTCTCCCTTTCCTTTCTGCGGAATATTCAGGGCAAATAATAATTTATTCGCAACAAAAGAACGTATACGACCCGTATGAAGGAGCTCCTGTAAACAGGATGTTCACAAACATGACGGATGTAAACTGCAGCCTGTGTATCTTAAGTAAGCAACGAGACGTGGAACCTTGTTAGGTAATTTTCGAGGGCATTCTGAGCTATCTTGCTGCCGGTATTACCGCGATTGATCGTTTTCTTGTGTTTTCTTCTCCGTCGGAATTTGCATGGAACATAGAATAGTGCTCGTTGTAGACTTTCCATCGTTGACTATTTTGCAAACCAATTTTTTCATCGCAACAAGGTACATTAAAACGATGATATACGCAGAAGCTACCAAATTATACGGTATGTTATATCGAGATAATATTCTTTAATTAACTGGAACGACGAATGTTTGTTGGAATACAACGATATTAATCTTATACAGACACCTACACAGGCATTTGAACAGGACACTTACACAGGTCATACTCACTACTGTATAGAGAGTAGGGTTCAAAATCTTTTAAGGGACCATGGGTCACTACGTATAGTCAATTTGAGAGTAACTAGCCAACTGTCAACAATCACTTATATTTTAAATACATTTGGTTCTGTAATTTTGTTTAATAAATATCACCTAATATTATTTCAACATAAACATTGTGTCTTCCACAGATTATTTATCTTAACTTTAAGATTTATTATAAGTATCTACCATATTTGATCTCGAATTTTTATCTTTAAAAACTGCCTATCTCGACGATACTATAAAATTATCCTTTAACCATAAACTACCACAGTAATGCGCGAGTAGAATTTAATTAATCACAAGAATCAGTCCAACAATTTGCATCGCCATTCTGGCGCGAAGGTAAAGCAATTTTCGACTTGCCAAATAAACGTCTATAAAAATCTGATTCTACAGGGGCGCGTTTCTTGCCGTGATGTTAATTAAAAATTTTGAAGTCACGCTTTTAATTAAAACTCGAACGATCGGAGCGAAGACAGGCGAGAATGGTCGTTCGCTCGTGAAAACTTCACTTGATGCCGGATCGATCTACGTTCCATCCCCTGTTCCGTCTATTTTTCACCAAAGAGCCGGCGATCATTCGCCAAAAAACGAGAAGTAACACTTGGCGCGTACACGCGCGCGACGATACGTCGCGATCGCGAAGGAAACAAAACGAAGATCCTCGATTCTACGCGAACCCGTGTCGAACAGAATTTAATTACGCATTAAACGCGCCCTCTCTTACCCCCTTTTTCACCCCCGTCTGTTTCGTTCTGTCTCTATTTTCCTGGCTGGCTGGCCTGAAGCCGCCTTACACAGAAGCGGCCGCACCGGTGGAACTTCACAAGAGGCACAGGTACTCGACTTTCAATGACTGCCCCCGGATCCATTGTACCCGATTTCAAAGGATATAATTACGCTCACCTATGCCACGCTCGAATATCGCGAGCTTTTGTTCAGCCGTGCGAATTATCCTCGGCTCGATCGCTTCGATTCCCGATAAGACTCGCTGTTCCATCTACGATCTTTTTTTATTCCTTTCGTTGTACGTAGCTTCGTGAGCTCCGACACGAGGGGGCGGTTGTTGGTTGGTTGGAAGCAAGTTGATTAAACCCCTTTACATATATAACGCGTACAATACACGTATAACAGATGGAAACGATGTGCACATACATAACGAGACTGTAAAATCCGAGTAACTAAAGTTTACGATTTTTGACAAAAGCTTAAGTAGGATGACCAACCGATCTAGGCACAGCTAGGGTCATGCGCGTTACGTAGGTATTCGCGTCACTTCGTTGAAATCAATTTTTATCATCGTCAGCAGTTCAACGATGAGCCATAAAATCGAAGCTTCCAATATATAAAAGTGAGTTATAAGTTTTATATAATAGATACTACAAATACGCAAAATTGTTAATAGAATTTCGTGGTAAATAATTAATCTGCATCCTGTCTCCTTCCTTCGAAACCGAAGTTGGTCTAACGTTAACAAGATCCGTGAGATGAGTTTTGTTCACAGATTTAGAAATATTGATTGTCAAGGAGTCAGCGTTTTGAGGTGTTGAAAGGTACAAAGTGAACTTTGTTCGCGAGACCTACATTATGCAATTAGCAGGCTTTCATCCGACACTGGTAGAGTCGATGCTAGTGAAGCTACAATGGCTTTATCGTCGCTTCTATTCGTCGACCGGGTTCCAATAACGAGCGAATAATTTCAAGAACGATTTTATCAAACCACGAATCATACCACCTATTTCTTACGATTCTTTCGTCACTGATTACTATGGCAGTGAGAATAAAATGAAAGAGGTCTGCGAAAAGATCAGTATCGTTGAAGCTCTTTTCCTTTATTCCTTTCTCACTGGCCAAATTTCACGTGTATGCTCCATTGTCCCGGTAAATAAGGGTATTGTTATATCATTTAAATAGAAGGGCGCCGAATACGTTAATGACTCGCGAGAAGGCTCTGTGAAATCGAGCATATTGCACGTTATTTCATTATTCGGCGAGGAGGAGGGAGAGAGGAGGAACGTAAGATCGAGAAGTCGAGTGGTAGCAGGCGCTCCGGCTCGGTTAATAGAAATCGAGAACAGCTTTGTCCATTTGTACGGTCCTGGCTCTCCGAGGAACTCGGCCATTGTACGAGGAGTCGAGTTTGTTCTACTCTATTCGCGTCTCAGATCAAGATCTTAATAACATTTTTCTGTGCCCGGTTTTAATCCCAAGTCGATCGACCTTTTCTGTTTCGACGTTCGTGTTATGGGGCTGTTGGTCACGTTCAAGAAACAATGGCGAAAGTACGCGACAATGAGAAGGAATATTTCTGCTGCATCTTGTGACTAGATACGTAGTACGATATTAGAATAAAGAATGATTTAATATGAATTGAATTAGCAATATTTTACAACTCGTAGATTGTTCCTCCAACCCTTACTTCTCATATTAATTATAATATTTCAACTGTACTAAATGGAAGACGAATTTTTAAATGACAGTCTTTCAAATACTTGTCGGCCATATACACTTACATCGTGAATGTTTGTGTATTTATTAAAATTTTAAATGTATATAAATATATAAATTAATGTGCAGTAATGTAAGTATAAAATATTCAAAGCAAAGCAATCGTTAGAACATTTATACGATTAAAGATTTCTCCAATTCTATAGTTTTATCATACAGTGTCGTTTCATTTTGCGTCTCTGATAATATCATAAATCAAATTTTAGTTTTACCTTTAAACAGCGATCCACGTGTGAAAATTGTCCAACTTTCCATAACCGCAGTTCAATCTAACGAGACCACAAACGTGAGAAGATGGGACGCAAATTAGCCGGTCTTTCAGTCCACCTTTCCATCCAGCGTGTCTTCGATGCGACGTGCGAGAAGAAAGAAATATAAGAAGATTGCTCGTAAATAACGGGTGTTTATACGAAATTGCGCTTCTTGGAAGCCTCCCCCATTCTTCTGGGTTTCCATCGAAATTTACGAGCAGCCCGTTTTGAACGAAGACACCGTGCAACGAAGAATAGCAAACGACGATGAAACCGAGTCATATTAGCGTTCTTCGAAGAGACCAGTCACCGTTTATGTAGTGAACATCAACTAGCATCGTGCTATTGTTAGAAACGACGAATGGATTCGAGATCGACTGTGACACGTGATTCACGATACCCACGCACACACGTGATAGGAAACACTCGCCGAAGAAAAGAGAGCGAGCTATTTCCTCGAGGAAACACGTGCATGAGCTTCGTAAAGACGGAACCTCTAGTGTTGAAAGTTGAAATTCGAAGATTCGGAGCATAGGAATTGCTCGACGACGAATGCAATGTCATCGATAAATTGAGAAACTCGGAAACTTATTTTGAAGAATTACGATCACTTTGGGAAATTATAAAGCATGAATTGAAAAAATTGGAAATTAAATTCTTTTAGCGAGTTATGGTTATTTTGGCAATCTACTTTGGCAAACATTTTTATAATAAAAAACAAAGAAGATCGTAAATCGAATTACTTTAGAATATTATAGCGATTTTGGAAAGTTTCAACGATGATGATTTTACAATGAAAATGGATCGTCGTTGAAAATTAAGTTGATTATCAGGATTAATATCTCCTTTCAATATTTGATAGCCACTTGCGTTTCTTAACTATTATATTTTAATAGAATTTGATAATATTGATAGAAATTCAGAAGAACGCGAAATTTCGCTTTCAACCTTCGCAATCTCGAAGAAGTCTTCGCCATTTAATTTTAGTAGGAGCGGGGTCCGTAAATCACAGCTTTCTGATTTCGACGAGAATATATAACCATATTCCTCACTCCTACGTCTAAAAAAAATAAATTACCCGCGTTCTCGAACAATACATTCCCATGTAAAAATGATAAAAGTGACCAAGCGTTAATCTCCATAAATAACGAAATAATACGGTCAATTTAAAATTCCGGAAACGGTGAAATCATTCACCGTGAGGCTGGAAACGATGCAGGAGCGGAGGCGAGCCGGTGCACACGCGGCGAAAGTCCGCCTGACCAGACTGTTTGGCACCATCGAACAATGCTAGCGCCCCATGGGCCCTACGGTATGGGGTCCCATAAAGATTCTCGGAACGGGCCGAATTCCTCGGCTTTCCCAGAATAGTAGGCGCGCGGCTATCTTTCATTCTATTCGACCGGTGGTCGACTCGGCTTAAAAACGTGACCGCGGTTCAAAAACGTTATTTTGACTCCCACCAATGGCCGAGATTATGTAGCATTTTGGAAGCGGACAAAAGTGAAAGGGCGCGATACTTTGCCACGACATATGATGTGATCGGTGTGCAGGTGACGTTTTTGATCGTACGAATCGCTTGTTGCGCGATGGACTTTTTATTTGTGGATTCAGTGAGTAGAAAAGGTAAATGCGATTAATTAGGATTTTGCCTTTTTATCAGGAACAGTGTACAACCGCCACTTAATTTACGCGGAGTTTCCACGTGGATTCATTTTACGTGAATGAAAATCGCGTAAATAAAATTTGCCGGTATAAAAGAAAAAATATGATGATTAGCACAACGTAATGTATTTTTATCCTTATCTCATACAACACTGGCGCCTTTCAACATCGCCGAATAAGTTACTGTGTACGCTTGTTACTTTTTAAACTTCTAGGAAAATATATTCTTTGTGCGCGTAAATTAAATTGTGTTACAATTTACCGAGTAAAAAAGAGACTCGCCCAAGAAATGCGTATTCGTAATTAAAGATCGAGTTAGTGTTTGTTGAAAGTGTAGATATTATACTTTCTCTGTGGCATAATTTCACTAATAGTGCTAGTAATAAAATTATAAAAATTATAAAATTACATTGAATGGTTTAAGAAAATAATTGAACAGACTAGTTAAAACCATGATTAATTAAAATCCAAGATATCTTAAATAAAGTTAAATGTATATAATTCATCGTTTCTATTCTTTTAACTGTATTACGCGATATAAGAATAAGTATACGTAGTATGTAAAGCATCGTAATGATTCTAGATTGGTTAAACGATGCAGTTGATTCTGGTAAACGTAGAAATTGTGAAGATCGGCGAGGGAACGGTTCGTTGTGGCTCGTGCTCGCGGAATTCCACACCTAATAAAACCGAACGGATGAGGTGGGTCGAGGCCGTGCGATTGTTCACGGGACACTAGAGACAAAACCGCGTCGTTGCAGCGTTTTCGATTGAAATCGATTACCGGACGTCCCTGTTGCCGGCACAGTTCTACTAAAGGTGAATAATCGCTTCCTTCCGCATCGTTTTTCAATCAACGATATCGAACGAAATCAATCTTAAGTATTCAAACTAAAAGATTCAAGAATGAATTCGTTATCTTCTCTTATCCTGTGTTGAAACATTTAATAGCAATTGCAGAATAATCCATCAAATATATAATAAAAAAAATGTCTAGAAACATTGTAAAAGATTGGATCATGCGAATTACGAAGTTGAAATGATAAACGATATAAGTGAAGAAAAAGAAAAATAGAAAATAAAAAACGATTAGTAGAATTTTATGAATGTAAATTTAACGCGGTATACTGTAATAAAATAACGTAATCACGAGTATTTATTATTCTGGAGAATCTGTTAAAAATGTGAAAATCTGTAAAACTGATACACGTTCAAAGTCTATAGCGTTCAAATTATGATAAATGACGAAAGTATCGAAATTAACGAAATACCTTTCTTTCCTGTTGGAAATCTCCGCTTCGGCCACTTACATCATTTACCATTTCAACTCGTTGATTCTATTCGATATCGAGGCAACGCGGTTATTTCGCTTTCTAAAGCTAGAAAAGCAACAACGCTACCGACATCAATAAGCGTAAATTCGGAGGCCGAGAGTATTCGGTGAAGGCCGAGATTAAAGAAAGGAAAGAACGAAAGGAGCATAGTGTCGGAGCCAATGTTTTTGTTATATCTGCCAACTCATTGGCCGCTCGTGGGAACGTCTTTGTAATGGGCAAACGTGGCCCACAATGTGTGAATTAAAAGAGAAGCCAGAAGCACCGGCTGTTTTTTCTTCTGGCACTGGCTGCGTGTAGAACGCGGACTATATTTTTGTTTTCGGAATGATTTGCGCGCAGTCACTTCCTGCCGATACGTTCGAAATTACATCGATTCACCGTCGACCGGACTGTATTGTCCGCCGACGCCTTTTGTCCGACATTTCGTTGCCATTGTCTGGCCAGTGTTGGATGCGGGGGCCTCGAAAAGATATATTCGTTAAATGTTAATCGTTTGCGTGCTACGGATGCAGATCGGCTGGCTACTTACCCGCCTGTGTAACTTTCTTTGCTTCTATTTAGCATGTTCGATAAACTATGAATAAGAAAATTCAACTGCTGCAATATAGTAAAGTAGAGTTATATATATGAGTCACCTAAGCTTCAAATTAAATCTTGTGCTTTGTACAGCATGTTAGTCTTTAATGGAATGACGAAAGAATGAGAAACTATACTACTTTGGGCTCAGTGAGAAAAGATAAAAATACCAATTATGACGATGAGTCCAGAAAGACCTAGAACGAGAAGTTAAGCTAATCGTGAAGTTATCAAGTTAAATCGTAGATCTCAGAGATAATGAAATCGCTAAATTACAGAGCCAGAATTGAATGAATGAGAAGGCTTAGGGAACTAGGAAACTAATCGATATCAAATAAACTGGAACCAAATAACGAAAAAATCTTTTCACATCCTAGAGATCTATAGGAATGTTAAATTAAAAGGAACCAGGAAACTAGAGATCTGTTATAGAAAACCTCTCGGCGGGTTGCTAAACCATCGATCCAGCCTTACCACCTCTACGCTAGCTCGTGCTGGTTCGCGAGGCGATTACTCGCGATGGAAAGCGTGGTTGTCCCGGGGCTGGGGCAACGAAGTCGCTTAGAAATGCAACGAAATCGTCGGGCGAACGAGCTACACGGTGATCGACTCGCCACGGGTGGGCCGAGCGAGCTGCGGCCGAGCCGAGAAAAAGAAAAGCGACCGGCGGCCAGCCTCCGAGGAAGAAACGAGAAAAAAGAGCAACAACAACAACGGCAGCGAGCATTACTCGGCCGGACGCCCACGGGATTGTTCCAGTATTATGCACCTTGGCAGGTGAGCCTTTGTGCCGAATGGCACGTCATTTCTGTTACGACCAACCGATTCGACGAGTAATTGAATTCTCTTTTTCGACGTGGCTACGAAAAATCGGCTGCCGGGATACGCCACCGATTCCCCGCCGCGGAATTGACCAGTCGAGAGTTTTCGTCCCTTCGCCTCCTCTTGCTCAAAGACTGACGAGAGGATCATTAATTTTATTTTCGCCGAATGAACATGTTGATGGTGCTTGACCGCGCGTCTCGCGTTGTACATCGTCTGTATATTATTATCGAAGCTTCTCTCTGAGTGAATAGACACTGTTTTTCTGGAAGGAATTGATTTTTATTTGGATAACTCGTCGATTACTTGCGATTATATTTGGAAGACTAACGTTAACGGGAGGAGTGATCGAGATGAGTACAGCGTAAGGACGAGGACGGTATTATGAAGTGGCGTAAGAAATAATCATCGTAGACAGTCGTACAAGTACTACAGATTACAATAAAAAATAAAGTCTAACAAACGAAAAGCAGGATTAGATATCACAGGTGCAGATAAATCAACCATTGTCTTCGTGAAATGAAAGCAAGCTTCGTTTAACGTCGAGTTCAAATAAATTCACGCACAAAGCACATTCAGCATACTGTTATAAGGACAGTATTATGCAAGTAGTTAGAAAAGTATTTACCTCAAAAAATCATAGGAATACCATAGCTTAGGATAACAAATTTTACCAAACAATCAGATCCAAGTTATCAATTAGTATACCTGAAACTATTTCTAATGAAAACTTCATCGAGCAGGACGAAGCACGAACCAGTCGTCTATACAGGAACGCGTGACGAGGATTGCACGGAAAAAAATGAATGAAGTCTATCGCGTTTCACAGGTGAAACGAAACAATAGAAGCTGATGGTGTTTGATGGATACGACCCCGCGTGACCCGACTAATAAGCCGTGCGAATATAAAGAACGGTGATCGAGGACTACCACTGGGTCGGCGTGGCCGTTGTGCAAGCGAGAATAACGAGAAGACAATTGACACAGAGTCCCGATCATCATTTTTCCTCGTGGGTGATTGACAAAATAATTACGTTGTCTGCACGGACAATTAATGAACATTAGAACGTGAACGCATCGTTCGTGACGGTGTGTGCTTCTCCTTTCTTGTCAAACACGATTGATATATGCTCGCACACGAGAAATGTCAGCGTTCGCGTGTATATGCACGACGAAGAGAATAATCGAAAGAAGCCTCGACAGGCCTGAAGACAGTTACACAGGTATGGTAACCAGTTTTCGCGGCAGAGATTCTTCGTGGACCATCAGTAAGGTGTAACAAATGAGCGTATCTCTGTGCTACGATTTTCTTTCCGATTATTATTTGAGACGAGTATCTTTATTCAGGCATTCGAGTACGGGTACATAAAAGCCTGGGTTGATCGTTGGTAGAGTTCAGATTGAAATCAAGACTCGAATGTTCCATTAGTCAAGATGAAATCGAAAGTTTGATAGGCATTAGGTCGTCCAACGAGATCATGTTGCCTGTTTTTTTGTTACTTAGAAGATCACGGTTTTGGTACCATTGCTATTTCTCTAAACCTGTTCATCTAGGTAGACAAGATCGTACATGTTACGCTATTTCATTTCTGAATTATATTTCATTATATCTAACTGATCTAACCAGAATTAATTTGTCTTCATCAGTTTTGTAATTCCATGATCGTAGAAGATTCTGATGACTCGGCTAGGAAGTTAAATACCAATGGACTTCTATTATCAGACCGTAAAAACACAAGCCCCACGTCGAAAGCAATCAAGTGATACAGTATGTACCAACCATCTGATCCATCGTCGGACGAACAGACCTCAATACCATCGTTGCTACCTTATATTACACGGATAGTAAAGATAAATTTCCCTTCAATTTCTATCTGACTGTATAGATGCGAGCTCGCGACCGATTTGATCCGAGTAGATGCACTGATTTCCGACACGGTGGGGAGCAAAACGAAATTTTAGAAAATTCCCGATCTCAAACGTCGGCTATCGGCTCGCGATTCTATCGGTTCATCCCGACGTGATGTCGCATCCTGCGGCTGCATTTTGCAATATTATCTCCAAGTGCGAGAGCGCATCGATCCGTTCCCTCATTCTCTCCCTTTCTCTCGCCTCCTCCCTTTGCCCTTCTGTTCTCTCTCTCTCTCTCTCTCTCTCTCACTCTCTCTCCGTCTCTCTCGTACTGCTTGGCCGTGTAGCGTTGCCTCGTAGAATCGTGGCTTCGTACCTTAACCATTCAATCTTTGAATCACAATAACAGCACCGTGATGTATAGCAGCGCGACTCGGCATTAACATAGGATCCAAATATGTAATCCCAGACATCGCTGGCGGCCATCTGATATGTTCATTATATATTATACCGCGAGAGAGCGTGTACCTCATGCACCGCCGCCGCGGAACAAGTAGGTGCACCCCTCCTTCTTGTATGCACCACGGTGCAACGCGTCTAGTTAGATGCATTTCAGGTGCGCACACGTGCACACGAATGCCGGCTCGAGCCGCGCTCTACTCGTCGTACTTTCAGCGCGCAATAATAAAGGGAAAAGCTGTGCACGAGCACACGGGCGCGGGTGAAAGGGAAAGGGATTAATTATTGCCGCGTCCCCGGTGAAATTTGCAAATTAAATAGCACCAGAGACCAGTATTTTCTTTATGGGTCGATCTTTAAAAATGTCGCGGCTACACGGTGCTTTGATTACGGGCGATTGATCTCGAGCTTTTCGGTGGAAATTTTTGACATATCGAGGAAGGAAGACTGATTGTGCACGGTAAAAATTTTAAATCGAATTCTTTCCCAATGCAATGATACCGTAGAAAGGGTTTGATGGAGAATAGTAGATAGTTATGTGTATCGAGGGATATATAAAAATTGATAAAGGAATTAATTATCGCCGTGTTCTCGTTTTCCGTGTCGACCGTGTCTTTCTAATCGCAAGAAAAATCAAACATCTCGCAAGGGATGAATTCTTCAGCTTGGCAAGTAGAAATTCAGTAAAAATATAAAGAACACAACCGCAAACTGTTTAGCGACACGGCATCAAACCATAAACAATTTCAATATCAGAAACAGCGTGCAGGATCTAACGAGAAAATACAAGTCCCGGTCATAAAGGATCACAGAACTCTTTGTATGGAAATCAGACATGATTTTTGGCAGAATTTATTTTAACATTACGCGCCAGCCATTTTCCGTGCGGTCTTCCTTACAGGGGGAGAAGAGAAAAATAAAAATGACAGAAGGATGGAATTGTGGTGCATCGAAGGGACTTTCATCGAGCGGCAGATCATCGAGTGTGGGCGCGAAATCGATCGCCCCACGTCCCCTTTTATTATTAAATCTGTTTCATCGTCGAAATAGTAGGCGCGAGAGTTGCACTTTAGACATCTCTCGAGATCGTAGGATAAGGGGCTCGCGTTGGGACCGCGCCACTAGATTTCCATCGACCGATCGAAGAACGGCTCGCGAAAAAATCAACAGCCTCTGGAATGCTTTTAAAATGCTAAAATGACCGGTGGTGAGCGATTCACCGCCAAGGACACACCTTCGTTTTAGCCGAGGAAGCGCCTCACTGGACGAGGAAATCAAACGTTTGCGTATATACCTTCGCGTCATTTAACTATCTCGCGTTGGAAGACGTAAGAATGTCCCGATGTTGATTTAAATGTGCTTTAAAATCTTTGCCAACCTCTTCCTTGACCTTTTTCAGCAAAAGTAGATGCAGAAAAGGATGGATAAAAGATACGAAGATAAATGTCGCAAATTCGGAATTTGTACGATCCTTTTAGCAACTATATTTACATATATTTGTGTCATTATCATTGTCCAGATTCTGTGTAATTCCTTTAATATCTATTTTTTTCTGTAATCCATCTTTCCTTCGTAAATGTGATATAGAACCGCTTAAATAGATAATTTAAACAGAAGAAACGCTTGGAAATCTAGTTCCTTAAAGCAAGCGAGGAAGATCGGTATAAAGGCAGAATGTTGAATATTATTGTAAATTATAAACGTTTCAAACTACCTAGCCGCCTCCGTCTTCTCGACAAATCACGAAACTGTGAACCTAGCATGCAGCAACAAGAGAATACCTACTATTTCAAACGAGTTTTACGTCGTATCTATTGCTCAACTCGGAGACACCATTCGTTCCTTGATCTAGCTCTCGAAGAGGGGCCTCTCGAAGCCCTTATTTCACACAGGTGGCATATACATATTTGTATTCGGTAAAAGCTCCTTCCGTGCACCTTTCTCTTTCTTCCTCTCTTAGGGAGATAGAGCCTGTTCTGTCGGGAAGCATCATACGCCCACCTCGTGTTAGATAGGATCTTTTCAGCGGCGAACAGCAGCAGCAGCAGCAGCGGTACAGGGGCGAGCCACCCGGTGCGAAGCTCCACGGCCATCATCCATTTCGCCGGAATAAAAGTTTCACGGCGCGCGAGACCGTTTTGTTGAACCGTCTCCGAGGTGTCGGCAGACAATATGACATGCTGCCACTTCCCCTACACCATGTGATTACGTAATACCGCAAACGACGTGGAATTATGAAAGTAATATTAATTCGTAGCGATTTAAGATTTTATTAAATTTGTAGCGTGGTTAGATCAATTGCTGGCGTGTCATGTACATCATGACATATGGTAGGATATGTCAGTTGATATAATCGGAGAGGTGGGGAGAATTGTTACAGGAGTAGCAAGGAGTCCATCTATTCACGTTTGAGTAATACTTACTAGTAGAGTAATATTAAATATGGAAACATTAAATATAAATTCAACGGGAATTATGTCCCATTTAGTAGAAATACTACCTTTATCGATCAACGTGGCTTTGGTTGATTCTACGGCATATTAAAAAAATAGAAATTAATTCCTATTTTTAGATATTAACAAGTAGAGAGGTGGTAAGATTATATATCAATTCTAACTTTAAATAACTGGTTGAGTGACAAGCCATTGTGCGCTAAAAGAATCTACGAATAAAATTCCATTTACAGTAACCATAGAATCGTGAATGATATTTAATTTTTGCATAAACATAAAAACTAGCCACAGAATTAAAGAGAGCGAGTTGCCCCTAAGAGAAGAAAGCAAAAAAGACACGGAAATACATTGTGGTGACTTTATCGCAAGATCGACGATCATCCAGGTTGTTCAGGCTACGATCCTCTGTCTCCGACAATGGGTACCAATCAGTGGAAAGCGTGAAGTCAAGTCGCCTCTAATTGTGCAACCTGGACAATAGCGAAAATGACATGGGCGTGAGCTTCACTTAAACCGTGGTCGGGCCTCGGTGGCGTCTAATGGGTTTTGTATTTCGTCGATTAACGTTTGCGAATGACATTCATAGCCCTCTGTCCCTGGTCACCCCGAGATGTCCTCGTGCTCTGCAACCGAGGAATATTCATGGCCAGAAGCCCTGTCGTTGGGGTCCGAAGTTGCGGTGCTCCACGTTATATTCACCGAAACAAAGTGATGCGTTCTCCCTGAGAAAACGAGAGAGACAGGCTAAAGGGTGAAAACGATAAGCTCGAGAGGGATGGAGATTACGATAGAGAAACCAGGACGCTCCTACCACAGATACCACCGAGAAACTGGTTTCATCCCTCTTTTCCCTTCTGGTTCTTTGCTTTTTTTTCTCTTTTCCCTCTTTCCTTTGGCGTTCCTTTTTCCTACGTTCCAGCGAAGCCAATGGGTTACCTTTGGAAACTCGAAAGGCCAAAAACGAGGGGGTCTGCGGCGGAACCGAAATTCACAATGAGAATTGAGTTTCATAACCGGGCCACGCGGGCACAATGAGACGAAATTGCGTTACAACGAGGGTCCGGATTTATTATATCGCCGGTCCACGTGGTGGTGGGTTTCGCACCGGCGGAACATGTGTTTCCTTGGTTGTCGCGGCTCAGGGAATAATTACCCTTCGCCGCGGTGCTGCACGCAGCGCCTTACATCGAAAGGGAAGTGGAAGGAAAAGGCTGGCAGTAACGGGGAAGGGTATCGATAATGGCCCCATAATTTCGGGACGCCGACGTCTATCGCGTCACGCCCCGTACACGGGGAAAAGGACCGCTGGAGAACCGTTTTGATTTCGGGGACGTTGCTTGATACGTCCTTGTTACGTAACATTTCTTCGTTCGTTACTCTTTTACGATCGAGTAGAAAATTGAAAATCTGTGTTTTTAACGCGACAAATAGCAAGAATCGATGGAGCAAACTACTTTGATCAAAAGCTAAATAATGTAAGAATCCTTTTAATCACTTAATGTGTACAACGTGTACAAACGTGGCATAAGACGAACGTCTCGGAACTACGCTGATCAACTCCACTTTTTACTAATTTCTTAATTTTATTATACCAGTACATGAAAGACAAAGTACAGATATACCTACTTATGCGCGCATTATAATGATAAATTACACTTTTCAACACGATTTATAATCGAAATGAAACGTAACGGGATATGTTAAAACGTTACTAATTAACACGACTGGATCAGTTTCAAGAAAATTACTGTTATTAGGAGGGAACTGACGTCGATTGTACTGAACTTTTAGAAAGAATCAGGTAGTTGAGCAGGGTGACAAATTATAGCGTGCGAATCTGTCGCACGACCGAACAACAGACCCGCCAAGGCCAGACCCACCTACTTCCCAAGCGGAACTATCGTCCATTCATGGCACAATAGTCATCCATTCACAGATACTGTTGCGATCAATGGTGTACCGTTACGAGTAACACTTCCTCGTGGTCTCTGATTGCGTGGGAAAACAAACTCACTTCGACTAATTGCCAATCCATTCGCTCTTTCGAAGAGTTTTACCAATGACTTCCCTCCTTGTCGTTCACGCTTAATCCACCAAGTAAACCGTTTTAGAAAAAGTCAAATACACTACCCAAGGGAATATCGTACATTGAATACTGTAATACTGTATCTTTAATTAAAACTTCAAATCATAAACATAGCCTCGATGTTCCTTTCATTCGCTTTGTTCTATCAATGAATTTCCTCTGACAAGATTCAAACGTTCATGGTATTATCATTCCTCTATCCACCAGAATCTATAGCTAAGAATGAAAGTCAGAATTCTGCCATTCTCCACGACATGTTTGTCTAGAATTCCGACAGAAATCGAACTAGCAGCTATCTTATCACCTTTCAATCTTCATCAGAGTATGTGTGTACCTAAAGCTGCAAATCATAAATTGTACATTTTTAAGCAAAACTTCAAATCATAGACGTAACTTCGATACCTTACCTTTCCATTTTTATATCGCTGTAACAACGAGTTTTCCCTATAAAATCTTAAATACTAACTAGAAAACTATCCCTCAATTCAAGAACTATTCCAAATCAGGCTGCCATTCTCAACACACGCTTCTCCACAATACCAACTCAAATCGAACCGGTAGTCATCCCATTACCTTTTAACTTCACCATCGACGAAATAATCCGTAAAATCGGTCAATTAAACGTCGCGTACGAGGATGCTCCTTCTGCCTAAGGTCTAAGGAATCAAACAAATTCTCTAAAGAAGAGACAGACGGTACACCGGGTTCTTTGACGTCGCTACGACGCAGCGGCGCGTGCAAGGATCGCCTCTTCTCGAATCAAACGATCGTGTTAGTGGTAGGAGGCAACTACGACGAAGCGAACAGAGACACTCGAAACGTCGTAGAATGGGTGAGCAGAAGCGGAATGGAGGGAAGATTGGACTAATTCGGGGAGACAGTGATCGTGGTGACCTTGTGAAAGGTGATACGCGTTCGTGAAACGATCGACGATGAACCGCAAGGACGTCGACGCGAGAGCATTCGTGTGTTACGCATCTGCGGATGATCCGACGAACCGATGGATGGGGATCATCGAGGGTTTTTTAGGGTCACGGACGGGGAAACGAAAGCCAGCAGGAGCAATGAATGACATAATTGAATTTCACGCAGTGCTGATTCCCTGGCCCAGGACCACGACAATTTCGAGCGGCGACCGCGATCTCCCAGGAATCCTTTCCTGCCTCTGCTTGGGGATTTCCGGGAGATTTCACTTGAAGGACCTAGCGCCAGCTTTGCGACAACTGGAAACGAGATTCACAACGTTTTTGAGAACGCTTGAATTCTCTGATTTTGGTAATTAAACTTCTGATGGACGTTCTGTTCGTTTAATTTTCTAATGAATTTTTTATGAGAGAAAGATCAGATAGTTTTATTAATAATTTTACTATGAGGATATCGGAGAATGTGTAAATTTCTTTGTTTTAATCATTGATGTAGATATAATAAATCCGCAATAGAATTTCTCAAACGAGATTTACATTTAACGTCTCACTACGTTGAGTAGTGATGAAAAATAGAAGACGAAGCTTAAGGTTCGTCGATTTTTATTTTTCTCCATTGCATTGTTATCGATATTTATTTTAGCTATTAAATATTACTCCAGTTCATAGACAGGCGTCATTCGCATCCCCATGGCAAAACCGTGAGCTCCATCCAGCCGGGCTACACTATACTTACACGATCTGTGTAAGGAACAAACGCGACGGATGAATAGTGTTTCGTATGTTCCGTCATTGACTGTAATAGCGGGGTGGAACCCCCAATAGACGCCGCTCGTATTCACCGGATTGAACGCGCACCGTGAGCATTTAGCGCTTTCCCATTGTCCGTTTGTCCGGATGTCAGCATCACTCTCTGATTGGCGGAGAGTGATGCTGACATCCAATCGCCATTGAAAATCGTTAACTGTTGACTGTGGGGTCAACCTGCCCGGCATTCAAGCGTTTCTCTCTCGTCGTTTCCCCTAAATAAAACGGTCCCGGGCAGTCACAACATTTCTGAACAAATTGATCGAACCATGTTTCCTTCCTCGACCTCAGAATTCGTCGAATCGCACTTGGAATTAGTTTCAGAGTATTTTCGAGGGGATAAAAGATTGAAGATTCGTCGAACAAATTCTTTTACTTCAAATTATCATGTCTATTCTTTATTGTTCGTGGTTGGAAAAGCGGCTAGTGGAAAAGGTTAGATCCGATTTGTGGACATAATATATTCAAGCTACCTTCTATGACATGCTCTTAAAAATAATGCACACGTATTTTTACTATTGACCAAAATGGTTACTCCTATCATTCGATTATCTACTTATCGTTCAACGATTCGAGACAATAAAAAATTTGTTTGTAGCAAGTCTATAATTTTAATTCAATTTGTTCAATCTGAACGAAATCTCGTTAAACGAAACATCGTATCTATACGAATGTAGCAGTTCGAGAGATCGCTCACGCGAACTTTTACCCGGCTGTCTCAAAGTGCAACTTAATGCAATCGAGTCCAATCGAATCTGAGGTGGAGATAGCAGTTGTGATTGTTGTGGTGATAATGCTACCTGCTGGTGTAGAGGCCGAGATGGGTTCTGCTGCTGGTGTAGATATCGCTGCTAGGGTACTGCTGCTTTTCTTCTCATTTTTGGAAGAAAGATCGGACTACAGTCGCCGGGATTTGAACCCGAGTTCCCGAACGTTCGTAACCTAAGGCGCTAACCGTAAGGCGTAACTATGCTTACTGTCGAGTGCCGCCACAAATCTTAAGGACAATTCGTAAAATGTCAGAGATAGGCGAGTATACTTGATACAAGAAACGTTTACTTAATCATGTTCTACTGAAGCATATTAAGCGTGTTACGTAAGGCTGTGTCCCGAGGCAAAACAACAACATAAGTCGCTCTCGATTCGCGTGGTCCTTTGACTCCTGCGCCGCTACAAATACATCTAACAATAAATATTACCGATCTTCACCATTAGCGATATAGCTCTATATTTCTCGAATAAGATAAACTAGATTACGGACCATACATTCTCAACTGAATTTCCATCAGGGGATTAAGATGTCCAATCCAACACATCGATTTCCACTTGTTTGCCACTCTGTACAAAGGTAGCTTAGCTGGTTGACATCGTATTCTTAATACGTTGACTGCCGCGTCGCCCGTATTCGGATGAGCACTTACGAGGTAAGTTAGTAAGTATTTGGAAAGATATTTCACGAGGTAAGTTAGTAAGTATTTGGAAAGATATTTCACAGGATATAATAAGGCTATTACATCGTTATAAAAGAAATATGTTTCACTCAACTGTCACGAAGCACAACTTAACTGCAATCGAGTGGCGTTAAAACTTGAGGACAGTTTGCAAGAAACCAGGAATAGGCGAGTATACTTGGCAAAACTGTTGAAGTGGTTACCACCTCTAAGAAAACTCTACATCTGGTCTTTTTAGTTTTCTCAAGCATTGAAGCCATTGACAGCGCGAAGACAAAAGACTGCGACGAAGTCAGGCCATAAACAGTAGACAGGCGACGTTGGCTTCAGGGTTTTCAGTTATTGGGTAACACAGCTGGCGTGCGGACCTGGACAAGCTCAAATTGTATTCTTACTTATTACACTTCTATTTAAATATATTTTCTGCCTTACAATTTATCCACGTGTTTTCTCTGTTTACACATCGAATAACCTCAACAAAAACAAATGCTATTCCAAGGAAGGAGATGGTCCAATCCCTAAATACCAAACACGTTAGGGCAGCAACAGGTCATAAAGTGACTGCACAGTACAACTTTTACAATTGAAGCAGAGTCTAAGAAATAGAAATCCTTGCAGCAGAGCTTAAATAACGTACATACTAATAACTAAGAAACGCATGATTGAATTTTCCTGAATTAAAAAAAATTATCCTTTGTTAAACTACTTCTAAAGAAAGGTTAACATTACCTTTACCTACGTTGCAACCATGAAAATGATCAATGTAGACTGGATTAATGTATTCTATCTAAATTATCGTGTCAATTACCAACTTTTATACATCCATCTAGAATTATTAACATTTCCCTCCAATTCCTCGATCCGTCGGGTAAAGAATCCATAACCGAAAGCAAATATATTAACCGGATTGTATTTTAAAGGACTCGAGCTAATCAAAGGGCTATCAATCGATACTCCTTACAAAAGTCTATCGATGCAGTACCGAGAGAAACGAAGGAAGACAGATAAGCGTTCTCGTAGCGTTGTAGCTAGTAACAAGGGCGAATTACGCGCGCAATCAGTTCACCTGAAAGAGGAAAGATTGGCACGGTGCACCCTGCAGAAAGGTTCGACCGCTTCTGAAAACGTTCTGTTTCCATCGTTCGCCCATACGTGTCAGACACGTCGTTTTACCCCTAGAAGGGATCAGGGGTGCGTATCCACTCCTCTTCTTTTTAATCTAGCCATTGTGATGGTAATGCACGGTGTTAGTTTCACGGATGGCGGCGGGGAGGAGGGAGGAGGGGAGACATTGTATCGTGCGCGAGGAAGGGCACGCAGAACGTGTACGCGTACGTGTGCCTCTATGGAGCCGCAAGGACTGCTCTAATTTCAAGGGGGTTTGTTTTACGAGCACTTCAATCCCACGGAAAGCAATACGGCCTGGTAGACCTGACGTCGTTTTCGTTCACGGCTCCCCTCCGCGATGCTGCGAGTAAGAGAACGAATAGGAGAGAAAAAGCTGGTAATATGAAATAGGGAAAATTTCTTTTGACTTTTTACGCGACCGTTACACGCACAATGGCGGCCTGGCTCTTTCGATACTGGGCGGCGCTCAAGAGTTAGCGTTCCATCAAATCTTGAAATTGCGCCGTTTCGGGAAGAGGGTGATTAATGGGACTCGCGACCGCTCGACAATTCCATCGGATCACAGACTTGCTGGACGGAAGATCGGCATGGCGCGAACCTTCGCGTGCAACACGACGCGACTGGAAATTTACGAGCCGAAAGCTGCACGCAAATTTACATCTTTCAAGCGGAGGGCGAACTTACAGGTAAATGATACTTTGAAATATAATTTAACGCTTATTTTCCTGTGCGAATCGTATAATGTATATTCATGCGAAGATAAAGCTTTCGAAAAGTTCCTAATAATTTGTACACTTCGTCCGAATTTCCTTATATGGTTTAGTAATTAGAACAGTATAGAGTATCTAAACGCAAGCAGCAATTGTGTCGAGGAAGTATAGTTTCCCTTGTAAAATCGAACACAAAGGGAGTTCTATTTACGATTCGCGGTAGTGTCGACGAAAGAAAATGGTAAAAGGGGCAGCATGCACGTTGATGCGTCTGAAAACGACGAGCATGTACCTGCCAGGTCGACACGTTCAACAAAAGATGTGGAATATCATCAGTTTCAACGACACCCGAGACAAAACTCGAGCGCCGGCGAGAAACGAAAAGAAGGGGGTGGGCGGGGTCAAAATCTGCCGTTAAAAAGCACACCCACCGCTATACGAGTCGCCTTGACAATGACTGCGTGGAAAAGTGTCCATAACCAACCGGGGGCATGGGCGGCGACAATGGACATTCGAAGAAACGTATGTTTGGTCCGTACAATGGTGGACAAAGGAACGATCTAAGTGCCTACATGTTGCACACCAGCGTGCTACAAATACCCGGATGTGTGCCCTATGGATCTTAACGTGAGTCGTATCACCGCCTGTCTCGGGTCGTCTTCCAACGATGAAAGAAAACGCTTCGCCGCCAGATGACCGAAGAACCTATCGCTTTTATCCGTTAAAGTATTCGTTCGCTACTGTTCGCTATAAAGAGCCAGGATTACGCGATTCATGTCATGGATAATAATCTGCGAGTTACACGCGTTTTGAAGAATGGAAAAATTCTAAGGGCATTTGAATGAATTTTTAATCTTCGAGTTACCGATGAGTTGTTTGCTTAAGTTTTATGGAAATATTCCTTATATTGTTTATCTTTTATTAGACCATTGAACAGAAGGTGTTATGTCAATAGACGTATTATTGATATGTCATTCTTAAGACATTTCAATATTTATAATAAATGATCTAAGCATTATGAACATAAATATAAAGGTATTTTCGGATAAACATAAAAATTTCGAAGTATTAAATATATAAAATAGTATTAAATATATAAAAGTATTAAATATATCAAAATTTCGATGTACTAACGCATATAGCGCACACCCGTAACAAAAATTAAACTATAAATTTTGAATAAAATAAATGAAGGAGATACCCTAATACAAGATAATCAGAGAACAAAACAATTTAATCCATTACCTCTCAATATAATATAATTCCATTATACCGTTATTTATAAGTATCTGTAACTAGGTTTCCTACATAATAGTTGAATCGTCCTATGCTATTACAAAAATATCTCTTTACAGTTTAACTAAGTCGGAGAAAGAGAAATAAAATGTCCCTTGTCATTCATCGATGGTCTGTCAACACGAAATACAACCTGTTAACGCGAAGAACAAAGCAAAGGAGAAAGGACAACTATTAGTGTACAACTGTGGCAGGGAAGCAGAAAAAGCGATAAGATGTCTTGTAAATTTATGGTGGTGACGACCACGGGACAACTATGTGAAGACAAAAAGTCGAACATTTACCATCGTTCCCGTAATTAAAATGAAAATATTGCATCGGTCATGAGGCTATTTCGTTTTACTTGCTTGCGTTGTAAAACGAAATGGTAAATCTGGACGATTTTCAAGTAGTAAACAATTTCTTAACCGTCGTAAACACCTAGTCCCTGGTTTTAACTCTTCTGTACCTAAGCATCTTTTTTCCGTCACATTCAGGAAATCCGTGCAAATCCGCTTTTCATGTGTGAAGCGGACGCATTTTCATTCGTTGACTTCTTGACTTATCGTTGGCTTCTTGCTTTAGGATCAAACTTTTATTAACTATTAAAGTTTTGTCTCGTGAAATGTTCTTGCCAATAATTAGGTACCGTTAGGTATTTCCATTGTGACGACTGATTAGGTAATCTAAAGTTTACCTGAAATTTCTAATTCAATACGGACGATATAGAAGGTTCTGGAAAGTTGAAAATATTCTAAAAATAGAATATAGTATAACCTTTCGCTACTGCGGGCGACTACAGTCGCTCTGCGTAAGATGCCACCTATTCTACATAGAATGAGTATTGTACATCCTTAAGCCTTTTATTAACAATAAAATGGTGTAACAAGAGGGAAATGTATATGTTGTCCTCTTTTCACAATGAAGAATATGTTGACACGAAACGTCATTATCGCACGCAAAAAAATGATTAAAAATCCAAAGTGTGTTGTCAATTATAATCGATTGCGAATCGCGATACCAGTGCTAGATTTGCGATACTGACCTATGTATAACACCATGTCTCGAAAAATACCACACACAATACTATTATTAAAAGCTATTAGTATCGTACGATTATATTATATTATATCATATTATTATCACTAGGTTTACGGGCGTTTCGTATATATCTATTTCTACGAGCACCCGTCAAATTGACGGGTATACGAAAATACGCATTTTTCTTTAAAAAATCGATTTATTCAAATTAAGTCTGAAAGGAACAATATTAGGCTTCACGTTTAGCAATTATGAGTAAATCCAGGAGATATAATAGGATATTGAACATAATTGTCGACATCAATGGAGATTGTTCTGAGGATACCTTCAAAGAAAATCGCTATGAATTAGGCCAAAGCGAAGTTGATAGTGAAAGTTCTGAATACACTGAAAGTGGAGAGACGGAAGGACATTCGGATAGTGAAGAGGAAAACTTCTTGAAAGTGTGCCATAACAAGAAAAGGATGCGTATTTTTTCTAGTTCTAACTTCGAGGACGAAAGGACGAGTATTCCAGGCACATCCCAAAATGTAACGGGTGAAATTGAAATTGCAATTGACGGGATACAGTGGATAAAACTAAAAGCAGGCGGATCTAGGGGTAGGACGCCGGCTCTTATGATATTCAAGGATATCGCAGGGCTTACTGGCTATGCTAAGAGAAATATTATGTCGAGTTGTGTAACTAGTGCTTTCGAGTTGATAATTGACAGACACATAATGGAACACATAAAAGATTGCACTGAAACCGAGACGTATGGAGTTTTGAAAAAAGACGGACAATCACAGTTGATGAGTTACGTAGTTTTCTAAGAATTCTATATGAAGCGCATATGAAGCGAGATCATTGAAAGCCTCCGAAAGATTAAAAACAGATAAATTTGCGCTGATATCCGAAATATAGAACAGATTCATAAGTAATAGCCAGGCTTGTTACAAGTCATATGAAAATATCTCAATAGATGAACAATTATTTCCAACGAAAGCCCGATGCAGGTTTACGCAATATATGCCGAATAAGCTTCATAAATTTAGCATTAAGTTTTGGTTTGCAGTTGACGTCCAAACAAAATATATTTTGGATGGTTTCCCTCATGTGGGGAAAGATGAAACTCTATGCTCAGGGGAAAAAAGGACAAGATGACTTTGTTTTCTTCAAATTTATATTGTGGCGGATGAAAAGAGAGTTTTGCGTTTCGTCCCGGGACTACCGGTGGACTCGTTATTTGTATCAATCGCTCGTATATTCGACCGCTAGCGAGTTAGACAGACTCGTTGTCGTCGTAGCCCTTTAGCGTTGGCGGTTGGTACCAGCGGATCGCCCGGGAGGTGTTGCGCCGCGTTGATGCCTCGACCTGTCGGCGTCCTGTTGATACCGATCCGCCACAATATAAATCTGTACGCTTATAAAGAAAACTGCACGCTTACCGTGTATGAAAGTAAGCCTAACGTAAAAGTCCTCCTCCTAAGCACCGAATAGAAGATAGTTATAAACGTGTTCCAGAAACCATTGCTTTTTACAATAAAACAAAGTTTGGTGTGGACGTCGTTGACCAAATGGCACGGAAATATAGCGTGAAAGCAGGGAGTTTCCGATGGCCCCTTCAAGTCTTTTTCAATATTTTGGATTTGTCAGCGATTTGGATTTGTTAAACACGTGGATATTATATAAAGAGCGCACCAGATCGAAAATATCCAGAAAGGAATTCATATTTTGTTTAGCCGAGGAATTAGCTGGAGAAAACAATGAGAACATTTGCACTGTTTTGGCGCGGCGGCTCGGTCAATGGATGTGCCACGGCGAAGTTGCCCGTTGTGAAAAGGTTAATATATATAAGATGTAATATATAAAGAACAGGACGAGTTCAGGTACATATTTCACAACCTAATATTACGAAGAGTGATCAGATTAGTAGAGAACACGTTAAATAAACACCTAAATTTTGCCGAAAGGAGTGAGAACAAAATTTGGGAGGAAGATTTGCTGATTAAATACGAATGGCTCGGTAATGCGTATAAATCCTGACTAAAAAGAAAGATTGGATAGGCAGTGAGAAAGAACGAGAAGAAGAAAGGATACAGGGGTGTGGGTGCCGAGATAAAAAGACAGGCCTTCCAACCCGGTCACCGTTGATTCGCGCTAATTACAGCGTTTTATACCACTCGAGCTTAAAGAGGGTATTAGTTGAGGCGTTGTAGAAATTCCGCGTGTTTTCGCTACGGTCCGTTGTTCGGGTGTAACAGACGAAGGACCCAAGAGCTTCGACCGTTTCTCTCGCGTAAGACCGGTAGGCAATTGCGGCACGCAACAAAACAACCCTCGCGTTCACGGTGTTTATATTCCTTTGACGGCGCTCAGAACCCCTCCGTATTTCCGTGGTAATTATTTGTACATCACGATGGAATTATATTTTAATTTTCCTGTTAAAATCTCGAGAGACAAAAGACGCGCGAATAAAATGAGTTCGTTATACCTTTGGTCTAATTTTACGTTTTCAAAAATAACACATCGCGAACAAGATACAATGACTGAAATTAACTAAATTTTAGACTTGGCTAGTATAATTATTTATCCAGGGGACGATGGAACGGTTACTCAAAATATTCGCAATACTTCATTGATAGAGAATTAAAGGTTGTTTCTAATCATTTTAACACTTATCTAGACAACCATAATGTAGTAATAAATTCAGTGAAAAAATATCGAAAGAATATTTTCATTAGAAAATAAAAAAATTGTCAAGAGAAATATAGAAATGGATATCTAAAAGTAAATGTTATCAGGAAAGATGATCATTGCACGTGAATCTTATAAAACTCTAAGTGTCTAAAGATGGAAAACACATCTTTCCTTCCCATTTACTATTTTTCTTGTCAGAAGTCTTTGAACTGGACGACGAGTGACGGTCGATGCGTAACGCGTCTGTTGGTGCAGTCAACCTCACGTGGCACGGGAAACTGCAGCCCTTCTTCCACCGGGTCGTTTTAATTAATTACTCGCTAGTTTTGTGCGCGAGACTTTCTCGCTGCTGTCGTGCTTTGAGGTCCATACTGACTCGTGCGGATCGTCGATGCAAACCTTCAGAAACCCGGTAGCAGCCGCTCTCTTCACGAAGAAGAAGAAAGTGCGCGCGAGCAGGGCACGAAGGGTTGGTGGGCGTGAACATGAGCGTTAAACGGCCAGGTATTTACAGAGGGTCGTCCCTTGGTCGGGTACTTAGCTATCGTCACCACCTTTTTTCAATGCCAATTAGCGTCGCCTACGCTCCAATTGGTCTGACTGCGCGTAATCCCCAGAGAAGAAGGAAGGTAGAGGAGGGAAAGAAAAAAAAAATAAAGGTAAAAGGGCGAGAAGCAGCAGAAGGCCATTCAGAGAAAGGACCGCCACTTCCGCCCTGTAGAACAACCCGTCACTTTGTTCCTCAGCGATAACGACGAATTATGGCGGTGAACGGTGGCTACGAACTCACATACGCGCAAACCTCTCGTGACTGGCTTGTGAACGCACGCCCTTTCTAACATCAGTGCACGCCGCGGTACCAAGGGTCGCAGAGACCCAGTCATCAAAGATTGCTGTGACGCGATGAATTTCTACACGCTTAATGGAGGTAGTGCACACGTTTCACAAGGGAAAGAAGATAGTGATACGCGGACCTGAGAGAACTAATTATATTGATTGATTCAAGACATTAAAGATGTATTATCGGTACTTTAATTTTAATTGCGGAGTTTCCTGGGAGAAACACCTATAATATAAGTCGTAAATTGGTGATATTGATGTACACTTTAAGGAACAGTTCTTCAAGTAGAACCTATTGGATTAGGTAGAATCAATACATGAACTAATAAACCAATAGATAATCAATGGAAACTTATTCTTCAACAAGAATAGATAGGCTCCACTAAAAGCTGTATTATACAGGGTGGTTGGTAACTGGTGGTACAAAGGGATTCTACGCGAAAAAAGAAGTCGAAAATATAGAATAAAGATTTTTTTTTTAATTTTTTTTTATTTTTCTATCGAGACAACGATCTACAGTGAGATCCGTTATAACGAGACGTGATAAAGTGCACGCGTACCGAGCGAAAATTCAAAGTCGATTTTCTCGAAAACAAAGCCTCAAACGAAAAATTTTTATTCTATATTTTCGACTTCTTTTTTCGCGTAGAATCACCCCCTTTCCGCTTGTACCACCAGTTACCAACCACCCTGTATATTTCCCAATAGATTTCTAATAATTTTAGTTCATACAAATAAGTTTATACATACACAAATACATCAAAACGAAAGTACCCATCCATAACACAGGAACCAGGAAATTCGTGTATTTTCAAAATTCATTTACCTGCTCCCACGTACAGCGTGTTTCTCAGGAAACAAACGATCCAGGAGAGAACGAGGACCGTTTAACAAGTTAATAAGTCGCATCGCGCAAGCGCAGGCGTTCGCGCGAGTAAACGCGAATGCTGGCTCGCGTCAAGGCTTCCTTTTGGTCGCGCGAAGCGGTTTTATGGCTCGTCGAAGAAGGGTTCGCCGCGAAATTCCGACCTGCCACTCTCTTTCTCCCTCCATGGTAATTGGCGTTGAACCCTTTGAAGTCTGGCGCTCCTGTTTTCAACTCTTCTCCATGCGCGCACGACCAGCACACCAATTCTTTTCCTTCCTTTTTTGTTGCCGGGTGTCACGATTACGCGACGGCGCACGTACGCCAGGCGGAATTTAAAAATCCGCGCCAGAAGAGGGTTCGCGCGTTTCAAATCGCGAAAATCACGGCCCTTGATAACGCGTTCGCGTATCAACGCGCGTCAAGCTCGAGGGTCGGCCACCGCAATCAAATTAGAGAAATTAGCGACCCTTCGTTTTTAGCAGGCGAATTAAAAGCGGGGCTCGATGATTGGATTGCGTTGGAAGTCACGAGGGGCTTATTCTGCTTTCGGTCATCCAGAGAGAAAAGGTTTTTAATGCGTTAAGGCGATTTCTGGATGAGCGAAAATTAGTCATTAGTGGCTGGAAGAACGAATAGGAAGCTGCCCACAACCAGTATCTTTACAAGAGCATCCTGTATCTTGCACAAGAGGTAAGAAAAACTTTCACTCTCCCAAGTCATCTCAAATATTAATAACCAGATGGTGCGTGTTTACACATTTATGATAAGTGTTAATATGTAAAGAGTTATAAGAATGAACTTGGAAATGCAAATATACATATATAATAATAAAAAATATACAATTCTCGCTGTTGTATTATCTATAGAAATATATTTGTCTGTAGTATTGTCCATGAAGACATGAATCTGTATAAACATCCATAGCCCAATAAGTAATTCCAACTATATAATAATTCCAAATCAAACAACACAAAATTTCCATCAGAAGAGAACTATCTGATAAAGCGGTAACATTTCTGTATTACAATAACCATTTCATAGGCAAAGGACCATTCATAGTCGACCGACTTCTCACCATAATTAAGCCGAGCCACGAATTCTACCCGATTAATAATCACGCCTAAATGCGCAAGGGTGGTTTCTCCACGAAGCAGGACCGGGTATTATAGTGCCAAGCGAGATAGTTTCGCAGCAGGAAGAAGACAGAGTTCGCTAGGCGTTGGTAAAAGAAAGGACGAGGGTGGTCGCTCGTAGTGGAGGCAGGCGACAAAGTGGCAGATCGCGTACAATTAGAGTTACACGGTTCTCGCCTGCTTTTTGACGTCTTAAAACAGAGGCAGCCGCTTGAAGTGACGGAAAAGAGTCGACTAGCGAGTCGGAGGCGTGAAGATAAAAAGGAAGGGGTTAGCACGGGAAAAGAAGGTGAAAAAAGGCAGACGCGTCAGGAATCCGCGTTCTCTCTGTGATCTTTTTCCATGAATCTTCTCTCTTTCTCTCTCTGTCTCGCTCTCTCTCTCTTCCTGCAACTCGTCCCTTGTGTCTCTGCGAGCGTCGGCGCGGTTCGTTTCTTTTCGTTCTTTTCCGGCTTGTATGCCTCGCACACTGGGCTTCAAACTCTCTTTCTAGGTTGACACCTTGCAATTCTTACGCAGCTTTCACTCGTTCGCCTCGTGCAGCTCGCTGGGCTCTAAAATCGCCCTGTTGAAAGCATTTAATTAAAGCGAGCTACCCGCGCTGATGGAACAGGGAAAACTGGGCTCCCGGGGGTGAGAACGACGCTTCGCAAAACTGAGAAGGGAGAGGATCCGTATCTGAGAGTCGAATAAGGAACGAGATAACGAAGAAAGATAGGCAGCAGAGTGAGTGGGGGAGAAAGGGAAAGAGAGAGAGAGAGAGAGAAAGACGACGATGACTGCAGGCGTGTGTGCGTGACGTGTCTCTCACCGTAGGGTGCGAGAGCAACCACATCGGCGAGGGAGTGGCGCGAAACTGCGAAACATTGTCTCTTCACCGCAGCGTATGCAAGCTGCCAGGCATTTACTTAATTAGAGGCCAAACCGTATATACGTCTGTCGTTTAGAGGGTGAGAAAAACGCCGGAGGGAAGAAAGAACGAGAAAAGATGCGCGTCGCGGCGCTTCTCGTTTTTGTGAGCCACGGCTCTACCATTGCGTTTGAAGGACAATTCCGTGGACCACGGTTGAGATTATTTTGTGCCTTTAAGACGGGGATGCTTATTATTCCTGGATCGTTACTTGGTACACGTACCTTTGAATATAAATCCTGATTCTTTTCAACTTTAACGTCTGCACGTTTATAAATAGCAATTTACACCATGATCCTTTCTACTTGGAATCTATTTGCCGGTAGATATTTAAATCTTCTGGTTTAAATGAAAACGTGTATAGTAAAACGATCAATTAACCGGCTTGAAGACACCAGTTAGTTCTAAATCTACCCTCGAACGACTCGGTAAGAAAGTTTCAGTTTCCCTTTTAAACCGGCCCGTTGCGAACCGCTTCAAAGAACATCCTCGCATTGATCTGTTAGCTTAGGTCTTTTCTCGGTCGTTTGTTTGTCGCTTCGTAACAATGCATTACGAATACCGACAGAGCGGAGTTTTCGACGCCCGCAGCGAGTGGACATCGGCCACGATAGCGTTCTGTATTGCTGTCTCTGCTGCTTCAACGAAAAAAGAACAAAGAGGACGTGAAGACGAGAGGAGAGAAGAGGAAAAAAGTGGAAAGGGGCAGCAGCAGAGCACCTGGCAGAGATTCCGCCACCGAGACTGCGCGGCATTATATTTGGTGACAATGGATGAAAAACATGGCTTCGCACAACTCGCGTACTCTCCTTTTCTGGACCTTCTTTATTGCCGGGGATAATGTCCCTTTATCCCTTCACGGGACCTAGGACTCGTTTCGCCATTGTAAGCGGACACTTCGCTGGAGCCTCGAGACAGCATCCATCCACCGGTGACCTTTTCTTTCTCCTCTAACTCCACCTCACTCCCTTGTTCCACGAACTATCGTGGAACGTGCATCGAACGGGAGGATAATTCTTGCCTTCTCTCGTGGAAAACCATTCTCGCCGGAAATGATCGAACTCTTAGGAATTCCACTTTAGTTTGGGTACACCCTAAACATCCTTGGGATGACCATGAGCGTGCATAATGCAGATCAGGCGAATATAGAAGCTTAGTGATCCAGAAATGTGTATCTTTGGGGTACGACAAAATACGACAGATTTTGGGAATAGGAATTTTTCGAGACGTTGCTGTGAAATATTTGAAATAGTTAAATACTATGTTTGATTTTAGACCATTATCGCGCTTCATGTTTCATTAGTTTATCATGTGTCCATAGAACACATTGTAAACAATATGTGACATTGTTAGATTATCCTTGTAAATCATGAGTTCGTTATCCTGAATGGGAAATATTTACTCTTAATCTAAACAATTTTGTTGTTAGGAATTTACTTATATATTGTATATATATTCTATGTCTATGCATATATTGTATGTATATACAAGATAAGCTGTGAAGGACCGAAGAAAGCTCCTAATTATATTTACAAAGCCTGTTGGAACATTAATACGAAGTTTATTACACAAAGTCAGTTGACGTATTTACGCCTATTAATATTACTTAAGACCATAAAAGTAACTTGTCAAGTATTTTTGTATTGTAGTCATACAATAATGGTGTTATACGACGGTTTGGGCCAAAGGTCCAATTACCCAAAGAAAAGTATACAACTTTATCTACTGTTTCGGCAATGTAAATTTCCTATCGTAAACGAGTGAATTGAGGTAATTGACTTTTACAGCTAAAAAAAAAACTCAATTTCTTTGTATTGAGATATGTATAATTTATGTGCTAGACTAGATTGATAGCGTAGTAGTGATACATGTATGTGAATATGAGTGTGTGGAAGTATGTGTGTGTGCCGTGTCTTGAAAACAAAGCAATGTAAACTGTTCAGTTGGTTAATCCTTTAACCTACAACTACGGGCACAGCCCGTAGTAAATGAACAGACTAAACGTAAATATTACGGGCATAATAGCTTGTTTACGTTTTCGGCCCAAAATTCTCGAACGTAAATCGTAGGTTAAGGGGTTAACAGTCTGGTATGGAAAAAAGTGAGACGCGTGCGAGTGTGTATCGATGAACACCTTCGAAATAGTTTATCAAATAAAAATTAACCTTTCTGATATAAATTCTAAGCGTAAATTTAGTGTTCCTATACCATTATTTCGACAGTTAAAATCCAAAACTGTACAGTTTGAAATGTGACTCACATCTAATAGAAAGGTGCCCGATGTAGGAACTGAAAATGTTTGACCAAATTATAAAACATGTTCACACTTTTAATCCATTACGTTCCTCTTGTATCTCTTACGAGTACAACTAGATTTTATAAATTACAGTATGTTTATAATTGCAGTTTATAATTACAGTATTATCTTGCAAGAATACAAGGTCATGGATTAATCATTCGCTTGATAATTTAAACAAATTAACACATCTTACAGGATGCCAGAAAGCGTCTCACCTAAATTCTTACGAACAAGCGTATATGTAGGTACATCGAGCTAACAGAAGGAAAACGTCGAAGCGACAGCAGAGAATAATCTCAACGACAAGCGCGATTTCGCGAGGCACGTGAGCCGCAAGAATATTTCTCCGCTCGGATCGAACTCCAGTAGCAGGAATTTTTATTATGCCACGTAGTACACGGGTGTCCGGTGGACAATGAATACAAATTCCCCGGCAGAAAAGAACACGAGCCACCACCGACGTAGCCGACGTCAGAGCGACGGTGAAACAACCGCTTGGCCGTCCACCCTCTTTTTCCGCGCGCGGCGTGCATCCCTTTCGTGATGGTTCTCCTGTCCTGTACACACCGAAGGAGAGAGGGCCGAAGCCGATAATGCCATACAATGACTGCCGTCTAACCACCCCTCTGTCCGTTGGTGTGCCGCCGCGACGGCTGCAGCGTTCATAAACGGAAAAAAGTCGCGGCCGCTATACGTGAATGCTGCTAACCGTGCACGGCTGAAAAGCCACGTATCTTATCGTCGTCAATCCGCGCACGAAGGCATTCAGCGTCGACTATTCTATCGGGTTGCAGCAGGGAGGAGGGAGGGAAAAAAGCGGCGGACAATCCGACACGACGGCTGGATACGTGCGGACAAACCGGGGTAATTAAATGTACCACGATATTCCCGGATTCTCTGTTCGTTCCATGAATACCAGCTGGAAAGAGAAAAGCGTGCGAAGAAGGGAGAAGAGACACTGGATCAAAATTTGCCGATGATTTTTCTGAAAATACTTGGCTGATTGTATGGCACGATCAGGTTCTCGAATTATCGCGGTTTCGCGAATCTCGCGTGTATATTGTTCGATTCTGGGTCGGAGGGGACAGCGATGCGACATCCGTCCGTTTGACTCGGTCGAAAGCGACCGAAGGGTGCTGATTGACGGATTTCGTTACGTCGACGTAGAATTTCAATGGTTCGTAATCAAAAATAGAAAGAACGCTGGAGAAATGTGCATGTCCGGTAAGTTTGCATCGAAGTGATGTAAATTATCAAAAGACAGACAGCAAGGGGTATACCAAAACTGGGAACAGGTTCAAGCCCCGCTTCAGTCATTGGTCCATGGACGACCCCACAGTGATTTCAGGGAACAATCGACGCGTACACGAGCGGAAGCCACGAGCCTGGGCTTAGGTCGCGATAAATTCGAAACTGAAACTATCGACAGGAATAACGAGGAGTAGGACGAACGCTCTCGTTTCTTTTGTCGGGTGAAACGAGGCAGCCTCTCTGGCCGAGAGGTACGCGAGGTACAGAAAGAGGGGGTGAGCGTAGCCGACTCCCGGTGTACACCGTTGAAAGAAGCGAACGCTGGTTCTTGGACGTTGTTTTGGACGTTCTCCAACATGCTGATATAGGCCTCGGCCGCCCCTTCGCCGCGCATCCGGCGCACGTGGATGACGATGCCGGAGATTCGAAACGAGCCGGTGGCCGGCCAGTGAGAGGAAGAGGGTGGAAGAGTCGGAACAGGGTGGTGGCATTACAAAAGCTTGGAGGCCTTCGATCGACCAGTCATCTAGGCAACAATGCAGCTGACAATGGGCAGCGGGCCAGCAGTGTTTCATTAAAACATGCATTGAATTCGAGAGAGCCGACGAATTGGCTGAAACCGAGAGAGCCGGACCGGACCGAAACCCATCCCAAACTACTCCGCGGCCGCTTCTGGACCAGGGGTGGTATCAGGTTCGGTTGGAGTACGAACGACGGTCATGTCTGATTGAAATGTCGAAAAGTCCATTTCTCCTCTTCCTCCGAGCCCTCCCTCGGCCCTCCTCTCTCTTCTCCCGTTTGTTCCCCTCCTGTTGTTGTTGTTGCCGTTGTTGTTTCGTTGGTAAGAGAGAAAAGACCGTCGGTAGGACAGTGGAGAGATCGAGATTCGAGAGAGGAGAGGCCAGAGGCTTGTCCGGGTTAAATTGGAATTGTCATGTGAGGGAGAGCGAGGCGAATCAAAAGAAAAACAACTTGTATAGGATTGAGTTTAATTGTGACCCATCCATCCTATAGAGCCCGGCCTCCGATCCCGCTTTCGTCCCCTCGCCTCTTCTTCGTCCCCTGTCTCCGCCTCTCGTACAACCACGACCCCTTCTAGGTGGTATTCGCCACCGTCATCGTCGCAAACCAGAGTTGGCGGAAGCTCGAACGAAACGGACTCGGAACCGGAGTCGACTGTGGCCCGGAGAGCAAAAGGAAGAAAGAACAGAATAGGCCTGGTGGAGGATAGAGTTCGGGTAGGGTGGAATGGAAGCAATGGAGGTCCTATCGAACTGCTCCCGATAAACTGGTAATTAGAAAACCGTTGTCTCGTGTTTGCAAGGAGTACGGTCATTCAAGCTCTTTTCGGACGTTTAACGCGGTCGTGGGTGGTCATCTTGTACCTTTGAAAAAGAATGTTTTACGTTTCAACGTTGGAAAAGTTTCCTCTTTGTGTCGCGTCAATTTTTTAACGTTTCGTGTTTCCGAAACGTTCAAGTACAATCGATCGTCACGCAGATATACCTGTCTAACTATAAGATTACGACATTTTTAAGGAGAGAGTCGCACAGGTAAGTTTATGCAACGTAAGAATGACTTCGCCTTGCCGATTAAATTATCGTCGGCTATGGTTGGACAAAGGATTTACATCAAGATTCACGAGTCACCACTATGATGTCCAAGAATCATGGTTGTCGCGAGTTTCTAAGCGCCGCGTTGTAAAAATTGTTTTCTGAAATTCCCGCGAGGTTTATCGATAGAATCGATATTCTCGACTGTTAACGTACGACGTAGTCGCATTGCCCCGTCTTTTTCTCTTTAAATGAAGTTCTTTGTTGGTCCTGTCCACAAAGACAGCCCTCAAGACAGTTCGACAATGAGCTCTCCCTGGACACAGTAACGCCTCCCTTACCTCTTCCATCGGCTCGGCTCCTCTTACGCTCTTCCACGTACGCTCCATCTCGCAGCGTCTCTTTCCCCTGTTCTCCTCTCTATTTTCGACATAACGTACCACCACTTATCCGTCTCTATCGTTCTCGCGTACAATCGGTCCTCTCCACTCCCGGCGCAATTTTGTTCTCAATTTTGTTCTACGTCGTCTTCGGCCCCGACAATCGGCAATAAGCCGCCAACTGAGATCCAATTTAAACCGTTAATTACCACAGAGACTGCCCCCACCCATCTATTCCACCCGCTTGTGTCCGACCACCCATCCGTCCTCACCCTGGTACATTCTCTCCCTTTTCGTTACTATCTCTACCACCCCCTCTGCTGTATCCTAGGCCCTCATTCTCCGTCCACTGTATTTTTCCAATTTAAAATCCTATCTCTTAATTTCCTACGTGTCACCGCTACGTCTGGGGATTTTTATGGAAACGATGATATCTGTCCTCTTTTCACTGTTCCTATGCGAGAGCAGCGCACGATATCGCTGCGCCAGTCTGCCGATTCTATCGATGACTCTCGCATTTTTCTCCTGTTTCTCTCTTGCTCAACGGGCGATCACAATCCGGCTGCCTGTGCCAGCAGCCGCGGGAAATTGCGCGGTACAGTCATTCGATCCGCACAGCCTGAAATCGACATCCCCGACGCTCGTCATTATGCCCCCGGTACAAATGTACCTTCCCTCTATTCGCACTGCTTTTCGTTCTAACCAAGTGCTATTTAATTTCACTTTGCTCGAATCCACCTTAACTTAGTCGAATTGTCCTGATTTATCGTGAGGTGTGTCCTCGCAAATGGTTCATTTACAAACGCACACGTTTGTAACGCGAGAATCGAAGAACACCGTGAACGTTAAGTGGACGAACAGCTATCAGACATCTTACCGACAACGACAAATATATTTTCTTCATCCATGATGCCGTAGATGCTCGAGAACAATGTTTCACGCACATATTCGCGAACAATATGCAAACAGATAACAAACGAACGACTATTCGTAAACTGTTCGCGAATACCACTAAGGACGTATGTTACAGTTCATAGTGGTATCCCATAAAATGGACGTAAAATGTTTGCGAATATTTTGCGAGCACTATTCACGAACAATGTTTCTGAACACGTGAACGCACCTGTTCTTACGCGTCTTCCTTCGAAATCTATTTCCTTTCCTCAGGAGACTCGCTACGTGAATGAATGGTTTGTCGAAAACCGAATGGTTTGTCAAAATGTTTTCACCCTTCGAATAGGAAAAACGAGGGAAACGTTCTGAAGTAAAAATGTTGGCAAATAGTTTTCGGTGCAAGGTACAAGTATATGTATATATGATTCTATAGGAAAAATAAGAGACACAGGGGTAGAGGAGAATATGATCGGGAATCGCGGGTGGCCAGTACTCCCTACGGAATCAGCGTCGGCAAGCAGTACCAACGTTGGCCAGTGCTACCACCATTACCAGCACGAACGAGCCAGCCCTCGGTCTCCGCCCGGTAATATCCACACCAGCAACAATCATGGATTAATGCCATTGTTCGCGTGTATCTACTCGAAATGTACGGGCGCGCAAGTCTATGGGTATATACGCTCGTGATGCATCGACAATGGGAGTGGGTCTGTTCGGCGACCCAACGAGGTATTACCGACCGAACAAGCATGCAGTTTGTCCCCCATTGTCGCCTCTCGATACAGTGGGAATAACGCCCACCCGCTGTATTTACAGTATTCGGCACGGTTTCGTCCGGTTGCTGTTTGCCGTCGGCCCGTCTTATTCGACATTATATCCGATTTGAAGGATACCCATTGTCCCGCTGTTGTGCGCCACCATGATTGGTAACGCGATCCCTAGACGAGGAAAAAAAATTTCAGGAACATGAGTTCCGAATTGTTACGATTTTTCTGAGAGATAGGTTGGTTTTGGGGAAGCTGAAAGAAATGTGTTTGCTCGAGAGGATCACCTGCTATGAGTATGGGAGGTGCTCGTGAAATAGACATTCTGCTGAATTTTTATAAAAGATTAACACGGAAGAAAGACAATTAGCGTTAACTACAAAGGATGAAATAGAAGTTGTTTGAAAATAATTAAAATCTTTCATTTTCCTGGACTTTCATAAAAAGTAAATAAAACAGAAAGAAAATAAATAATAGAAATATTGCTTCTAGTGACTAATCCATATCTTAAATAACAAAAAGCGAATCAATACATCAAGTAAGTGTCGTTCAGAATGCCAGATAATAAAAGTTCCGTTTTTGTGGACTTTCACAGAAAACCGATTGACGCAGAACGAAAAGAATTAGTAGTAATATATAATATAATTAATCCTCTAACAAGTGATGTTTAACTAAAGACATACATAGATGCTATAATTAATTATATAAGGTATTTATATATTTTGTATATATTTTTTTACTAAATAAAAATTGCTTACATCTGTATATAAAAGATGGTTACAATTCCGAGAGTACAACAGCAAGAAGATTAACACAATGGAAAAATGTATTTAATGGCAAGAGAAAAATTTAGTTTTGAGGATTAATGGAGAAGTTCTGAAACGAGACCGGAAATCGCCGACGGTAACTGCGGTTCACGAGCGCCTCGTGTCGAAGGGATAGAACGAGAGGAGAAAACACGAGGATGATCGCGTGCAGTAGGCAGAGCGCGGATTTGGCGCGGACTGAAGCGCATCTGCCTGTAATCCGTAGTGAGACCGCTCGTTGTTTCGCTGATCCCTGCATTGTGACGTCGCTTGTATACTTCATTGTTCCGCATTCGGCGTCCATTATTCGCAGATTGTGTACACCTACTAACACCGAAGTCCTGCGCCATTGCGTTGAGCCACGCATCTACGCGCGTATACACGAGTTTCCTATCTGGCTCCGTATCACTCATTTTCTCTTTCCCTCCTGCTGTATTTTCTATTTGTTTCTGTTTAATTTTTTCGTCCGCGGGAAATTTCTGTCTGTTTCAGATTCTTTTTAGAAGATTTCAGATCTACTTTTTCATTCTCTATATTTTATTTCTTAGTGAAAAATATTGCAGTTTAACAAACGTTGAGAGAATTCGAAAGAAAGCAATTGAAATGGAAAGAATAAAATAAATGGCGAAAGAAATATACTATAAATCATATAAAAGAAGTATACCGATGCGATCATCAGGATAGCTATAGCATCTCATCAGTTCCTTTTTTATTTTAATTTCTCGAAATTTATATTCCCAGCCTAAACAACAATTTAAAAATGACCATGCACTTTTAACATTTCCACGATGATATACTTGAGGCACATGGGTGCGCGCAAACAAAAAATCATTCCTCGATACAACAATAAAAAGATTCTTGAGCTGCTCGGCTCCTTTTAACTCCGACAAACAAAGGTTTAATCTATCGGGCGATCTATTCATTTGGTTCGCCTGCCCGTTCTGTCTCTTTCATTTATCCTGCTGCATCCACGCTCGTGGGATTAGCCAGAGGTGTTCCCGATCCTAAACGAACGACTCGTCTCGAACTGAGTGGATCAGCCAGGACTGTTTAGTGGCTCCTAATCGTTCCGAATTGTGCACAATGGTACGGATGCACCGTGCGACACATGCCCCCCTTTGTAAACTCACGACAACGCACCCCCTGCGATTTCCCGCTGATTCCTAACGACGGGATAAGACAGCGCGATTCAATCGACTGGAAATCCAACAGGAGGGGTCCAGCGAACGATGGTTTTTTCCTCGACAGCGATACAATGCCCTGTTCAACGAGCTGGAGTGCGATCGGTTTCTAATTATTCTGAACATGCTGAACATGTGTAAGATTCGACACAATGAATAAACGTTGTCTTGATACGTATCTGTATTTCAACAACGGTAGCATATTTGGAGTAATTTTAAGACCAGATAGTAAGGTTACTATGGAATATTTAATTCAGAAAAATTATTAGTAATAATAGTAGTATTTGTGCGCGGAATTGACGTGTGTTAAATCGAATGCAACGAGCATTCGATGAAAAAGTGAGAAAGCTTACGTAAGAATATCTAATTTTAAGACACTTGTGTGAAGATAAACTGAGTAAAGAAATCTTATGTTGTTCAGATAAAAATGAAATATACCGAGAAATTTTAAATTCGAATGGGAGAATTGCAATTCAATACGATATATAATTTTAAAAAAGTACCGTTTATAAAGAATTAACATATGTAAAAATGAATACAGTGGGACTGGTAACTGATTCGATACTTGATAATTGTTTGAGAATTATTTAAATCGCGTTAAATTTTCGTTTAACAAATCGAGTTACAAAGCTTTCGTCAAAGATCTAAAAATATCATAAACCACTCGCGCTCGTCGTGAAATCTAAATGAAACTAAATTAAACTAAAAATTTCATTGCAGATATTGAAAGAGAAACTTGCACTAGTCAGGCATCCGTGTTAAATCTCACAAGTCTCTCTAAAAGAACGAATTGTCATTACGATCAATGCGTCATATCCTAGATACATAATTTCCTCGCAGAGACTCTCAGTTTCCACTCCTGAGTAGAAATATCTCTCAAACAACGTAGAGGCGAAAGTCATCGAGCCGAAGCGGCGAGGCAAATCACCTCGTGGCAAACATAGTATCGAACCTATCCAATTCCAAAAGAATTCAGCTCGGTGTCGTGCGTGGCCGCACAAAGACGGTCGCGCGCACCGACACGAGCACACACGCGTCCGCATCGCCGGTGTATGGAAGGGCAACCTTGCCCTGTCTGTGCATAAACAAAATGGCCCATAAAACCTGGAGGCGCTAATCCGCGCAGAATGCCGCCGCGAGGATATTGTCAAACCCTCCTGTGGACCCGTTCACTCCGCAGGAAGACCAGCTGATTCATGCGGCCATATTTCACGTCTTTATGCATTCGCGAATATTTCAGGCCTCTCCGCGCCGGCCAGCAGGAGAGACAAAGAAAATAAAACATCGAAGAAAGAGAGGAAGCTGGACGAGGGCGACCAGAAGATGGGAAAAAGGGTGGGGATTAGTTGCCGCACGTCCGCGCGAAATTTCATATTAAGGGTCTATTGATCCGCCTATGGCGAAGAAGACGTTCGTGGTTTACGTCCTAAACCGCGATTCCCTGTCTCGTTTCCCCTTTTCTTTTTTGCCAACGCGATCGTTCCAAGTTCTTTGAGTCAGTCCGTTTCAATTTCGGTGGACGCGCTCGCCCACTGTGATTTCTATCGTTCAGTGGTTTCTGGTGGAATTGGAAAAATGTAAACAGCATCTGAAGACGATGAATTTTCGTAAACGATCGATACATACGATAGATTTTACGGTTTTGTCAAGTTGCGAGAACTTTAGAATTTTTAAGCCAGGTATAACGTAAACAGTTGATAAAATGTATAAATTAATGATATGCTAATCAAACGAAATATATATTTATCATGGTCTTACAGTATTTATTGGTTTCAATATAATTGCTCGAATTAGAATAAAAAGTCATTTCCTATCTGATTTGTATGTTAGAGACTAGTAAATAGTCCGGGGATAAATTATTTATTTTTATTTATTTGTTATTATTTAATTACTATTTCCTTAGAAATTTGTCTTAAGAAGAATTGTACTACGTTTAGTTTCATTCTTCTAAATACAACTATTAAATCGTTTCTGAAGGATGTATTTCACTTCAAAGAAATTATAAAGGAAAATCGCAATAGCAGTAGCTTCTCTGGCAATAGAATAGACTGGATTGGTTTGTTAAAATAAATGAATGTGTAAAAGAAAATAAAGCTGGCAATAAACTTAAGTACGTTTTCACACAGATATAATTTGGTTTTAGCATGGTCAATGAGGCGACAGTCGATTCAATCGCGGAGAATCGACAAGCTTACTCTTTTCGCTACCCGAAAAATGTCCTTTAGTGGCCACGAGAAGGGAAATGTCATTCGTTCTAATGTAATTCACACCAACGTGTAAAATTCGTCACATACCGACGGCGAAGCGACACCGAGTTGAGAATCTGGTGTGTCCGACTACCAAACATCGAATCCCCTCCATGAAAAACCGGATAGATAGAAAAATTCGAAGAATTTCGTCCTCTCTTTAGTTACGATACGCTCTTCAATAGTACGCTACCGAATAAAAATTAATACATCGTACGTTGAGTCCCTAGAAGCAGTTTCACTGGTTCATCTTAAACAGCTACCATACAAAAATAGGAAAAGAAGCTTAACTTCTTCTTAGATTCCTTAGTAGTTTTCTTCTTTCGAAACGATCATCGACGATCGACAGTGTTTGTCACCAAAACCAACGGAAGGTGCCAGGAATCAATAAACACACGCAATATACGCGAGTTCCTCTCTCAACACTGAAGGAACACTCGCTAGGTACACACAGGCCTAGTTAGCTAGGATAGGTTTACAAAGCACTAACCATTGGAAGAGCCTCTACACTTGCAACCTATGCAAACAAGTGGCGTATTCTGTGCTATTGGACCAGCCACACCGTGATGTTTGTAAATGATAATGACTATTAGAACGTCTTGACCGGCAGCGTAGAAGGTTTCTTTTTGCCGCGATGATTCTTCCACTTAGCGATCGGCGGATGCGAAGAGCTCCTGTCTTGTGTTTGCTCGAAGACAAAGGGGACGCCTTCGAGTTTTGGCGCTCGTACAGAAAGGGCCTATGCTTGATTGACTTCGAATTTTTATTAATCAATGAGTAGAATTATTTGATATGAAGAATTATTTAATAATCGAACCTAAAACAGCAGGTTATTGTCCATTTTGAATTTTTATTCTTAAATTTGCCCAATTACGTAAAGGTATTATATGCATTCGTTTAATTTAGTGAACGACCTCTAAATATAGTGTTCATAAAATTCAGAACAATGAAAACAGTTAGACTTCAACACGAATTTAAGTTTTTAACGCTCCTAATCTAAGAAACAAACTGTGTAATTTTGAAACTTTCAACTCGATTCGAACGAAACATAGACACAGAATTAACAAGCATCGTTCGATCAATCATAACTTGTACTGTGTACTACTATGTACTTGTAACTATGTACCTACTTTTCGTCGAAGATACCGATCGATAGAGAAACTCGCAACAATGTTTCCCGTAATTACACGCTGGATGATAAGGTCGCTGTTACGAAAGATGAGTGATCGTCTATTAGCGAGCGATATAAAGCGGCTCGATTCACGCGAAAAGTTTACCAGGCCGGTTTGTTAAAGACTTAATGAGGCTTGTGTCTCTGACAAAGAGTACGCCACGGAAATCAGTCACGCATTGTCCGTTAATACTTTACGAGGCAACCGAGCGTGGGCCAGACTGACAGTCATGGCTGTTCAAAACGACAGCTAAGAAGATTGCTTATCCATTCCCGGTTGCGTCCTCATCGGCTTGGCTTTATCGCTTTGGCAAACGGCTGGCTTGGAATTACACAGGTTCCATTAGGTTTTGCGGACTGTTCGTTTCGTCATTCGAGTAAGGATGTAATATCTCGTTGCCCGGTGATAAGCGCCGAGCAACCAGGTCTCGGGAGTAAAGTATCGATCGTTACCATAGAATAAGTTATTTTATTTGTTATAAATCGATTTGCATTCGAGGTACAGTATGATTCACGCAAGCATGCATTCGGTTGACGGGCTTAAGGAATAAAACATAATAGCATCGGTATAAGTATTATGTCAATATTAAAATGGTCCATAGATATCATCGCGATACAAGTAATTCCGTTCGTTCGTTAGATTTTAGTCTGTGTTTATTGAAAAATATGTATGTACATATTTGTTGTGTCGATGAATAAGTAGAAATATAATATTGTGGTATTTCTTAGGCTATTTATAACAGTGGTTTTATAAATACAAATTAAAGACAAATTTTTCCACATACTGTTATACAGAAACGAATGTTCAGATGTTCTTTTCGCGATGTTATTTATTTATCTATAGTACATATTTTAAAACTTTAAATTCTTAAAATTTAGATGAAATAGTAAAATTCTTAGAAAACTATATGGTTACCATCATATATGGTACTCTATTCAATTAGTTAGTTAATTCAATTATATAGAATTAAAACGTTGTATTTTGAATCGCGGATACCACAGTTAATATTTTTTTCTTAAAGAGAGAGAGAGAGAGTCACTTTGGTTTTAATGACTTATGTTCCAACTGAATGACAGAAATGTTTATGAGATTGAGCTTGTATCCAAGAGTATTTAGATTTATAAATCCCGTAGCACACGGAGGTCCAAAGTCATAAACAGTTACACACCGTACATATGTCATACGGGCCATTATACTCGGATAATACCCTGGAACGTTTGTTTCCGTAATCTGCCGACGATACGCCTCGTGATTTCCCTCTGAAGTTACTCTATTTCCCCGGTACAATGGCCAACTATGCTTTTCTTAATATAGTCGAACAAATTAATCTCACGGATTGTTGTCGAAATTTAATACTATGTTACCATATAATACGCGTGGCGAATTCAATTGCGAATAAAAGCAAACATGCTAGGAGCGTATCATTCAACAAGTCAACCACTGTCAAGGCAAATAGAGTAAAATCAACTTGCTCACGATAAAACGTTTAATGCTTTGTTTGCATATGAGAGAAGATCATTCGTTTCTTGAACTTCATGAATATTATATAACATTAGACAAGTACAAAAGTTTTTAAATAAAACTGTAATAATTTCTTGCATCTCATTCCAACATTTTTCATTAGTTTTCGTTTCCATAATCGATCGCTTAATCTGTACATTGATAATCGAGATTTTATGGTATACAAATTCTTAGCTACATCGCATGCATTTCACCCCTCCAATATCTCATTCGTCAGAATAGAACACGAATCCGTTGTAACCATAGTTTTAGACAGTTACATCCCAAAAGGATTAAAATAATACAATTGCTTTTCTTAGGAAAAATTTACAATTCTCAAATTGACAAAAGATTAAATCGACGTAAATCGAAAGTGCAAATTTTATTGGTTAACGTTGATTATCAAGCACTTATCTCGTTAACATTGTGTCCTCTCGTTCCTGGTAGAAAGTACAAACTGCTTTCGAAGAAACGGTAGCAGAGGATAACATTTGTCATCTGTCAGGAAACTTTGTGGTGCCAGTTTTAATAAAAAAATACACACCATCTGAGCCAACAGTTTTTCCATAGGGTGTGCGTGTGCGTGCGCAAACAATGCCAGTCTAACTGGTGAACGCCTAGACAAACAAATAGAGCCAGATACCTGCATTTACACTTAGCACCATGTCAATGAAACAGTTCGAAAGAATTTTGATGACCCGTAACAATTCCATCTTTAACTACCAATTGAAAGTTGAATTTTTTTCCCCTTTTCTTCTTTTTTATTTTTTGACATAAACGATGGAACGATGGATTATATATGTACCTTAAATATTATTAAGAGAAGTATGAAGAAACAGAATAAAAATAGACAATGCCTACACTTTGTGTATAGATAGAATAATAGCAATTTGTTACAGTTCTTTATGGGACGAAGAAAATAATACGAATATAGAAATATTTTTAATAAAAATAATAACACAGAATATTTTTATTCAAATAACGTGTGACGGATCGGTATCAATAGGACGCCGACAGGTCGAGGCATCAACGCGGCGCAACACCTCCCGGACGATCCGCTGGTACCAACCGCCAACACTAGAGGGCTACGACGACAACGAGTCTGTCTAACTCGCTAGCGGTCGAATATACGAGCGATTGATACAAATACCGCACCTAGCGAGACTCCCTTTGCGTCTAAGGCAGGGACTACCGGGCATAGCCTTACTGACGAGTCCACCGGTAGTCCCGGGACGAAATGCAAAACTTTCTTTTCATCCGCCACAAACGAAAGAACAAGACAGCTAACACAGCATTGTATCTATTTCGATAATTATTTCAATGCAATATGTGTTTTCTCTTATGAATCCCTAATCTTCGCCGTTTATTTTATTTCTCTCATCAGAATTATTATATTATTATATTATTTGGAGCAGTATAATATCCAATTAATTCGAAACAAATAACATACGAAAGACACTACAATAAGACATACATTCCGAGAGTATAGATTAATTGTTGCAAGTATTAATAGTATTGTTTTACAAATATTGGGCATTATGCATATTAGTATCAACGTTGCTCGATATAATGAAAACGTCAAACATCCTGACAATGACGGAAATACCGATGATGAAAAAACCGTAGATAATGGCATACGATAATTATTGCAATATGTGGTCCTGTGATTATCTCTATTATTGTATCAAAAGTGTAGAATGCGGGACTGAATGCGAATATATCTTCATTTTCGAAACGTCGATCTATTAATACGTAACAATTGAACAGGAAAATTGAGAACCATTCTCGTTGATTTACCGCAAACTACATTTATCGTAACATGACTCTTACTAAAACCATAAAAAATGAGGAAAAAGAAAATTGAAGTTGGGAACAACACTAACGGACATAAAATAAATATTAACGCGAGGAACGAACGTCGGAAAATCGTCGTCAGAATCAGCTAATTAAATTAATTCGCGCGTCAAAGCCAATTCGGGAGAGGGTAGAAAGCAGCGATTTTCCGAGCCGACGCGCGACCGCCATATTAGCCGAACGATATCGTTCATTATTTCGCGTTAGCTTTTGCCATTTTTTTGTCGTTCTCTTTTCATCTTTCTCTCTCTCTCTCTCTCTTTTCCTTGTTTTCTCTCTTTCCTTCTCTTCTCAGTCGTTTTTTCCTCGTCGCCCTTTCTCGCCTCCCTCCGCTTTGAAACCACGGATCAAACGTCGACTTTGTCGCAGAAAGTCGTACCCACGGCGCGAAATAAAACGTGGAAGCCGCCATTGCGGCAGACGAACCCGGCGTGTACAATCCGCAGATAATTACGACGTCCAATTAGCATTAATTACTGACCTCTTTCTAATTAGTGGCACCGGTTGAAATATTGCCGATATCATTCCCTCGACGCGATTCGAGTGGTCCTTTCATGCTCGGAAGCCTCTGATAGTTGATTATCTGTTACCCTATCTGATACTTTAAAGCATCCGATTACCTTTTCCTACTCCCTTTTTCCCTCAAATTACGCAACCGCATGCGTGCATACGTGATGCACGTTTTTTTAATTTTTTTTCCCCGTCCCCCTTCACGATTTATCTCGTACGATTTAGTTTCGTTCGATCGCGAGCAAGGGCGTTAATAATTTGACTCCAGCCAAGGAGTCCTTATTGTACAGGAAGCAGACACGTTTGATCGGTTACCACCGGGATGCTGAATAATTCGTTGATTAAAATTCGCGATACGTCAGAGTTCAGGGCAGTAAGGGAGGGGTAATTACGAGAAATAAAGTCTCCGTTGTATAGCGTCACGATGGTGGCCACAGTTGGAAAAGAGACGAGAGGTTGGGCGGTTGGGAGAAATTCGCGTTTTAATGATTCCTCTTTGATAAATTTATTTCTTGTAATTATGAGAAGCAAGATCTTTGCAATGAAAGCACCGTCTTCCTCGTTAATTACGGCCTACGCTGTGACTTTTATCTCCTAATATTTTTATCGATGGCTTGTTCTAACTTCTTCTAATAAAATAGTTAATGAGTTTTAAATATCTGCGTATAATTTTTTAAATATAACGTGTGAACTTCACAGATTTGTTATCTATCTGTTCGATCTTCCTTTCTCTACTTTTTACTCTTTTTTAACGCCTACGGAATTTTTTTTATATATCTATAAAAAATCGAACGAAAGACATTGACAGCGCTATAAATTTTCTGAAACTTTCTCACAGTGGCACAGGTTTTTAGAAACGACTCCCTTTGATGAACGACCATTTCAGCCTTTGTAATGTCAAGAGCTAAGAACAATTTAGTGACAGACGAGTTATTACTTCCGACCTTGAGCAATGTTTAACGATTCTTGTCGTTTTTTCAATCTCACTGACAAGCTAGGAAAAAGGAACGGTACTGACATTGTTTGCTCTCACAGAACTTTACTAACTCGAGGATTATATGACGATGGATTGTCAGATCGTATAACAATTCCTCGAGTAATGAGATTATTCGCAGATAACAGTCACATGGCAATGCAAACATCGGGGAAACCCTGGTGGTGATTTTACTGTCTTCGCTTCAAGCTTTTCTACCTGTTCCTCGGTGTTGTGAAGTAACTACATGTAGCAGGGAACTCGAAAAATGATTTTTCCGATGTGTATCGATTCTCATTCGATACAGTTGCTGTAATTCACTTGATAATGAATATTTTTTTTTATTAGCTCATCACGCCTACAGAATCTAATGAAAATTAATCGTGGAAGAAAACCAACTTTGTCATAACAATCAAGGCTATCATTTCAGCTATGTAGGAGATTTTTTTAAGCTGTTAGGTATAATCAATGCTTAAATTTACCTTCCATTTTGTCTCATTAGAATATGTTCCTTGTAACTAAAAATGATGTAACTTAATGATAAAATAAAATTCAAATAGAATTTCCTTTTTCGTTTTCATGTTAAAGAAAATGTTAGCTGAAACGTTATCAATATAATAATAAAAGCGGACAATTTTATGAGAATTCGTGCCATTCTTTCTTCGCCAGCTAATCCGAGGGGAGAATCGCACAAACTAATCCGATCATTTCAGAAGAAATGGCCAATAAACCGCACGCGCTTGTAATAAGCCAAACAGCCGTAAATGGACATTATATTAAAGGCCGCATCGCTGCAAATCATAATCTTAACTATACTTTATGGACGATTAGTTGACTTTTCCCTTGATCTTAGATAAATACTTTTGGTAATTTAGTCGAAACAAAATAAGAATCGTTATCGATGGATACATTTCATCAAGAATGACGTAAATATAAACGAAATTTCTTTCGTTGGATATCTTCTACATTTCCATTAAATCTAAGATAGACCATTCTCCATTCACTAATTCGAACCATCACCATAGAACAGCAAACTTTCTCACATCCGCGATACCGTAAACTCAACGACGACTCGGAACACGCGTTAATTATTCATACGGGACGGGACAACGAACAATATCCATCCGATCCAGCAACAAATAAAGACGCAGACCGAGACGTGGCTCGAGCATCCTAATGATCGCACCGGGAGAAACAACGTCGTCGAGTAATCCTAATAAGTAACGCCGTAACAGAGTTATTATTCATCCGGCCCGTTGTCTATTGACCCTCCAAAGTGTCTCTAATAAAATACCATTAACCGCATCATCAATCATCGCCGCACAATCGGAGACAAAACATACGCTTTTACGTTCTCCGCCTGTTTCCCTCCTTCTCTTTGCCTCTACCCTCTGCCTCTCATCCCTGTATACTTCGCTCTTTCTCTCTCACTCTCATTCTAGTCGAAGCCATTCAGCGTAACCACCATACCCATCGTCATCATACAGCGCCATTTATTCGCATTCAAACGAGCGAGGAGACACACTGTCATATACATTTTTTTGGCGGTTAGAGGGAGGGAAGGGGCACGGTAGAACGTACGCAAGGGGTGAAGAGGGGAGGGGGTACGGGCAGGGGGTAGACGGCAGTAAATCCGCGCACTGATTCGATTAATTTGTCCGACGTTGACAAGCAACTCATTGTTAGCCATCCCCACCAGTGGGGGTCAGGAATTTTCGCCAGAGCAGAATGACGATTTTCGATAAATCATCGCTGGCCCTGGCCGACCGCGGACAATGCTATTGTAAATTGTGTAGGCTTATGGACAACTAGTCGCCAAATACACCGGCCGTTTTTCCCGCCGTTCGCCATCGCTTTTCCTCCCAGCCTAATACTTTTTTTTTCCCCCGCCGGCTTTATTAATCGCCTATCGTGGCGCCATTAATAATCGCGTCGTCGCTCGACCACTTTCCCCACTTCGAATTTTCGGAACGCCGTTTTCCTATATACAACCGTTGATTGGATTCTTTGTTTCGAGAATTTTTTTTAACGGTTGATCGACGTTAAACAATAATTTAAATTATATAATTTGGAATCGAGGGAAGTTAGAGAGCATTTGGTTGTAGGTCGTGCACGTAAGGTATGGCGTTGGTTTTACACTTTGAGTCATTCGAGAGGATAAAAGGAACTCCCATTTTTGAGATTGTACATTGTTACAATGACGATGCATACTTTGTAATACCTATTCTTACTACTCAATATGAGTATTTGAGTTACTAAATCGTGTCTAAATACAGTCAATAGAAATGAGAGTACGTAATGGAAGTAACTCGAAAACTATGAATTAAGTCGACTTTAATTCTGCATATTCTGTCATTTCATTATACATATATTAAATTGATGCATTCTCATATTATCGTGTCTAGAAACGATTTATCTAAGAAGTCATTCAAATATTTTCAAATCATGCGGTGCTTATTTAGGTTATTTCGTTTCGCTTCAAAAACTATAAAGGGGAACAAAAAGATTGCATTGATTTCAATTTTCCCTATATCTCAAATTTAAAACGAATTGTTTTAATATCTTCAAGTGGTATGCCATATTTGTACAACAGAGATTACTCTCCTCCCCCCCCCCCCCGCCCCGAGCGAAAATGTCAGTATGTTGCATCGATTTCAATCTTTCATATGCCTCGAATTTACAACGAATTATTCTATTACATTCACATATTAACTTAAGAAAAGAGTACTCGTTCAAAAGTCGTTCGTGCTCTGTCGTTTCGAAAACCACAAAAGAGTTGTAGTAAAGTTCGTGCCTTCTCACCAGGCGACATTATTATTGTGACGCATTTTGAACTAGCAGCTGCTAAATAAATGTAGGTTTGCGTAGCTTCGGTGGTTATGTTGCACGCAACAATGCCGCCGGGTGCGAAAGAATACACGTACGATTATATGCGTGTAATAGTACTTACCCGTACGTGTCCATTGCCCTCCCGCAATCTCGGAGGCGGAACGTTGATTTTAACCGCAATGGATAAATCGGTGCTGCGAGCATAGGGGTTCCCTCTTTATTCACTGGCGTCCCGTCGTTATTGTTCGAGAGAGAGAGGCTGCCGCCGTGAGAGCCACTTCTAATCATTATTGTCACCCGCTCTCGCGTTAGAGAAGTAACACTCTTTCCGTGTTCGCTTTCACCAGACTAATGACTTTCGCGAATCGCTCTGAGCGCTTGGCGGAAACAACACCGCGATGCTTCTTCTTGTTAACGAATCGAACGAGAGTATCGAACGGGCGAATCGACCGCAGTGAAGTTGCACGAGCGTCCATTCGCGCTCTCTCGAGCAGGTGTTTTCGTTTAGATTTTAGATTGTTGTTACGTGAGTGATTAATTGTCCGGTTGTATGAACATTAAAACGTGTGAAGATTGTATGACAAAGAAGGCTTGTGGGTGCTGAATGACGGCTAGAGATTGCTTGGCTGTGACAGGTTAATGTTAATTTTGACTTATTATTCTATGGCGAACGATCCGCGTAGTTAACCTTTTGGTTGAAAATAAGCAGAGAAAACTTCGTATGATTTTTAACCGTTACGCGTATAATATTTATAACGATAGAATATATATAAATATATATATCTAGATACGTATAATATTTCACGAACTTTACACTGTAAACCGCACTGTAATGTTTACGTCTGAATCACTCGAGACCATAAGAAGGAATAGCGACGAATGGTTATAGCACCACGATACGAAACAATCACAATACAAGCGTCGTGATTACATCAGTTTTGCGTCTATTCGAATACTTTTCAGTTAATTTTATGTCACCGACACGTCATTGAATTTCGAAACAGTGTTTCTTTTTTAAATAAGATAGATTTGAGATTTTTATATTGGAATTACGTAATTATCAGAATTGAGGTTACATAAACCATACTGCTATATATACATCGATGTGTTATTCGACTTCTAATGGCGCTACGTGTAATGATTGTGAGGAGTTACAATATTCTGTATGAAAAGAAGATCTGAAAATCTCAACTTTGATAATTTTTTGTTTCATTCTTTGTATAAAATATAGTGTAATGAATAAGATCATATTATTTCATGTAAATGTATGCGTTATTTATTTATGTTTTTATGTACAGAAATGCTGAAGCACCACAAAAAGAAAAATCTGCGATTTACTAACAAGAAATTGTAGCAGGGAGAGTGTATTGCCTAGAAATGAACGTACGTATTACTAGATCATACTATCCTATTTTTAATATGTAATATGTAATGTGCATGCTCCCTTAAGGTGGTTAACATTAGTACTATCGATTTGTAATATACATCCAAAGATATTGTACATAATTAATTAGAATTAAACCAGTATAACGAAACTGAGTAAGTAAATGTAAACATGTTTTCATTTCAATGAAATTAAAAGTCAATATTATCAAGAATACTTGTATGTTTTTAGTAATTGCAAAAATACTAAATCCGATACCAATGATTGTAACTGGTTTGATAATTGCAATGTTAAACATACAATTTTCGATTATTATTGAATATCAATCAAAGACGCAAAAACGAAAATAGCTCGTACTAGCGACTCATTAACGAAAGTAAGTTGTGGCAACCTTACCTCCAAGCGCGGGTGTATTTAGTTTATATTCGGCAATCGTGATACAAAATAGCGAACCGCCGTGAAACCGGTTCGAAAACGTTTCCCCGCAATTCATGGGCTCCTTTTAGCGTTGGAAAAAAAGTTCGATGTACTGACAAAAGCGTGGTATCAACAGCGATGGAACACGGTGCCTCTCTATAGAGTATGACCCACTCGAGAGGAGAAAAAGGACCCCCTCGCGTTTTCATTCGTGGGGGCCAAAGGTCAATGCCTGCACGCACTCGACATCGCGAAACGTAAGAACGAGGCATAATGGCGTTCGAAAAAGAGGAAGGAATCAGAAAAGAAGGAGGAGGAGGGTGAGGGGCGGTAGGAGTCGGGCAGGGGGGGGGTGAAAAGAGGAGCGAGAAAGAGGGCAAGAATCCACGGCCCACTCGAAAACCTCGGTCATATTATGCCAAAGCCCGGGCAGAATCTTGACTCGCGACGATATTTTTCAAGTGCCGAGAAACCAAGCTCTCCCGGCTCTCCCCTTCCTTCACTGAGCACCGATAATGCTGAAAGAAACATTTATGCGCGAACCCTCGAATGTTTTTCCAAAGCTTTATACGAGTAAAGGGCGATTCGGCACAGTGGTGTTCGTCGATGGTGCCGCTTTCACGAGCTGAACGTTCGTTTTCCATAATACGTCTCGCATTAATTGCATTCGACTATCGAATCTATATTAAATTTCATAACACACTCCTTGCGTATTTTCTGTATTTTTTCAAAATTATCTCGTGATCGATAAAGAACCATGCTTTAAAACTTCTTCTAAATAACAACTGCGTCTGATGATAAATATACATATCTTCCATCCATATCAAACAGAGAATGTTCCATTCAAACTCAAAGGCGATACAATTTACATTCTCTCGTACTATCATCCTTATCGTCGAACTCTTATACTGTACCCGCGACACATACGTGGATATGCGTAACCGGCGGCTTCAGTCGCGAGTTATTCATCTCAAAAAAATGGGATTCTCAAAAGGGTCCCGGCGCACAGGCCATTAAAAGGTTTACATTCACGACCTCCTTTCTCTGCCCCCGCGGTCGAGGGTCAAGGGATGATGCGTTTCCCGAAAGAGCAAGAGCCGCGAGTGTCCACAGAGAGAGAGTGCCATTCCTCCGTTCTCCTCCCCATCCTTCCTCTTTTTTCTCTCCGCAATCGCGCGACCCTCATTCACCCCCCGAAGCGTCTTCGTCTTCCTCTCGAATCGGCTCGTGCGTCGGTCTCGTTCTGGCCGCTGGCTCGTTCGCATGCATCGCGGTACACACCGCTGAAAATTATCATCCTGCGTTTGATTGTCGGGAGGAAACGCAGTAGGAATGGCGTGCATTCATCCGGCGCACTTGATGCGACCATTGCATCGCCCGACTTTCGTGCAGCAACCTCGTTGCGACATCCCGCTCTGAAAGGCCCTCCTTGATACGCGGCAGATATCCCGTAAATGGTCGTACGAGGGCCCTCGTGCAGGGAAAAGCGGATTGCCGGGCGAGGGACGAATGTCGGCGGGTTCCCCTGCGCTGGAAAGAAATTAGTGAGGAAGGAAAAAACATCGTTCTGTGCCGCGTAAACGCTCGCGAAATCTTGACGAAGCCGCTGCGATCAAGCGGGGGCACGTTTATTATGGTGGTCTCATTGTGTTACAACTGTATACAGCATGTCGAGTATTATGTTTTTTAATTGTGCGTTCCTTCGAGGATATCATTCGTTATTCGAAATGATGTTATATTGGTTATAATAATGGAAATTTCGTTTATTTTGGATACTTTGATATCATAGTTTCTTACAGTTACAGTTACAGGAAATCATATCAGAACAATCTTAAGTGGTTCGGAACATTACGAACCGTAATTTTCTTCTTTTTAAATTTCACTATTTTTTTTTTTTTTTCGAGCTTTCAAGCTCGTCGGTATTTTTTTAAGTGAGGCTATCTATATATCTTTTAGATGTACTTCTTTACTTTCTATAAAACTAAATATATTTTGAATTATTTTGGAGAAACGATCAGTTTGAAATGTATTTTATCTTTAACTTTAAAATACATAGAATATAAAATACATAAAATTAAAATACATAAAATACATAGAATACGTTACGTCAAAAGTAAAATGTCCGAATACCTTTCCACGGTAGTATATACATTTAAATATGTTCGCTTTTTCCCTTATTCTTCCATAATGGTTTTCTTCTTAATTGTTAAAAAGTTATAATAAGAAGTTTCTGTTGTTACCTTGGAGATTTCCTTGGTGCAATGTTGGCATGTTACGAATGAGCGTGAAAATATCGAAACGATACAATAGTATTTTCGTTTCTATGGAGTAAAAGCACGAAAAAGTCTTTAATCGTTTGTTCCCGGGATTTTGTATGCACCATAAAAACTGGGGTGGAAACGTCTCGGTGAATTTCGACGATTGTTCCCGCGTCTCAGGCCTCTGAGTGTTACCGTTTTTCCGCGGATTTGTGGCCGGGGTTCCGCTGGAACGTTGCCTCGATAAGAATGGCTTCTTGCATTGCATTGACACAAACTGAATGCAATTCACCTGCGTTTATCCAAGCGATTCTTCAGATTGTGTTTCGCGCGTTTTCCGCTGGTGGAAGCGATTCTTCGAAGGAAGAAATCTGCCCCGATATTATTCTATGTTTGTCCCCTTCTGACTTTTCACTGGAGAAAACTTCTTGCCACGGAGCAAATTCGATTGTCGTTTCGAGTGACACGGCGCACGAAAATAATTGTCGTAGCTGGCGAACAGTGGCGAGGAAGAAGTTCAGCGGGCGAAATTCACGCGCGAATAAGGCGCTGGGCATTGTTCGAAATGGGAAAGGCTTGTTTTTCGTGGCGACCTCGGCCAAAAACTCTCTCAGCGAAAGACTTTCCGCGCGGTATTCGACGACTCCGTTGGAACGCGCCGCGAGACAATCGCGTCGATGGCAAAACGGTCTGCTGCTTGATAAATGTCCAACCCTTTATCAGGGTCGTCACAGAGGGCCACCTAAGTGGTTTTCTTAATTATTTAGTTCGGAAGTTCTTGTTCCTTCGGTGGGAATTTTGTTCTGAATGGAAAGAAGGAGCTTTCAAAACTTTATTCGAAGAGACATCTGATGCGACACGCTCTTCACACTTTCGATGGCCAACTTTTTACTTTAAATTATTTGTGTCCTTCGCTATTCAGGAAGTCAGGTCAATTAATATTATTCTTTTTACAAGAAATCTACCGACGAACATTGCAAATTCCCTCTGCTACGATTATCGAGTCGTCACACAATATTGCTCCGTTCTATCGCGCACTGCGAAAGGTTGAATACATCCATTAGCGGTGAAAAAGGGGTGGCGGAAAGAGCAAGCACGTGGCATCGTCTTTTTCAATCAGCCTCAGCTAGCATCAGAAAGGCTTCCGGTTTTCCCTACAAACGTTCTTGCTTTTGTATATAACCCGAACGGATTGCGTATCCACCTCGGTATCGTTTCAACTATATTTAATTAACTAATCATTCACGCTGTACGAAGCCAGAATCAGTTCGATTCGTTACAATCTTTCTTTCTATTTTTCAACTAAATTATATGAGTTACCGTGATAACTCGTGGCATATGTTGCCATCAGTGATTCTAGTGGATCCCAACGATGCTTCGAATACGATTTTACTGTTTTGCATTCGGGCCAAATGTCCAGGAACATTATCGAGCGCTTTCAAGATGGATCGACAAGGTGGCACAAAGAACGACGCTTTAATAATGCAACCGAGTCAAGAGGAAACGAATTCTCCTCATTCCACCCCCTCTCTGTGAAGGGGCCTTTTCTTCGACGCTGTTCGATCCTCGAGGATGCCACTTTTTCATTTATGACAGCGACGTCGAGCACCTCGGGTCCAGGCATTGCGAAAACAGTTAGGCGCATTATATTATCCGTAGGACAGAGTTCTCGATTCAAAGTGGACATTGTTTCAATTCGTTCGACGAAAACAATGGCATAGGAGTCGAGTGCTTGTACGTTGAAACACTTTTGCCTGGCAGTCAGCGCCGACAATGATCTCGTTAAAGAGGCCTGACCGGCCCACTTTGGATCCGATAATGCTTTTCTTTTCAACCTCTTTTCACCCTACTCTCTCGATCGTTGACACCTTTGTTTCGCGGTGAGTAGAGTCTCCAGGCTGTGTCAGTTTCTTCTTTTGACTTTTTCGGCACCGAGTGGGTCTCGCAACGGATGTCGGTCGACGAGGGTTGAAGTTCCGCTGCAACTGTGACCTCTCGGGATTATTTCGCCGTAATTCTCGCTCTATTTATTTTTTCAATATGGTCTGTGTATTTGTGTTTTCATTATCATGATCGTGAAGAGTATTCAAATTTTGAGGAATATGATATAGATACGTACGGATATACATAAACAGTTTTTGTGTAATACGAGAAAAATATGAGTCTGTCAAACGTCGTACTGATTGACTCCAAATTTTTTGATGTTATTTATCCAGGAGTATAATTAGGCCATTCTATATTTATAGTGCTTCAAACTATAAGAAACTTTAAAAAAATGTTTAAAGATCCTATAGGAAAAGAAGTATAGGAAGAACATTTTTCATAATACGTAATTAGTTGAATTTACTTCACTTGGTTTAGTTGAATTTTCTTCATTTCCCTATTTATGCGCTTGCCACTGTACGCCCTTTATATCAGAAGAGTTGAAATTATAAAAAGCTGTTTTTAAAATTTAATTACAGTTTATTTCGCAAAAGGTGCCACTAGTCCCTTTCATACTCTCGCATTCATAATTTCTATAATAACTGTTTCACGTCATTAAGCATTCGAAAAAATTGAATTAACAATAATAACAACCCCTAAAATCAACGACGAAAGCTGTCGTTCAAATTTCTCGTGGCGCGGAAAACACATTAACAGTATCGAATAAAAAGTTTGAAATGCGAGCTGTGACTAAAGGGTGGTCAAGAAGTTTGGCTGCAAGTAGCAGGGAAAAAGGAACTTGCGCCCCGTTATCGATACGCGAGAACGCATAAGAGTATATATAATGTACACACAGGATCAACCCGTAGAGAAAAAGAAAGAAAAGGAGAGAGGAAAGTACGCACCCTACTGAGGAAACGGGCCAACAGAGCCAGCGGGGTTTCTTAGGGTGAAAGAAGTAAAAAGATCTCCGTGCCAATACAATTGACCTCTAAACAGAGGGTAGTTATACCGAAACGCAATGCCCATTGGAGCGACACTGAAGACGAAAACCGACCGATTCTCCTTCTTCCTCTTTCCTACTTGTGCCCCATAAAAGCAAAGGGTGGCCACCTTCGACCGAATCGGGGCGAAACTTTTCAATGCACCGACCGAACGAGCAGAGAGAAAAAATTTTATATATATTATATATATATGCATACGTGTATGTAATAAGTATAGGTGTATAGGAAGGGGAGTACGACGAGAGGTGCCGTTTGACGAGAACCTGACGTCTCTCTACTTTCTTCCCGCTTTTATATTTTCATTCTCTTTTCCCTAAGGCTAGCTGGTGGCTTTGAATAGCCGCTCCAGCCTCTTCAATGTCGCAAGGAAATTCGAGGTTACGAATTTTGTTCGACGACTCTCGCCATTGTCCCGCAGCTGGCGCGGCGTTGCGCTGTGCGAAACCTTCGTTCCAAGGATTTCGATCTTGATTCCAAATCGCTTTGGATCCGTACGATACCTGACACACTCGATCGATCTGTTCGACGACCTCGAATCTTTTCGATCAAATATCCATTTTAATGCTTTGACAGTGGTTGGGGTTGAAATGAGATTTTAGGGACAATCACTGGTGCACCCGATTTTTTCGATTGATTCCAATGCATTTTACTTCTAGTTTTCAAACAATTGAAAATATTCGTGTCATTCTCGAGTTTCTTGAAATTTTTTTCTTCATAAGAATTTTAATTCTGCTTGAGGATATTCTTTTGTTTAATTCAATCGTAATACGACTCGTTTGATAGCAGCTCAGATTGAAGGTAGAAATAACAGAAAGAAGTTGATTACTGAAATTCATAGAGTCATTTATTACTTTGATGTCTAAGTAATAATAAATAAAACCACATATATGATAAAAGACTTTGTTCCTTTTTTTCATCGACCCCCGTCGTTGATCGTTGTCGATGATAAAATTCTCTCTGTTCGATAAATCACTGTTAAAAATGAAACCAGCTCGTGTGAATTTCGATCGATCGCTCAACGAACATCATTCACATTAAATGTATTTTACACAGCCGTGCTTCGGACAAATAATAACAATTTATTTATAACGAAACACAAATTGTACCTGGACTTAACACATGTATACACGTATGATGGACGAACTTATATATGTACATATATACACTCTTATCGATCACATCGACAATTTTGGTTTTCGCTCTCGCACTTATACACTACAATATTAAAACGTGTGTACGCAACATTAGACATATAGCTAGTATTATACATATATTCCATACATAAACAAATCTAGGAGTAAAAGAATGAAGATAAAGATTAAGGGATAAAAATTTATTATAATACACGAATGTATTTTTCAGACACAATCTCTCTCATTTCCCCCCTTTAAATAACTTTAATTACGATACAACAATATCTTGCGTGTGCGTGCTTTAGTCAGAACAAGTGGTACACAAATATCAACTACTTAAAACTACGAAAAAACACATACGCGTGGATTTGTCATAAGTACCCGTTAGAAATACAAGTATACGTGAAAACTCTCAATAAAATCACAGTTAACGATTGGTCCATCTACATTTGGACCATAGTCAAAATGCTTTCAAGATGAATCTAATAAAATGATGCTGCGAACAACTAACAAGAAACGACTCGAAGACAATACATATCCTTACTGTCGTACCTGTACGTACTTTTACGAAAAAATTGTTTGATTAATTCGTTAAAAGTAATTATCGTCCAGATATGATTATATATGCTAATAGCACAATAAGAATACATAAAATCCAAGAATTTTTCCTCGTTTGTCGTTGGAAACACCATTTCCGGGGGTAATGGTAAATATATAATATAACATAATATATAATTCTTCTAATATTAACTAATATAAGTTAAACCCCATAACAGAATAGGAATATCGTTTGCTTTTCACGAATTCGTCGTTTTAGGTCTTCAAGGTAGATGATACGATCGTTTGCTTAAAACGAGCCCGCTGTCCGTAGATCTCGCTCTACGTTAGTCATTACCTGTTTTTTTCATACAGTTCTTACTTGTACACGTTTATACAGAAGAGTTTTTTGGAATTTTGAGTAAAAAGTTTCAATCTGTCTACTTGCTTAGCCGAATGCGAATGAGTAGTTATTGAGCAAAATAAGATCTGACGGATACACAGGACGCGCTGTTTTACAAAATATCTAATTTCTAAAAACCATAAGCGAAAACGGCTCGTACACTTAACCTACGCGATTCGTGTATTTTACGGGCTATTTACAATCGTAGAAACGATATATTAAAACGATATATGGTAACGCTCGAGAGTCAAGAACGAGTAGTGGGGCGTAAAGCGTGGACGGACCAAGCCATTTCCATCGACGTAGATAAGTCGGTGCCTGTTCGAAATCAAAGGAGTAGAACAATAGATCGTAAGGCCTAGAGCTCGGAGAAAGGTGGTACGCCAGAAGTGATTTCAAGAGCGCCGCGCCGCGGGTGTTCGAAAGCATTTTCTCGATATCATTCACACAGGTCAAGATCTCTTTTGGTATTGATGACCGTAAAAGGCATATCTGCAATTAAAAAACATTATTTGAAAACAATACAGTTCATCTTACGAGAGGACACCGTCTATTCATGTAAAATTTGAGTATACAATGAAGCACATTCAATAAAGTAAAACGAATCCCGAGCCTAAACGGCTCTTTTGTTCCATCGCATTAATATGCTAATTCAATTATCCGCGTGGTTGCCAACAAGCCTTTCCCGACCCCCGAATCGATCGACCTTGAAAATCACGCCTCCGTTCCCCCTTCCACCTACGATCAGTAAACTAATTCGTAATCGGTAAAAAGATTCCCACGGTTGTGTCCCCTTGTGTGTGTTCAGTTCATCGATGTTTCTCGTATGTATCTCGTGTTTCAGCTCTCGAGCGCTGCCGATATAAGTATATTACGCCGTGTTTCCGCGCGGGAGATCAGAAATATGATATGAACTGAATGTGATCACGATATACGATTTTGAAAAACTAAATTTGCACGATCCTACCTATTCTGCTAGAGTTACATCATAATTGATCGCGAACGAATCTCAAATTTTGTGTTTCATCTGTTTTTCTGCTTTTTTTTTTGTCTTTCCAATTTTTATTCATTTTCATTCGTTAATATCTTCTTGCTCCTGGAATGTATGCAAGTTTTCCGTCCCTTCTAATCTTCCTTTTTGTTTAAATCGATGGGTTTAATATATCACGGGGACTGGTCGACGTAGTTGTTCCATATCCAACGTGGTAGGTGTAACCGATGTAGGGGCATGCTGATGGGACGATGGTATAGGAGTAGATCCCGGACTACTTCCAGGACTGCTGGTTGTTGTTGCAATGCTTCCAGGATCAGTTGCCGCCGAAGATTGGAACATTAAAGGTGGGTGAGGCGTAGACGCAGATACGCTGTGGTGCCCAGTTGGAAATAGTGGTCCCAGATGAGACGCCGTCGTCGGATACGGCTTAGCTCCTGACGTAGGTGTGGAATAGAATCCCGTGTAGAAGCTACTGACTACTGCTGCCGCAGAAGCTGCGTTATTGTTGGCCGCATCTGCTGCCGCGTTCGTCGATGGTGATCCTGTCCCACTACCAGCTACCAGCTTGCTCAAGTGGACGGGGTCGAAGGCCGACCCAAAGTAGGGCGGCAAGGGCGGATAATCGAGAGGATGTGGATGGTGATGAGAGACTGATGTGGCAGGTGCAGCAAAGTATGGAGGTAGCGGAAAATTGGCGAAAGCACCTGAATTTATTGACACTGCTTTACCATTACCGATGGCTACTGGAATCTTTGGTTTTCTTCGTGGACGGTATTTGTAGTCCGGATGTTGCTTCATATGCACGGCACGCAGGCGTTTTGCCTCGTCGATGAAGGGTCGTTTTTCCGTATCAGAGAGAAGCTTCCATTCCGCACCAAGTCGTTTAGATATTTCTGAATTATGCATCTTAGGGTTATCTAATGCGATCTTTTTTCTTTGAATCCGAGACCATACCATAAACGCGTTCATAGGCCTCTTGATATGTTGCTCCTGCAGGGTTGGTGTCTGCTGGTTCATATCCTGGCTCACACGATGGATGGAATGGAGGTCCATGCCGGGGAGGAACCCATAGCTGGGATGCTGTTGGTGAGAGCTTATCATAGTCAACCGCCGTTATTATAAATGTAATAGATGGATGTGTTGCCAACTCGAATCGAACCTTTCGAATGTCTCTTTAACTTCACACAGTTGCGATATTCATCAAACTCACTGACGGTCTTTGTTTACACACCAAACCACTAACGGAATTTTCTGTTGTTTCTCGTAAGTTTGAAGACACTGTATACAACTGGCAAGAAGAAAAGAAATACACGAAGAACGGAAAGGACAAACCTCCTAGGCGTAGGTAAACGAACTAAACAGTTGAACGTGCGCGTCTCGACTGCCAATGTCGACTGAACGTCGACTGACGAGCGACCGGTTTGTGACCTGCTGGGGGAATCCATTCTTCCTCTCTGTTTCTCTCTCTTTTCTCTGATAGATGTTTCTCTGTCCACCTGGATTTCGAGGGCGGAACCGACGCAGAGCGTCGTACGCCGCGCCCACGAACCGACCCTCTTCACGCTATTCGTCGAAGTTGCTTCGGTGCACACGTACGTGTTCTACCCTTTCTCCCTAGTAAACGACACCGACACACCAAACGAGGAACAGCAGCAACCCCTCTGAGCCGTAGCTGAACCGAGGAGGGCTGCTGCTGCCTCGGAGACCGCGAGCTGCAATTATTATTATCGATTACCTCGATACGATGAAGTACAAATAGCGTATAGGCTGCCCGTTATTGACTACCTCTGTTCGTGTACTGCTTTGCACGCCAACGGCGACGCGATATCGCGCGATAATTGGTTATGCTTATTCCCACCCCCGTTCATCCCTGCCGGCCCACCACGACGACGACATGGAGTATTCTTGGTCAACGAGCTCGAGCACTTTCGAGTGGATTAGGTCTTTCGCTTCGATCATCGTGCATTCTCCTCCATCTGACCTCGAAAGAAGCGAGTCTCGACCGGCATTTATATGATTCTCGTGATTAGAGTCTGGAATCTTGTTACGTTGGCATTTTCATTTCATTTGTTTCATTATTTGAAATTTTAATTTTTGTGCTTTACTTATGGCTGGTTCGCAGGTAATGTCTACCTAAAGGAGGTACCGACCTTTTTATTTTTTGAGCGAGGATTTTTAGCAGAATTATTTTTACTCTTCTGGAGATACATACACAAACTATTTTTTAAATTTTCATTTTGCGCAGCGGGTATTAAAAATCCTTCCTGTTCTATATTTTTCAATGACGAAATATCCATGATGCTAATTATTTTCGTTAATCAACAGTCATAAACGTTATTACTTCTCTTTCATCCTATCTAATGAAATTAATCGCGTTACGAGGCCAATAGTCTAACACAATTGCGAAGACGAATGATCAGCGTCGTTTCTTTGCCAGGCGACTAATTCAGGGTCGTCGTTTTGTCGAGTAATTAATCAGAATTCGTATGTTGGTGTCCTTCTTTCGCCCCGCAGAAACAATGAAAGGCAGAAATCTGCCGGTTCCTTTCCTGTGGGAAATCTGAGGAACAATGAAAAAAATCTCTCGACGACAGGCACTTGGATTAGAATGGAAAGCAACAGCGGCGAAAGGAGCGAGCGGTGCCCCTTTCCCAATCTCGACTCACCGCGCCCTCCGCTCCCAAAGGACATTCAGCAATGCGAACGAATAAAAGCTCCTGTGCTCTCTCCCCCTCTCTCCTTTCCACCCTTTCCGTCTCTCTCTATCGGTGAACTGCATTAGTCGTTTGTGCTTTTGTGTCGCGGAGGCGCGTACGCCTCGCTGCGGTGTCTCCTTACTTCGATTTTCAAATAATCGATTAAGCTTCCTCCGGCATTTTGGAACGAAGTGGCGGTCGACCGAGCAGTATCGTATCGACTTAACGATTATTACTTCAAGAGTTATTCCAGTTATAACAATGAGATCGAACAGGACAATTTTTCTCGGTATATAATTTCGTATCTGCGGAGAAGTTTCTAGGAATGTTTTCCAGGGAATATTATTTTAAAGAGTTTTCGGAATTTATTCGTACGACCGTAGAGAATATTGCTGCGTATCTATTGTCTGGTCGTATAATAGCGAGAATCTGCCGAATAAAACTGCTATCAAAATCTGCTGCTATTTAAAAAAATCGTCGATGGCGCTCGCCGAAGCGACGTGGAACGGGAGGATGACGTAGCGCCAATAAGAGAACGGTAAACAGAGGGAGGAAGCGATTATAGCGCAAAAAAAAAGAAGAAGGAGAGCGAGGAAAAGAGAGGAGCCGGACTCTTCCGGGGGAGGAAAAAAATCCGTCGGCGGATGGTCGCCATTCCGTCGGTCCGGATTCTGGGAAATACGTGCACGGTCCCCCGTGGACTCACACAAGTCGGCCAGGCTACCAATACACGTCCTATCTTTCTCTATGCAGTTAGGTGCAAATTGGTATTGAAAAATCTCGAAGTCAATTAAAACTCGAGATACAAAGGATTTGGCGAGACAAAATACCAATTATCTCATGTCCTCCGCCTCTGCCTGTCCCTTCGATTCCCTCCACCGCCGCCCCCGAGGGGTGCAACGGGTTGGGCGGTGGGCGAACGAGGTGACTAGCGGAGGGGCTGAGAGCGCTTACAAGAATTCAATTCCATTAAGCATTGAAGTGAATAAAACGAGGCAGCTCAGCGTGGATGGGCATCTATATAACGCAGCTCGCATCTCGGTTATCTACCTAATAAAGGTTCGACTGCCACCCCCCGCTTATCCTCCTCTTTCTCCACCTCGTGGCCCCTGTCTCACCGAACCACCACCCTCTGCACCGGTTCTCCGCTACCCTCTACGACATAAAGCATGTGCCAGTGAGGTGTCTATGAGACAATCCCCCGGGATGACAATGCTTATCCCACGTATGAATGCCAGCGATGCTTCCTAGGTAATTTAAGTATAGCCTCCTCCCTCTTCTTCATCCACCCAATACACCCCAACCGCGTCACCCACTCTTTTCATCGCTTTACGTCATCCACCTTCAACCATTCGAGGAAGCTGCATATCTTTAGGCGTGCACGTATGAAAACCCGTTGTCCTCGTTTAATGATTGCCATTAGGAACAAAATCTTTTCGCAGCCCACACCACTTTCCTCTCTCTCGTCTTCCTTCTTCTCTGTCTCTTTTCCACTATTTTTCAGTTAGATAAGCAGAGGCTCTTCGTTTCTTCGGGTGCTGTGAATTTCGAATGAGTCTAAGATCCGTCTGGGGACTGCGCGTTAATCTTTTTGTACCCTATTGCCAAGGTCGATCTGAATGGTAGCGCCGCGAGAATCGCAGGACCCGAACAATCCCTGGCTTTTGTCTCACCAGAGATTACGATTTCGAGAGTGCAAGCTCGCGAATGAATTTCGCCTCGCTACTGATATATTTCTCTTTCCTACTCTTTCTTCCATCTACTCATCTATTCTTCTCTTTTACCCCGTTTGGTCTACCTATAACCGCGATTTGATTGTGTTACTGGAGCACCCACTGTGGGGAAACCAAAACAATTATATTGATTTCATCTTTGATCAAGTTATTCGCTTAAGTTATTCGCTATATGTAGCATAAGTTCGAAGTCGAATGATCGATTAATTATGGTTAGAATAATTGGTCGGATGTGTGAAATCAATGTGAATATGATGGGAAGTAATGAAATTAGCTTACTATGAAACGATCGAGCAACCCTGACTCAACTTTGACAAACTTTCTCCTTCCATACTCAGAACCATAAAGTAGGACTTTGCAAGTTCTACGTGTTAGTTTAATACATATCAATTGAGACTTATTTTTCAACTTGTAAGCAATTGAATCTTACATTAAAAACGGCTGAACAAGCAATTGACTCCACTATCTGTAGTACACATTTACTACAATCCGCTAACGTATTAAGCATCACTATTCCCATTCAAAGAATGCTCTTCTAGTCGCAAATCGAATAGAAACGTCTACAAACCTCCATCCTTCCGGAGATCACGTGCATTGAGCGGGGGTAGTTCTCACTGAGGTAGCGAAATCCCGGCTAATTAGTAATCGTTCTCCGCCTCCGTTAAATCCGCAGGTGCTCATCCTATCTAGACAGGACGCCGAGCATGTAATTCGGATGCGCTGAATTATCCGCGCGACGTTTCAACGTTGATCCTGCAAATTAAGTCGACTGCTCGACTCGGCCAAGCTGTTAGAAGCAACCTCGTCACCGTGAAGGGGGATCCGAAGGGTGGCGGAGGATGGCTAAGGGATGGTAAAGAGGGGTTGGTCCTGGAAACAGGTGGGGCAGAACGGGAACGTAATCGCAGCGTACTTTGGGTGATTATAGGCAATCGTAAAAGTACCAGAAAGCGGCTTGTAAGAGGGAACAAGACAGAGGAAGAGGGGTTGGCATACGGAGAGAGGGGTAGGACGGAAGAAAGGAAGGTGGAGACGGGGCGAGGACGAGGGATACACGGGCCCATGACGGTGCTACGTCGCCACCCCGACGTACACGCTCGAACGCGTTGCGTAATTAGCGACTGCCTCTCCGGTTTTGTGGGTGGGTGAGGGGGTTGTTGGACGGCTTGGATGGCGAGGGTGAAGTGGGCGCACCGTTACCGTGCATCGGGATTGGGGCACTCCCCGAGAACGCGTTCGAGTAACTGGCGATCGGCTGAAGCCCACCGCGTGCATGAGCAGTAGCGAACACACGTGCGATCTACAGGGTGGTTCTTCGTATAAGATGTGAAGCTTTTCGAGAATCGTTTTTATTAGTGTATGATTTGTCGTTGATTCACTCTGATAGTTGTTTGTAACATCGTAACGTTTTAACATTGGGTATGTTATTGCGTATACCGGGTTATAGTTAGATATTTTTGAAGAGGTGATAATGATTCTATCGAAGTCTGAGTCAATTTAACCTCTTACTTTATAACATCGAGTACCACTAACGGTACAATCTGATTTTCATTTGATAAAAGCAGCTTTTATTCGTAATAAGTTTTAGCGTCGGTTGTTCAGATCGAAGATTAGTAAATACATATCGTATCCAGTCGACGCCGTATGATTGTACCTTTCGCTCACAAATATGCGATTCGATCGCGTCCAACCTGTATGGAAATTAACGGTGACGCCTCGTAGCTGCTCCGAGGAAGCCTCACGCACAAACGGCTCGTAACGATCAATTATCGGGCATAACGCTAGACTGGGAATCATTATATATCGCCAAAGCGACAGCGGATTTTACTACGTAAATAACGTCTTGGAGGGAGCGATTCTCGTGTTAGTCGGCCGCAGATCTGATTTTCCTCGTGGAGAGGGGCGAATTATGCGGTTCGTGGCGTCGACACTAATCCTTGTCGAAACAGCCCCTGGCACCAGCCAAGAAAATAGGAGTGAGGGGGCAACGAATGGAGAACCAAGGGGGTGGCGTAGACCGACGTAGACGCAATTAATGCAGAGAAACCAGCCGCGGACGTTGGGGGAGATTCGAGGAGGGCATCGAAGCTATGCCACGCCGTGAGACGTAATGACTAATTGAGATTGGAAGAGAGAAGGGAATAATACGATCCGGCTGGTCACGGTAAAACGCACTTTTTTTTCTTCTTTCTTTCTCTTTCCTCCTTTATCCTTTCGTTCCCTTCTCCCTTTTCTCTGGCCCTCACTCCTCTCCCTCGTGTCGATTACAAAGGATCTCTCGCCTGCAGGCACACCAATGGAATTACGAACTACGCTGTCGCGTACCTCGCAGAGCCCCGATCTCCGTCACAATTTTAATACGATCGATTTATCGGCCCGCTCTTAAGTATCTCGAGTATACCGATTTATAAATTTCTTCCGCTCGTTTTTCGGTTACTGAATATTCATCTCGATATATAACGTTTACTCTGTATAGCTCGTATTGTTCGTACGATTAGGTATACGATAAGGTAAAATGGGATTATTTGAATCAGAAGGAGATGTTTGCGACGAACTAAGTAATTTGCATGGTACGATACTGCTACGATAAATAGGCAAGTATATCGTGTACTTGACAACTCGATGGCAATAGTTACCTATTTGGATGTAACTTCTATTTATCAAAAGGAAAATTTGTTCGAGTATTAACTAATATTAATGTCGTTTATTTTATCACTTACTCGAATCGTTTCCTTGTTTTTCATATTTTTTCTTACCGAATCTAAAAGTACTTTTCTCATTCTTATTCGTTATTTTTGAACCAAAGTTCAAGATTGAATTGTAAAGTGTCGAAGCTTAGGTGACTTAAATAACTCTACTTCACCATAGTAAACTTTCCCTATTAAATTGCTGCCTATTGTCAAAGAGGAGAAGGAATAAAATAAGCAGGAAAATCGCGAAAGAAATCCCGTATATATACACGTAGGAGATGCATGAAACGAAGTAAATGATCCAACATCTTGCCCCGCGGTTCAAAGGGGTTGAACGACGTCGAAGTCCATCTTACCGGAACCAACGAACCCGGTAATGCGTCCCGGTTGCTTCCAAAGCGTATTCATCAAGCGGCGAGACAATTCCGGCGCGTGTTGCGATGCGATTTGTCACGATATCGCGGGAACGGTTCACGGCATCGATATTGTGCCGCGCACAATCCGCATCCAAGAGTGAAACAACGAGACAAGGCGGGCGAATGGGTAAGGTAGGAAGAGGAAGGTGAAAAGGAAGGAAGGAAGGAAGGAAGGAAGGAAGTATGGAAGGCAAAAGGAAAGGGAGTGACACGGTGGGAGGGCAAAAGCAAGCGGAGTAACCAAGCCAAGAGATTCCTCACACAAGGCAAGCGTTCGCTTGCGAGTGTACTCCATTCGTTGGCGCTGGGCTCGTCGACATTAAGATAATTACTTTCCAGCAGGACGTGCGCGTTCATTGTTGCCGTTACCGCGGCAGAATGGCATTATGCATTGTCAAGAAGAAAGTGAGGGAGTGCGTGGCTAGAAGGAGGGTGAACGGGGGCGCGAGGTAGTGCAAGAGGAGAGCAGAAGGGTAGAAGGTACACTCCTATACCTTATATATCTTTATATACCGTTGGTATACCTTAGCCCGTGGGTGGAGCATTATTCCGTCAGTTCCATGTTTCGCCATTGAAACTAGCACGAGAGGGGAGGGGGCTTGGAGAAGGAGGCGAGTTTCTGCTTTCTGTTTCTCGAGGAAGAGCCAAACGCCAAGAGGGGTGGGCATCTGCCGATGTATCCAACAGCTTTCTCCAGGCCCGACGCCATTAATGTAATTATTTCCACCGAGTGTTCCCGCAGCCTCGAAACGCTTCGCGGGAATTGAGACTGATCAGTCGGCTGCTGCACCGAGAAAGAATCCGCGCTTTCCTCGGGGATGCGAATGCCTTCGCGGCTCTCCATTTTCCTTCTTCCATTTTTCACGTCCCTGCGCCCTGTTTCTCTGCGACACCTCGGGGCCTTTCCGCTCTCGACACTCTGTGTCTCCCTCCCACCCCCGTAACGCTTACGCGTTCGGTCCTTCGTGACAACCGGAGGGATGGATGACTCGTCAGAGCGGTGACGAAGCGTTAAAACGAGACGCGCTTGTCGGATTTGTGTCGCTCGCTTGCAACCACGATAATACCCTGATTTCGCGTAATGGGTTTTGCTCGTAGTTTGTCGCTTTCTGATTCTCTCTCTCTCTCCCTTTTTCCCTCTCTCTTCCTCTCTCCGCCTTCTATCTGTCTGTCTCTTCTTCGTATTCCACCTGAAAATCGCGAATTCTTTTGTGGAACTGATGACACTTTGTGCGGCGTTCGCGTATACACACGCCTCGTTTCTTCTCGGAGCGCTTTCGAGAAAACACTTCCCTTTGAGGAGTTCCTGCGAGGAGCTATAAGAATCGCGGAAAGAGGGTGTCGACGCTGATGAATTCACGAACTCTTCGTTTCTGACACGCCGTCTAAATGTTTGAAAATGCATTTCTCGGAGCAAGGAATTTCCTTTCGGAAAATGTCTTCGTGTAAGAATAAATCGTGGATTCTTTTCTTTGATGCATCATTGTGTACGACTGACATTCGCTTTCTTCTTCCTCTTTCTCGACGCGAAGTTGCTGCTCTTTCGAACAGGTATTTCGGTTTCGTAACCTCGTTGAATGATCGACGGTCAAAATTGTCCGTGAAAACAGGTCGGCTGAATGGCTTTTTAACCGGGAAATTGAAAAAGTGGAGATGCAGGCGGGCTAAATTGTCCGTTGAGGATTAAATCGTTCGGAAAAGAGAGTAAATTCGTGTTCACGTTGCATCATGTCCGTAGCGGAAACATTTATCGAGGAAGATGGTTTTGGGCTCATTCCCAGGCCAGATCGTAATAAATATAATAAACCATTCGAAATTGTTAGAAGGTAAATCACACATATGCTGCCGGCCATGAGGACTTTTATGCTCGTTGTACTATGGTTCACGAAAGTATAAAATTATTAAAAAATGAAAATTTCTACTGAATATTTCTTTCTAGACAGCAAACGTTCTAATATGAAACCTTATTTCCGGCAGTGCATTCGATATTTCCTGTTTCCTTACTTTATTCTTCCATTATTTGCTCCGTCAGATACACAATGACGAACAAACACAAAGCATCGGTGCAGTTGATATCTTGGGGCGCTGGTATTCAAGCTATTAAAGTTCCAAATCAATCAGGAATTTTAGGTGATGTTGTTTTAGGATTCGACGATATGGAGGGTAAAAGAAAAATTCGTCAAAAATTCTTTAAGTGTCAAAAATGAACAAACAATTTGATTATTGTTTTCGAGAATTCATTCGTGAAAAATATAATCAGGTTATTTGAAGAACAGGTACATAGGAAGTATAATCGGACGAGTGGTGAATCGCATTTCTTGTGCCAAAATGAGGATTGAAAACAAGATTTACTGTTTATCTGCGAATGATGAAAATGGCTTTGACCATTTTAACGGTGGCTTCGTTGGATTTGATAATGTTAATTGGAATTCTTGCATAATGAAGAAGCATGTGGTGAATATTTTCATAATTATCCTTTCAGTTATCAGTTTTTATTCCTATCTATTTAATGCAACAGGTTATGTCTCACGTAAGTCCAGCAAAATACGAAGGATACCCAGGAGATATGTTAACGCAGATTAAATATTCTTGGACCGACGATAATCAACTTCTTATGAATATTCGTGCTACTGCTACGCAACCAACTCCTGTTAACATTGCTTCTAATTGTTTGATGAATCTCGCTGGTCATGTAAAGTTGAATTAACATTACCTACTATGCTCTTCAACTCGTTCAATTCTATTTATACAACATTATCCTATTTTCTGCTTATGCAGCATGGTTTTAATTTCATGCTTTATTATAATTAAAGAATTTTTTTACAAAATGGATCTATAGGTGTATATGGTAAATATGTAAGAGCTGAATGTATGTTCAGCATGTTTAAGTCACTATTTTATTTATTGAATCCCTTTTTCCAGAAAGCTTCTCTGAATTTGGTTTGAAAGTAAAAATGATTCGTTCATTTGAAAGTTCGTTCCGATTTACATTTCGATTCGATAATTTATCGAATTATATAGGTGGTATTTTGTTCCACACCTTTTCTCCACCTTTCACGCAAATTGGATATTCCATCCTTCCAGAAGTTGTCACGTTTTACGACGGAAAACATTTCAGTATGATCTTTCATGTCAACCAAATTTCTTAGAAATTGGAACGGACTTTCTGCAGCGACCCGATATATATAGTAAAAAATAAAATCACAGTTATCAAAGGACAATTGTTAATCAAATTATTTCTTTCTGTTTTTGCTACAGGCTGCTGGTTCACGCGAATTGAAGAAACATCTAATTTCGTTGAACGCAGATAGCTGGACACCTGCGGATATTAGGAACAATTTGCCGACAGATGCTATATATCCAGTTGATCGTACAGTGTTCGACCTACGTTTACCGACTCAGTTAACCAAGAGGCGGCTTTACATCGTACCAGGGGGTGGTTACAATCAAAATCTCTGCATAAATAGTCCCAGCAGTTGGTCTTACCGATTTCACGCTAGGTAAGTGTAGAAACAGTCAACTTACATACACAATCGCAGAGTAAACTTTACCCTTAGTTTTACAATCAATTTCTTTTTATAGCGATTTACCTGTTTTTTTTTTTTTTAATTTTATTATACTATGTAGCTACTTCATAGTTTAATACTATTACCATTGTCCTATAATATTATTTCAGGTATAATTATAAATCTATAATTATAAATCAATAGAATACTTTATTCACGATATACGAATTTATAGCTTTTTCACATGTCAACGTTATTACACAGCCGTAATATAAAACTACCCCAAAGTGTACTAAAGTCATATAACCGTATGATAGAAATATAGACATTTGAAATTTGCAGACGTTTGATAATACAGATGCTTTATATTAACTCTCGGTTACTTTCCATTAATATAACCCCCTTTTCCCTCTTTTTTTCTCAAAGAATAATTCACCCTGGTTCAGGAAGAACTTTAGAAGTATATTCGAATCATCCAGGACTGCAATTTTCCACCGGAAACGATTTGCCAGATCCTGATTGTAATTATCCACCTGATTTTGAGGATTACTGCGATTGCACGGATAATGTTAGATAACTTGCTTTTGAATGTTCATAATCAAAATCATCATAAATCTATGGAATATTGAACATCTTCATTACAGGAGCCGAAAATAAAAGAACAACAAAAAGAAATTTGGGGGAAGGATGGTGTACGATATCAGAGGCACGGTGGGTTCATTTTGTCACCACAAAACTACCCCGATGCGGTCAATATAAGCAATTTTCCTCCTTGCATACTTTATCCTGGCCAGGTTTACACACACGATGTAACATATAAGTTTGGTTTATTGTCAGAAAATTTAGATATGCCCACTTGAATATTTACTAATGAACTATGAACCAACTCATGACAACATCGTCTTTACGCAACATCTCATTTGCAACTTTCTTTCGGTTTATATATATTGTCAAAATTTTGTTTTAACATTGTGCTTGTGAAAAAATGTTTTGCTTAATATTTTTCTGAATCACTATTTCTTGCTCCGCCTATCTCCTACAATTTAATAATTTTAATTTATAGAAATTGAAATATTTATACCACGGTGGTGGTATTTTTATCCGAATTATAGGAGTTTTTCTTTAAATCCAAACACATACAGTGAGTTAATTTATCTACATGTACCGATAATGTTGCGTTTGCGCAACTTTAATCAATTATTTCACTATTTGGTCTTGAATAAATTAAAGGGTAGATCAATGAATATTAGTAAAAAGAACGTAGATTTATAATACATATATTTGTGAACCATCTCGGCTGGAATAATCTTCTTGTCCGCGCCGATTGTACAAAATTATCCGTCATAGTCTCAGAAAATTATTCACATATTTATCGTAAGAACGATCGAGTGTGTTCGCCTTAATGACACAATTAAGGTTACACAGTGATCGCTATTAATTAAATTGTACATATTATCGGGTCGATTAACATTACCTTCCTTATATAATTCTCTTTTAATTGTCCTGAAGGCACTTTGTGCAACTGTATGAGAGAAATATAGACATTTATCGAGAACCATCTACAATTTTGGTATAAAATTACCGATCTCGTTATTTGTGTGTTGATAATCTCGATTAACCCTATATGTAGACAATCAAAATGCTGTGAATTTTTGCTATTTAAAATTTTTGCATAAGTTTTGACGTAAAAATATCGAATGATCGAATGAATTCAGAGCGATTTTCGGGTATTTTCGCTAGAAAATAAAAAGTTTATCAAAAGAATTGCCGATGCTAGGGTTAATTTAATCTACGATTTCTACATCAGTTCGCGCTAATTCGTTTTGTTACCTGCTAGTAGACTATAAACGTTTATAAATATATAAAGCTATGTCTGTATATGTATACATCTTTTTCATTTACTTAGGTTTAATAGAAAAATTCATTTCCGTTTTGTACATCCCTAGAGTGTTATTTCTACGTGTAACATGTTACTGCGGGCAGTTAAAACATACGGCAGAGATTCTGAGGGCAGTTTCGTGTTTCCATGTGTATTTTTAACATTAACCTATTCCTTTTAATATTTTTCTACAAAACATTTGCATTCTCGATTATTTACTCGATTATTTCAATCGTTAAATATCAAATGTTAAAAAAAAAAACAACATATCTATCGTAAAAAATAAAAATGAACGAAAATACGTAAAAGCAGAGGCAGTGTTAAAGAATCATTTTACATAGCAACGTAAAAAGAAAGAATAAGAATAATTATTTGGCAGTGAGACGACGCGAGTCAGGCTGCAAATGAACACAAATTTCAAAGCGTCTAATTCGAGAATGGAATCGTGCCTGTATAATACTCAGCCCGGCAATCTCTCGTTCCCGCTCGGATTAGCTTCCGTTTCGGTATTCTGAGTGGCAACGTAAAAATTGACTAAAAGAACCGAAACATCGAACAACGTTTCCCTAAGAATTACTCGGTTACTATTAAGTGTACTCTAAAGGTCAGAGGCCTTTCCCAGACCTCGTTCTCCTCGCTGATGCCGTTTCGTGGACGTCCATGGATTACCAATCGGAATTGACCAGGTTCCTTTAATCGATTGCGGAAGTGAAGAGCCGATATCCCGTGCTCGTTCACTATCTCAAAGTGGTTGTCGTTGTTTCCTTTAACTATCGTGTATTCCATGTCTTCGTCCTGCAAATAGATACAGAAAATTATAAATTGCAAGAGGAATAATTTTAGAAATAATTACTTTTGAAGTTAACGTTGATAGAAATTAGAATTCTTAAAAGTATTTCTATTGAAAATACATTTTCGCGAAATGAAAGATCATGAAGTTTCTTGTTTGAAATCGGTTTCTCGAAAAATACGCTTTTCCCAATTTTGTCACTCTTCTAACAAATCGACGATACAAAAATTTTGAACGAACCTTGACAGCCGGCTGCAATTTAATGATTCTCATTCGGTGCCGGGTCTGCCTCAGACTGATTTTAAGAACATGTTCCTCGCCATGATGGTGCCTTTTCGCTGATCTGGCGAACCGCCTCTTTATAATTTCGTTTCTTCGTGAACTCAATTCTTGGTCCATCGATTTCGATCGTGAGTCTCTTCTGTGTCTTCCTTTGCCATTGACCTGTTTGAAAAACAGCGATCGACTCTTTTCACCTGTTCGTTTGATCGAAGTAAAATGATTCAGTTTTAAGATCGAGCTTTGAGATACCTTGCAAGAGAAGCAACCTTCTGTCGATATAGTTTTATCATCCGCAGGTGGTATGTGATAAGGATCTGGATTTATCACGAAGGTGGGCGCGTTGCTAATATCCTCGCCGTAATGTCCTTGCGATAGTGGGTTTATCGTCGACAGACAATGACCCTGGTCGTCGAAATGAAAGATACCAAATTCAAATAAAATTGAAGTTTCAATTAAAAAATGCAAAATCCGTGTATTAAAATTAGATTACGAGGTTAAAGATGCAAAATTCAAATATTGAAATTTAAAATACGTAGTTTAAATATTACAACTACATTATTTTACAAATGCGAAATTCTTCTTTTGTATAATCTATTTTTGTTTAAATAAAACGAACCTGTCCAATTCGTTGATATCCAGTGGGACATCCACATATGAAACCGTTAGCTCCATTGGGAGTGCATCCAAAGGCGCAAGGACTTCCGATGCACCCGGCGCTAACCTAAACCCATCAGCATCTCTTCTTTAACATCCATAGTACTTCAAATTGTGATTGTTTCTGAACACAGACACTTACCTGAACACATATTTGCAAATTACTATCGAACTGGTAACCATCCGGGCAGCCACATTTATAGCTACCAATCGTGTTGATGCAAGTGTTGTCCCCACATGGAGATGTGTTGCATTCGTTTTCGTCAATACACTGATTATAGTAAAGATGTTGAACGAATCCTTCGGGACATCCGCAACGGTAGCTTCCCATAAAGTTCTACGAGTGTAATCAAGTAATTAAAAATTTGCTAATCCCAGTAAACATATAATATATAATACTCCATAAAATTTCAACAGAATTGTGTAATCTTACTATGATCTTGGAATTTTTACATTTCAATCTTGCTTTCATTTTAACAAATAAAAAGGTTCTTAATATTCTAAGAAATATCTTTCGAGTAGTCATATGTATCAATAAAAATTCCATCGTATTTTTCTCAAATTTCAGATATTTTTCGATACCAGAAAAATACAAAAGTGCAGCGGTGTTAAATTTAAATGATGCAGTCTCGTTACTTAGAATTAGAATTTAAGCGAAGACTATCGTAGGTATTTAGATATTCAAACGACGAGTAAGAATCATTTTTCTATTTCGTTTACCTGGCAACCGTGTTCGCACGTGGTATCGTCAGCGCACTCGTTCTGATCCACGCAGATTCGTCCAGATTGATCGAGCTTGAATCCTCTCGGACAAATACAACGGAAACTGCCAAGAGTATTGACACAAGTACCCGGTTTCGGACAAGTTCCAGCCTGCTCGCACTCGTTTATATCTAAAAGATATCGAATTACGTAATTTCCGATAAAGCTGGATTAAAAGTTGTTTAACTTTCTACGAACCATGACAAGCATCTCCATCTTGCGTATAACCTTCCTGGCAGCCACAAGTGTAACTGCCTTGAGTGTTGATACAATTCTGTTGGCACAGATGATTTCCAGTCGCACATTCGTCCAGATCTCTACAACTGACGCCATCAGGATTTAAGATGAAACCGGCAGGACAGGAACAGATGAAACTTCCTTCCGTGTTCTGGCAATTATATTTGCATGGCCTTGGCGTTAGCTCGCACTCGTTTATGTCTGGAATTGGACATATTTCGTGAAGTCAATTTTATTGATAGATAATTGTTGATGATAATATGAGTATATCGTAATGTCATTGGATGTATTTGAAGGAATCTTATATCTTTGTATATCCTATTGAACGCTATGTGCAATCTGTGAATTTTTGTATTTTCAAATTTCTAATTACCATTAATCTAACGAATACCTACCAACGCATTGGGTTCCAGATTTATCAGCCTTGTAACCCTTATTACATACACATCTATAAGAACCAAGCGTATTGATACACAACCCGTTTCTGCACAAGTCAGGAATCGTTTTACATTCATCGATATCTGAAAGAAATTTTCGTTTTCGGATTATATATAAGTTGAGTTATAATTGAAAATTGTTCCACTTGAAGGAAAATTCAAGTACCTTGACCGTCTATTGAAAAACCTTTGTCCAAACAGAGTTCGTTATAATTGTCAGAATCTTTGGATGGACAAATCTCACAATACGGGCCCCAAGCTGCGCCCATTGTGCAACAACAGTCTGCTTTTGTCACTGTCTTTACGTCGGAAGCTCTTGTGGTGCATCTGCCAGCGATCGTTTGCAAGAAACAATAACCTATTCTGCGATCTGAAAACAATGTTGGAACTTAATATCGAGTAGTTTGATACTTGTTTCCTTTTTTTAATTTTTAATACCTATGCAAGATTTTCCATCGGGACTCTGTTCGAAGCCATCATAGCAGAGACATTGATAACTAGCCTCTAGATTGACGCATCGACCATTTCGACATAGGCCTGAATTAATCGCACATTCGTCGATATCCTTACACTCGTCAGCCATACCGATTTGTTGATATCCAGGTGGACAGATGCACATAAAGGAACCAATAAGATTCTTGCATTGATATTTGCAACTGTTCGCTGGTGTTGCGCACTCGTCCACGTCTGAAAAGATAATTGTACAGCGTTTAATCCGGTGATTTAATTGTCAGAAATCTCAGAAAAACCGTGACAATGTTTCTCGCATTATTTTTTAACACTATAACTACATACTTAGGCGCGAGTAAAGTATCAATGAAATGAAAATAAGATGCGTGCGAGAAAATGTATAATGCAAAGAGAAAAACAAGCTTTATATTCCACAAAATGTTTTAAATGATACGTTGTACGTATATAATATTCATACCTATACAATGTCGTCCATCGGGAGCCAAAGTGTAACCATAAGGACAAATGCATCTGAAAGAACCAGGCGCATTGTGACACCGGAACGCGCACTGGTTGCCGATTTCCAGACACTCGTTCACATCTTCGCAAACTTGATTTACTCCAGGAGTGAATCCTTCGTTACAGGAACACTCGAAACCACCGTCAATATTCGTGCACGTTCCATTGCCACAGATATTTTGTTGGGACAAGCATTCGTTATTATCAATGCAACGCCTGCCACTTGCATCTAATACGTATCCAGAGGGACACTCACACCGGAAGGAACCATCAGTGTTGATACACTCGCCACCGACACAGGCGTCTGGCATGAACAGACACTCGTTCAAGTCGATCCCTGTGTCATCTCTGCCTGGTCCCTCCGGACATAGCCTTTTGAATTCCTCTGTATAAAAAAATGTACACAAAAATTTAATTAGACTAAATTATCTATCGTAGATATAGTATCGTCCTATGTATTTAGTTCTATTGTTTAATCAATGATTTTTATCACCGTTTATTAAGATTTTGAGGTATTTTCTACTTATTGTTATTCTTAAAAATTATTTATAATAGAAGAAGTACTTACCGCTGTCTTCTGGAGGACACTCTTCGCAGTATTTCCCCCACGCTTTTCCCATAGTGCAACAACAATGTTTTTTCGTCATGGCGCCTGTTCGAGGAGAAGAACATCGTGCACCGTGTCTTATATACCGATCGTAACAGAGTTCTTCTCTGACATCGATGCACCGCATCGAATTTGGTTTGTCGCTTAGTTTGTATCCAACAGGACATTCACAGATCACTCCTCCTTCTGTATTAATGCAGCGACCGTTTTCACAAATTCCTTGCGTCTCCTCGCATTCGTCCACATCTGATATATAAATTTCAATTATAATTGAAATATTCGAATCACGTTACGTAGTCTGTTGAATATTTTACTCACCGACGCACTTCTTTCTCGTGTGATCCAACTCGTAACCCGGAGGGCAGTTGCATATGTACGATCCCATCAAGTTCTGACATTTTCCTGGTGACGGACAGAGTCCAGGAATCTGATGCAATTATTCGTTTTGTGATATTTTCAACAAGATTTCAGTCAGTTACGGTATTGGATTAGTTAGAATCGTGAAAAGTTTTGTTCCTACGAACAACTTACTTCGTGACACTCGTCGATGTCTCTACAGTGCTGACCATCTTGGGCCAACACATAGCCATCAGCACATTCACAGTTGAAAGCGCCAATCGTATTTCGACATCTTCCATTGCGACATAGGAATGGCATTATTCGACACTCGTCGATGTCTGTTCAAAAAGTTTAGACATTTTATTCGTGAAATAAGAGCAGAAGAATTTTGTGGATAAAATAGAATTTACCAGCGCAATCATTATTAGGGCTTAGCTTGAATCCTTGATAGCAGATGCATTTGTACGATCCAAGTGTATTTACGCAAGTTCCATTGTTGCAAATATTCGGATTGCGTTGACACTCATCGATGTCCACGCAGTTATCTCTATCTCTCGTTAATGCGAAACCAAGACGGCAGACGCACTGGAAGCTACCTTGCAAGTTGTTACATGCACCATTGTTGCAAATTCCGGGTCGTTCGTAGCACTCGTCGATGTCCACACAGTCTCGTTGGCTGAGGCCTAGTTTGTATCCTGCTGGGCAAACGCATTCGAAGTAACCTTGCTTGTTTATACATTGCGCGTTGCCACTGCAAGGATTTGGAATCTTGAATGAAAAAATAAAATAGTTGAATAAAAATATTTTGAGAAATATACCTAAATAAAAATAGCCATCCAACGAAAGAAATCAACACTGAAAAATATACGTATAACTAAATTGTGATATATGTTATATAATATAATAATAAAGATATAATTGAATTTTTGTTATCACTTGATTGCTAACCTTTTACATTTAAGGCAATAGTACTTATAGGTCGAAAATTATTTGAAAGATTATGTTACGTTGTTTTACCTGCAAACATTCGTTTTCATCGATGCACTGATGCGAATCCTGATCATACACGTATCCTCGATCACACTGGCACTCAAAACTGCCAGGAGTATTCATGCAACGACCGTGAGTGCACATTGTTGGCATAAGGGCGCACTCGTCGATTTCTTCCGTATGATTCGTTATGGGATTCATTATTTGACCTGGTACCATGCCACATAGAATGTCGTGCTCTCCTAAACGATACATTTAATCTTAATAATTAGAGGTTAATTCGTATTAATATGACAATTATTATTAAGCAAGAAGTGACAGAGATTAAAAAAGCAGAACATCGGTATTTTATTAATCTCTATAATGGGTATCTTATTAAAAAGTTTCTCGGATCTTACGAGTTCTATCAGCTGGACATTTCTCACAAGGACTTCCCCAAGCAGCTCCCATGGAACAACAGCACAACATTTTCGTTTGTGGTTGCATCATGGAATTGAAACATTGACCATCCTCGTAATTTAGGTAACACGATTCCTTTCGCATATCGACACATTCCTCTGGGAAAATATTCAAGTTTATTAAATGTCGGAAACTTTGTTACGCATATAATAACACGAATGATATTTGCTTACTTCCTCCTGGCATTGCCATATATCCTTCTGGACATTCGCAATGATATTTTCCTTGATCGTTGATGCAGCGACCTACTCCGCATATTTGTGGATGCAAAGCACATTCATCTATGTCTATACAGATGCGAATAATTAAGCCATGAGTTTCTTCAGATCCAAAGTACTTAATAATTAAAATAATTAAATTCAATGATACCTATACAACTGGTTTTAGTGTCATCCAAAATAAAGCCCTCGTTGCAGGAGCACATAAAGCTACCAAAAGTATTAGTACAATGACCATTCTGACAAATATTCTCGTGTTCCTCGCATTCGTTGATGTCCTCTAAAATGACAGTCTCCTGATTGGGTCTGTACCCGGAACCACCGGGACATAATTCCTCGAATTCTTTGGTTCCAGCGCGAGGACACTCCTCGCAGCGATTTCCCCAAGCGTTGCCAATACTGCAGCAACAGGTCGCTTTGGTAACTGAAGAAGCTACGTCGAAGATGCACTGCGGTTTTCCGGTACCGTGTTCGAAGCCGGTGAAACACATCGATTTTCGTCTATCTGTAATATTAAATTCACTTTAAAAATTTGTAAACGTTGAAAGAATTTTGGACATTCGATGCAGGCGACGAAAATGTTTATGTCATGCATCTTTTTAAATGAAAAATGATTCTTTCTTTAAATATTGTAAAATATTACAATTAGTACAAATGGATAAATTTTATACGAATATCAGTTTCCATCACCAGAATTTCCACTTATTTCCATTTCTTTTACTGCACTGAATGCACTGATTTAAGAAATTAATTCTTAGAAAAATCAATGTAAAAAGAGTCACTTACCTACACAGGCGTTTCCAGCTTCGACTAACTCGTAATAAGGCGGACACTTGCAAATATATTTCCCCTGAGTATTTATGCACGTGCCATACTGACATGACTGTGGATTCTCACATTCATCGATATCTGTACAATTTCCACCTGAACCATCCAATTTGTAGCCTTCGTTGCACTCGCAGCGGAACATACCGAATATATTCTCACACCGCCCAAATACACAGAGATTACTGAACATCTCGCACTCGTTTATATCCACACAAGTTTGCTCGTTATTTTCGTCAGGATGCATGAAGCCCATTTCACATTCACATCGAAATGACCCAGGGTAATTGAGACAGTGTCCATTTTCACAGAGAGTATTGTCATTGGCGCATTCGTCGATATCCTTGCAGGCATAGCCATCGCCTCTAAAGCCAGCGTCACAGACGCACTAAAACAATTAGGAATCATTTTCTAATTTTTTTTATTTGCTTATGCAATAAAATTGATTATAATAGCGATCTTCTAATTGTTTCGAACATATACGTATAATATTGAATACGAGAATTCTATTTGCTTGAACTCTATTTATTGAAAATGTTACGTATTGCTTGATTAAATGAATTTCTATTGACTGATCCAATTCTTGAACTTATATTATTTAAATAAAAAATCATATATGTGTGAAGAATTGATAAAATTCTATATCATTATTATTAGTTAATATCATTAGTTAATATTATTAGTTATAATAATAATATTAATAGATAAATATTATTTCACTGTATTTTATTTGATTTATATAATGCGTACCTTAAAGGATCCCTCGGTATTTATACACTGCGCATTAGAATCGCATCCCCCGTTATTCGTTAGACACTCATTGATATCTCTGCACTCAACTCCATTCCCTACAAAACCTTCATGACACGTGCACTCATATGAACCTTGTGTGTTCTGACATTCCGCGAATTCGCTACAGGAATACGCGTTTAAGAGACATTCGTCATCGTCGGTGCATCCTGGACCTTGGTCTGGCTTCACCGAATATCCTTCTTCGCATCGACAATTGTAAGAACCAATGGTATTGTAACATTCACCATAGCCACAAATGTTTGGCCGCGTGGTACACTCGTCGACATCTGAACAGTTATAACATCTGGGTAATTAAATGTTGGAGATTTTGAAAGTTGACTAATCTCAAGACTACACTTACCAATGCAAGAGGCACTATCCTTGCCAGGAATTAATCCATCGGTGCAAGTACATATGTAGCCGCCAGCTATATTAGTGCATTTTCCTCCGTTACAGATTCGCGGGTTTTCTTTACATTCGTCGATGTCCACGCACGATCGACCATCGAGATTCAACGCGAATCCAGTGCTGTTTAAATGAAAGATGATTTACTATGTATTAGAATATGCTTATATTCGTTTAGATGTCTAAATTAATTTTTAGAATTTTAACTTCATTCCTAATTTCACCCATTTTTTAATCCGCCATATTATTTCTATTATAAGAGAATTATATTTACAATCGCAAGAATTAAAATCTTATCTTAACCAATTCTCATTTCCATAACGATAGAAATTTCTGATTAAAGAAAATTCACCTGCAAGAACAAGAAAAGCTTCCAGGCATGTTCAGGCAGATGTCCTCGCAGCCACCGTTGTTGGTAGCGCATTCGTTTATGTCTTCGCAGTGAGACTTCAATCCAGTTTGCTGATAACCATCGTCGCATATGCACTGATAAGTGCCCATCATGTTCTCGCAAACGCCGTTCGAACAGATCCCACTGGTTCTCGAGCACTCGTCGATATCCTTGCAGGACTGCTTGTCAGGACTCAACTCGTGACCAGGAGGGCATTGACATTTGAAGCTGCCCTCGGTGTTGATGCAGGTTCCTCCTCGACACAGTCCTGGTATCTCCTCGCATTCGTTTATATCTGAAATTCGTCATGTTTGTGGATCAATACGATGAGTCGTATTTTGAACACTTGGTTTGAGGAATTAAATCTTCTTAGTACGAGAGTGTTAAGAGATTAATTTCACGTTACATACCCATGCAAATTTTCATTATATCGCTGCTGCGATATCCAGGATTGCAATCACATTGAAAATTGCCAGGCGTATTTCTGCAGGTCCCGTTTCCGCACACTCCATGCATGATCTCGCATTCATCGATGTCTGTACAAGTAACGAGATTCAAACATTATACAAAACATTTTTATACAATTTTATTTAACGTTAATATAAGAAGTCAAACAATAATTAAATTTAGATAAACGCCTTAAACACTCGGTAATCTAAATTTTCAACGAAGATAATATACATTATAACTCTGTAACACGATTGAAAGTTAGTAAACTCCAAACACACGAATGAACAAATATAGTATCATTTTCAGCAGTGTGATATCTTCAGCAGTGTATAAATATCTAACTCACCGTTACATTTAATTCCATGTTCGTCCAATGCAAAACCCTGGTTACACTTGCAACTGAAACTGCCAACCGTGTTCTTGCATCTTCCGTTTAGACACATTCCAGGAAACTCGATACATTCGTTGATGTCCTGTTTATCTGTAAAACCGTCTCCTCTTGGGCATAGTTCTTGATGCGCGTGGGTGCCTGGTTTTGGGCAGGATTCGCATCTTTCGCTGCCCCATGCACGACCCACAGAACAGCAACACAGACTCTTAGAAAATTGTCCTTCTATCGCATTTGTGCACTGTCCATGGCGATAGTCCAAATAACAAGTCTCTTGCCTCGTGTCTATGCAAGTGATATCTGTACGAAAAATAGATCAACGGTTACTCGTAGAAAAATATATTAAAAAAAATAAATATATCAATAAAAAATAAATATTATGTTAGAAAACGTACATTTTTTCATATCTAAGTAAGAAGACGAGAATATTTCTTTCAATTTTATTTTTTAGAACTCACGCGTTGCATCTAAAGTTAAACCAGGAGGGCATTCGCAACGATAAGATCCATCGGTGTTCACGCACGTGCCTCCACCTTTGCAGATACCACTGTTTAATTCGCATTCGTTTACGTCCACGCAGTCTTTCCCGCCGAATTTCGCGTAACCCTTAGAACATTCGCAGATTGAACGGTCGCAGAGTTCGCACGGGCTTCCCCAAGCTACACCCACCGAGCAGCAGCACTCAGATTTCAGTGCCAGTCTGGGCAAATTGTACTCGCATCGACCATCTATCATCTTGGTCCAGCAGGAACCTCTCCTGTTGTCTGAGAGGAATTTTAATTGTATTTTCGTTCTTTTATTTTCTCAAAAATTCAATTGAAATTTATTGAAAGGAAATAATAATAAACAGATATCTAATCTGATTTACAAAGAGGCTGCAAAGTATTTTCTAAAGTTCAATCAGTCTCTTAGTTTCGATATATTGTATCACTTTTGCATAATACCATTTCATTCCTTTCAGTACTAAATGTAAATAAAAAATCTCTACTTAGAGTTTACTTCTTCAATTATCCTTATGAAAACATAAAATCTCATAGACATATCAATCTACTCATAAGTTTCCATACTTTCAATTTTTTGCTAATTATTTAATATATATGTTAAATATTATACCCATGCAAATGTGGCCAGTGTGATCCAGAATGTATCCAGGAGAACACTCGCACTCGTAGGAACCCGGAACATTTACACAGATTCCGTTCAAACAAACATCTGGTCCAAGTTCCTCGCACTCGTCGATGTCCTCACACATATGGTTGCCCGTGTTGAATCTCGTGCCAGTCGGGCAAACACACTGTTCGAATATCATGCTTAAATGTTTCAATTGGTCAGAGCGTATCTTCCGACGAATCGTTACACCTAATCAAAGATTGGTTTAACACGCGAGTATTTACTTGCCTGGAAGCTCCCAGGGATGTTTCGACATTGACCACCACTGCACAATGACTCCTCCAATTCACATTCGTTTATATCGCTGCAAACTTTTCCTGTAGCATCTACCTCGTAGCCACTGTCGCAGATGCAACGATAGGTTCCCATAAGATTCTCGCAGCCACCGTTCACACAGATATTCGGATTCTGTGCGCACTCGTTGATATCTATTTTAAGGGACAAGAGAGTAGGTTGACTAATCATAATTTATTAAATTATTGCTATTAATTTAGAAGATATATCTCAATGCTGTCTACGTTCTATCTATAATTAGTATTTATGTAATTTGATATTCTTATAAATATGAAGAATTGAACCTAAATAGGAATTTATCTCTTCTGCTAAATATTGTAACTAGTAATTTACTTTTGTTAGTTTATATACTTCTGCAGATATACATTTTTATTTCTATGCTTTATAGTTATTTATATTTTAACAAAAAAATTTTCCGTAAGTACAAGAAGAATGTTTTTCTTATTAATTTCGGTAATTACCATCTCCATTGTAAGTCATTCCTGCGCCATGTGGACACAAAGCGTCAAATTCGCTGGTACCCGGGAGTGGACAGGGTTGACATGTGCTTCCCCAGCCCATAGGTTGTCCTAGTATTACAGTACAACAGCAGCAACTTGATTTTGTTACTGCTGTCGATGTAGGATTCGAGCATTGTCCGTCTCTGTACTGGGAATAGCATAGGTCTCTCCTCGTATCTGATATTAATTAGAATATTTCCATGTAAATTAGCCGAAACCTTTTTTAATTAAAAAATAGAAAATAAATCAAGACTAACCTAAACAAGATCTTCCATCTGGTCCCAGATTCAATCCAGAATAACACTCACATCGGAAGCTACCAGGAGTATTGGTGCAGCGACCATTTTGGCACGGGCCACTCAAGCATTCGTCGATGTCTAGTCAACGATAAAATCTTTACTTTTCCAATATCAGAGTTGGAAAAAATTTCATTTACGAAGAAATAGGAATACACACCGATGCAGTGACTCTGGTCCGGTCCAATTCGGAAGCCAGAATCGCAGACACATTTGAAGGATCCCTCCATATTCACGCATTTTCCATTCTCACACATTCCACTTGTTGAACACTCATCCATGTCTACGCAGAACGTATTATCTCGAGAGGCTGTAAATCCAGATTGACAAATACAATGATACGATCCTGGTGTGTTTTCACATCGACCGTTTAAACAAATTCTTGGATTGTCGGCACATTCGTTGATATCTGCAAATGTACGATTGATTGGTTAATTAAATCTAAGAAAATCATGAATTATTAATTCCATATAGGAAAGGGAAAATAAACTGTGTTTACCGATGCAAGTATTTTTTGTAGGAGATAAAGTGTAACCATCGTTGCACTTGCATTTGAAAGATCCGTTCATGTTGATGCAATGCCCATTATTGCACATTCCGGTGTCCTGACATTCATCGTGATCTATAGAAAAAGAAGTCAAACAAAAATTCATTCAATACGAGATAATTGGTTTTCTGGAGACATCTGATTTTGATTAACTTTAAGCGTATTTGTTCGATATCAAGATGTTAAGGCCATCGAAATATGTGTTTCTGATGATATTCCACAAATTTACATAAATTTTATAAAGTATCAGCTACTTATAGACACAGACGATACTATCTTTTTAATCTATTTTTTATTTATAATTTTCCTCTCTTTTTCTTATTTGTTTTCTTCGAATTTCTTACCCGTGCAATATCTGCCTTCACCAGAAACGACGAATCCCGGCGGGCACTCACACGTGAAGCTTCCTTCGTAATTCTGACAAGTACCACCTTGGCAATATCCCAACAGACACTCGTCAACGTCCTCGCATCTGCCAGCCTTCTTCGTGAATCCAGGATAACAGGCGCACTCGTATCCGTCCTTTGTGTCTATACACTTCCCGTTTCCGCAAATGTCCGGTCTCAGCGCGCACTCGTTTATCGCGATGATCGGCTGCAGTTGTTGCAAGCAAAGCCTGTTGTAATCGTCTATAATTGAGTAATAACACGGATCCCGTTACTCGCCATTACTATCAGCATTATCTGCGCTTTCTGGGTGACTTTATTTTCGTTCGTTCCACTTGAACGTTCATTATTTGTCGTAAGCCTGCTATTTTCGTATCGTTTAGCATTTTTGCCGTTCTACATACCACTTCCGTGATTCGGACAGATGTAGCACTCGTCACCCCAGCCACGTCCCATGTTCTTGCCGCAGCAACAATCCTTCTTGCTCAGCCTCATTGAAAGCCGATTCTTGCATTGCCCGTTTCTGTTCACGGACGTGTAACACAGACCTTGTCTTCCATCTATGATTTTGTCAATGGCGATATCGTTATTGGCGAATCATTTTTGTCGATAATTTTGTTCAATACATACGGTCATTCACAAAAGTTTTCGTATTTTTATGAAAGGTATAGATATATAAAAATAGCCTGGTTATAGAGCGTACGAAGATATTCATGATTGATTCTCATCGATTAATTTTCTATGATGATTTTCATGAATGCACAAGTAAGTCGTTTGTAATTCGTTTGCAATCACTTATAGTTCTCACCGATACAGAATCTTCGGTCTTGGCTCTGGATAAATCCTGGATTACAAAGGCAATAATAGCCACCGTTCGTGTTTATGCATCGTCCATCTGCGCAGATTCCTTCTTCTTGACATTCGTCTCTATCTTTGCAAGAGTTGGTCTCGGGATCTCTGGCCTGACCATCGGGACACTCGCAGGTAAATGAACCCGGTGTGTTCACGCACTTGCCACCCTCGCATAAGCCTGGTATCGCCTCACATTCATTGATATCTAATCAATGATGATATAAAATTAAATCTCAACGAATCTTAAATTTACAGACACCACAAGTTGAAATTTTATATATATATAATCAAGCACTATCTTCGAATTGTTCGAAACGAAAAATTATCACAAGAACAATTCGATAACTTTAATTCTAAATAAATTCCATCAATATCATAATTGTAATCATTCGACTCATTTGTGTCAATTACATGTTAATATATTAGATTGTTCCAAAAGTTCCTTTCGTTTTATAAGGAAATAATAGATGCACGACATTGTTTTATATTATTTATTGAATTACGTATGATCCATTTTGTTCTGTTGCTACAAAATTTGTTCCATTACTACAAAATGGATCATACGTAATTCAATAAAATAATATAATACAAAAAATGTTGTGCATCTATTATTTCCTTATAAAACGAAAGAAACTTTCAGAATAACATAATACAAAAATGAAGCATACGTATAAGTATAACCGAAAAAAGCGAAATACTCGTTATAACATAGAATTCTTCGTATTTATTTATCATTCTTTCTTCGTGTTTATGAAAATATAAAACTCCATAAATTGTCAAAATTGCAATCCAGTAATCACTCACCAACACACTGGCCTTGGTTAGTCTTCAAGTGACCCAGCTCGCAGTCGAGTCGGGCGGGACACCTTTCGCAAGGGTGACCCCAGCCCTTGCCCACGGTGGCGCAGCACAACTGTCGCGTGCAAACGACACCCTGCAGATTTGCCAAACACTGTCCATTTTTCACTTTCGTATAACACGGTCCAGTTCTAAAGGGAAAGGAAGATTAACGAAATCACTGCTCTCGAACCAATCGAAATATGAGGGCCTTAAATAGTCGCATACCTATAATCTGTTTCACATCGTCTACCGGTATAACCGTAGATACATGCACAACGATCTGGACCAATACATCTTCCTTGGTTCAAGCATGGCTCTCGACAAATTGCTATTTTAAATAGACGATAAAATCACGAATTGTGTCTAGCATAAATTATTGTAAGGAATTAGGCGAAACGATAAATTTCGATGACTCACGTTCGTTACAAAATTCGCCCTGATATCCATTACGACATTGACATTTGCCATCCACGCAGTTGCCATTTATACAATGCACCCTGCATCTTCCAGACTCACCCCTATCTAACGCGTTGCCAGTTTCGTGTGTAGTAACTACGAGAGTAGACACATGGATTATTTTTAGAAAATTACAATATAAGTAGCTTTCGTTCACTTTTAATAAATACAATTTAAATATTGCAGCTGCCTATTTGTCGCTGCGAACACTTTAGTTTTTCTAAAATTCCAAAGAAATATTCTCTCACCTTTGGTTTGACTGCTGCTGCAAGACGAAGATACTGTGCCACCATCGCACAAGCAAATATTCGGCCTGATGCATCTGCCCAGTGGGCCGCATCGTCTAACGCATATAGCTAAAAAGATATCGATATTTTTCTTTCCATGCTCCATATTTCATAAATCAAAAGATATTGTTTCATTAGTAAATTTCAGATTTTCAAACACAAATTATTTAAGAGAAATTATATAATATTTTACATTGCCATAATACGAAAGAAATCTTTATCGAAAGAGGAAAGTCACATATTTCATTACAAGACACGAAGCCATTTGAAATTTGAACTCGAGATCGGTATCGCGACCGCATTCGCGCGCAACCATGCTATATAGAAGCATTGTGGAGACAATGCGATCAACAGGAAGCGTGTAACAGGCCATTAAAGTAATTTCGTTGGAGAAGTCGATCGGTCGTGTCGCATGAACACTCATTTGCTGGTTGCGCAATGGATGCAATTATTCGTCGCGAATGCGCGCCTCTCGATGATCGCGATGCTCCTTTCAGCTTGGCGGTTTCGATAATGAACGCTAAAATTGAATGTACTCGAGCTCGTGAGATCACGTCCAATTACGGGACGTAGAGATTCGATTATGATCGAGCCTCGATTCCAGATACGAGCTACGGTCTCCGTACTTACGAATTACGCAGAGGCCGGTCTCAGGCTTCTTTGACCAACCGGGGCAACAGTAATTCTTGTATCTTGACCTGCACACGTTCGGCCTGGAAAATTAAACGAGCATAAGTGTAATGGGTGGTGAAAGCTGGCTGGTAATAGCTACTCTGGGAAGATTCTTTTCTCTTCGTTACTCTCAGTTGATATCATTGAATTGTAGGCGATTACAACGGTTTGAATTAGATGTGATTTAAATTACATAATTTTAGATTATTATATCTTAACTCTATATTTCGTATTTCACATGTTCATTTCCACCGATGGTGTTTATCACAGAAAATACAGAATACACAAACGGAGTTGAAATACTTAAAAATTAAGTAACTCGTTACATTATTAAATAGCAGATAATTTGTTAGCGTATTAAAATTATTAAATAATTTAAATTGTCACCGGCAACTTAATTATCCAATCAAGGATTAACTCGTAGATACTATGGTAGATATTTTATTATATAAACTTTCATAGTGATTTTGTGATACGCTAAGAGTGACGTTGCATGATTTATTTAGTAGTCTCATATTTTCGGTAGCAAGATCGAACACTCGTGTACATTGCATCACTGACAATATAAATCTGCCTAAGTATACACCGTCATCACTATGCAATTGTAACGATGTTGCATCGCTTGCCTGTAGATGAATGTTTATCAATTCTCATTCAGAAACAAAATTTATCCAAAGCTCTAATAAACAAGCGAGAGACAAAGTGAAATTAAGGGGGGTATTATCCCGCTTTCCACCTTTGAACCCGTAAAATAGCTGCAGAATCGTCGACTAATCATTAACCCTCGACACGTTCGAATAATCAATCTCACGGCTGCCAATAAACGGACTTCGAACCTCTTTGAACCCCCTCCTCTTGGTTCTTTACGTCTGAGCTCAAGATGATCTCATGGATCGAAGCTGTCGTCACGATTGAATAAAACCGCGAACCAGCTAGCCTATGGAAATATGGAAAAAGGACAAAAAAAGGGGGTCGTGTTTACAGGCGTGTAAATACGCCGACGCGAAGTGAGCCGCGGCGCCGAGGCGCGTAAGTGGAAGTACTCAAAGGCCGCCTATAGCAGCTGACGTTAATTACAGGCGGCTCGATGTGAATGGCCGCCTTGTTCCGAGGTGGCACACCGCGTTCTCTTCCCATTTTTTTCTTTTCCGTGACGTCGCTTGCAAGCCGAACGCGTGCCACGACAACGTGTTCACCGGAGTTTGTTCCTTCGTCAGCGAGCTCGCGCGTTTCCTGCAAAAATTCCGTTTCCGCCTTCTGATAGCGTCACGCGACCCCGTTTCGACGCTTTATCGCCGGAATCGTGGATATCAAGGCGAAATTTTCGTTTTTTCAATGGACCCGTGAAACCGTTTTAGATACCTACTTCGTATAAAAGTAACGAAATGAAAGCGAAGAATAATTTTTGTACGATTTTAGCGGCGAGAAAAGGCAGGATATTTCAGGTTGTTTGATATTTCCCTATTATATGAATATATTACATCATCTACATTATTATAACAATCGTTCGAATGATTCTGTGCGTGAGCACGCGCAGCTTTTATGTACTTCGCATGGAAATAATGGAAGCTGGGATAATTTTTATCCGTTTGTAGCGGTGAAAAAAGAGGATAATTTTGGAGATTGTTTTGTTATATATACTACTGTGCATAATTGTTCCGATAATTTTCGAAAGCCTCCGGAATCCTTTTAGAAACTTCTTATGAAAGTAATGAAAATGAGGAATCAATTATGTATGATTTGAATAGTGAAAGAGGAATAGTAATTCTTTGAAGGCGTTTTCATACAAAATGTTGCACGTTCCTGCTCTCTTGAATTTGCCATAAAAAAGTGATCATTTGAGATCTAATAATAACATTGACTATGTATCTAACATTAACAACTTATCAAGGATTTAAAATAACAGATTTGAAAAATTCACGAAATCCGCAGAAAAACTAGGATCATTTATCTCAGTCAGTAATTCGTTAAGGAAGGGTATCATTAGGGGCAGCTGTTAAATATTACACTTCACAGGTAATTGTACGCGACGATCGACACGCTTGATTCGCGAGATAATAAAGAGATTTCGGAAGGGGTCGCTGATCTGCATACAGATTGGCTGAAACATTCTCACGACAGTAATTTTCACATCCATCGCGTAATTCTCAACGAACCAACGAGTTCTGGTAAACTGTAATTTTCCAATTAAATCACGCGATAAAAATTAATCATTGTCGGTCTCGCGATAACCACACCTTTCGTGATTTTCTCTTTTCACGATACTCAGGATCCAGTTACCTGGATGATTTATCGTTTCGATATTCTTTTAACTATAAATTTCGTTGATGAGAAAAGGATAAAGTAAGAAGTCTCTCCCTGGGTAGTTTCATAATGATTTTGAGCTATATTTGGTTAAATGTAGTTTATATCAACTGACATAAATATATCAATTATTATTAATAGTTTATGAAATAACATTCAAATTATAAGATACGAATATTATGTATTACACGTGTATTGCAATTTTATCTTGTAGAGAATTTCTAAATTAATCAAATCAACGGCCATAAAATTTTAGTAAATTTTCCTATAATCTTTAAATGGAAACAGCTGAAAGCGTAGACCTTCGATCAATCGCTTCGAAAATACCGATCATTTCGTCGAGGCACAAGTGCATTCAATCATTCCAATCAACGAAACAAAGAGAGCACAGAAATAAAACCAGGAGGAAAAATGTTGCGCCCGTTGCAACGTAACCTCCAACGTTGTCCATGGCATCGCTTTAATTCGCAAAATGGTTGGCGGTAACGAAGCGCGCGCGTTCGCGTGCTCGCGCAATAATCCAATAAACTAACTGCACAAACCCTGATGCGTGTCTAAACAGCTTCAGCGGTGGGTGTGGGCTTAAAAGTTCAATTGGAAAGTGCGCTTAATGGATCTGAAACGGCCGCTGGAATGACTCTCCAGATGATGGATTATAGTCCATTAAAATTAAAGCGATCAAAACGCGACTGCGTTGCGTTTAAGGTCGTGCTTCGTTCACACACATACACGCGTCCTAAGATAGAAGAAATAAAAATGGATATAGGAGGCTGGAGTAAAAACGCGTGGACGGAGAATTAGGTAGGGCAAACATCGAGCATTATTTACGATCTCTTAAAACTACATCGAGAGATTAAAGGAGCCTATTGAGGCCAGTCTGTATTACGAAACCAACGGGGATAATATCAACGGGTTATGATAGAAATTTATCGTGCCGCTTATTATCCTCTGCCACTGATAATTACGAAGGGGATTAAGGAGTTCCTTCGACGAAGAATCGGTGACCGCTTGTTAATTGCCGCAATTGACACTTCTTTCGATAAAAGATATGGCAATTTAGCGAGAGAATGTTGCAATACAAGTTATGGAAATGCTTATATTACGCTTAGAACTCGGCGAGCAGTTTGAAAAATTTGCAAAGATTTTTAATGGCCATTAACATTAATATTACGCAAATGAAATTGCAGGCAGTTATTTCATAAACAGCGATAGAATCATATTTACAGCGATACTTGCTCAGCGCTAGAACTACCAAAGCTGGATTTCAAAATTTTCATTTTCTAATTACCAATATACATGTAGATAATCGATAAGTGTGATCATCATTCATCCGCCCAATTTTCTACGTTCGTCATTATAAAAAGTGCTTCCATTTTTTTCGAATTTTCCAGGCTTGTAAGAATATATAGAAACAATCCTTTTACCCTCGAGAAATATTAGCTACTATAGCTCTATAAGCACTTAAAAACCTCAAATTCTTCGAATTTAAAAAGGACAACGAGGGATGACCGGCTTTTCTGACAGACCGTGAACGTCAGGACTTGGCCGAAAATAGGATAGGACCTATTTCACGCCTAATGGGATCATCACTTACATAATTATTCACGGTTAGGCTGGCTGGATTAGCTGGATCTTAAGTGGACCTTTACGTAACGCACGAGGGAGGAAGTGAAAGAGGAACCGTGGAGGGAGGAAAAGTGGCATCTCTTCGTTGCATACCGACACGTTTTAGTTAAAATCGCCGTCGACGAGAATTGTTCGCCAATTAGGATCGGTTCGGAGAATGGGGTCGGACGTAACTTGGATTCGGAGAAATCGCAATTCGGTCAGATAAAACCGTGATGGACCGATAGATATGATGTCAGTTCGAAAGTTGCTTCGCGATGAATAAAGCCAATACGGCGTGAGAATAACAGTCAACGACACTTGTTTCGTGAGAAGTTTCATTAATAATTACAAAGTCAGACGCGCCAATCTTACTGAATCGATGCGTGCGTGCAAAAGATGAATGAACTTAAAGATAGTTGAGAGTTCATTAATGGTGACTAATATTAAATGATATTTTTCTTGTAATTTTTATACTAAAGTATTAAACTTCTATAAGATAAAATGAATATTGGTATAGATAGATTCACTGGGAAGCTCTTGAATAAAAAATGAAATATCCTTGAATACTTGATAATCAGATATTGATACAAAGTACACACGTGTACACTTGGTTTTCCATTAATTCAAGAATAATTCCAAAAGATACAATAGACATTATTACGAGAAGATATTCACTGGGAAAATTCTCAATAAAAAAAGAGATATCCTAGCAATTGATAATTAATCTCTTGGGGAATACTAATACGTACGTATGCATAGGTTTATTTAATTCTTGTTTAATTCAAGGACTATCCCGAATGTTACAATAGGCATCACTATGAATAGATTATTCAATGGGAAATTCCTCAAGTAAAAAGAAGATGTCTTAAAAGATATCTTTATACTGACATACACGTACATACATAAATATATGTGCGTTCATTTAGTGTTTCTTTAATTCAAAGATACGGATCCAAAGAATACAATGAATCTTATTATAAAAAGATATTTACCAGAAAAATCCCTAATAGGAGAAAGAAATAATAATAAATACTCTAGTAATTAATCAGATATGATTTTTGGCTTTAATAAATGCATTCGTCCGTCTTAACTCTAAGAGATTAAAGTTAAAAGCATGTAAATAGTACGATATCTGGGAATGCGTGATCTCACACAAAAGTTCGGATCACTTTCGTGTTACATCTTTTCGTGTGTAAACATCTTTTTTTAGAACGCTTACATAATACTACACGATATCGAGTATTTCAAAATAACATTCATTCACAGATTTCAATTACCATCCATTTTTGCAAATGGATAAATGTCTAACGAACTTTTTATATTCAAGATACTTATTTAGTGCGACAAGAGTAATCGGTAGTTATATTCTCTGAGGATTGTACAGGAAATGATGTTAAAGAGATGAAGTAATGAATCTGTCACTGAGGAAGGTTGTCCACGTAGTGGGCAGAGAGGCGATAAGAAAGTGAGCCACCCGTTGAATCGTTTTCTTCTTGCTTTAGCTAATTTCATTTCCAAACACACGCACACATTCCTTCGTTTTTCTCCAAATAATTCAAACAACTTTTGTCAAACAGAACTATCATAACGTCCCACTTTGAAGATCGTTAAAAATTTGTTCACGAATTTCTATTTATAGAAAGAATAATATTTTTATCTGTTTTCCACTCGTTCGACATTCTTTCCTGTTAATTAATTACTGCAGCAACAAAAACTAGCGTTTGTATCAGCGCTATCGATAAAGCGTCTGTTACATGAAAAAACCAGAGCACAGTGAAACATGGCCTCTTGAAACACTCGAATGTTTCTATACGTCCTTAAAATCAGTCAGCATTCATCTTTTGATCGCCGTAACAAATACCTCAGACTGGTCTCAAATGTTATCAATACGATCATGACAATCACGTCCCATTAAAGTGTTAATGAAATTGCAAAATGTCCTTTATGACGCACGCATCAAACACATTACAGTGTTTTATGGTAAGTGTTCAAAGTTCAAATATTTTCATCAGCCATTCTATCGTACAAAAGTATAAGAAACAAAACATAATCTGTGTTTCACAAAACATAAACGTGTCCAAATTCAACGTGGTTCATTATTCGTACCCGAATTCGCGATGTCCAATTCCAATTACGAATGTCATACACTCACAAGCAACCCATTAACTGTCGAGCATCGTCTTCGAATCCATTGAACGCAGATTAAAAGAGGCGGCATTCGGGTCAACCTTTAACCTACTGGGTACGAGTGTCGTGTATAGTCGACAATCACCAAATGCATGGCCACGACCGATCATCGACTAAAGTTAATAATAGATATACGCAATCGTTCTTGTTCGCGGCCGTTAAGTGACACTACACAGCGGATGAGTGCCATACCAAAGAGGTTAAACAGTTTGTCGAAACGTTACGTGTAACTCGGCCTGCTTTATTAATTCGCTCTAGAACATTGTTATCATCGCGTTTGAAGAACAACCGATAAATAACAAAGTTCATCGATTGTAGGGCACGAGTTATCTATCTAGCTTGACTGATTACGGATGCTTCCAACTAGGCAGCCTCTTCTGTATTCTCATCGTGATTTTTCTACGAGGCTAGAATCATAGTTGCTATTTTCAAATACAATAGAACTTTGATAATCTAGTCGTGACATACATTGTTCCGACAATGGCATTGTTCTTATAATCTCGTAACTTCGTTTTCATATGCAAATGCGTCATTTATTTTGTGCTATATACTTATTTATAATTTATTATTATTATCTATTCCCATTAATTCATGTTCTAATAATTGATTGTTCCATTAATTGGTGCCCTGATAATCGAGGTTCTAGTGTAGTAGTGCTGCTACTCATATTTACACAGAAATTTACAATTCTCATATGTCTTGTGATTAATATGACAATATAAAATATATAACTAAACATGTGCCACGTATCACATCGTATCGAAAAACAATTCATTCTACTGTTTTCTAAAAGAGGATAGATTATTAGGAATTCGTACGTTTCGACGAAGAATCGATCGATAAACAGGTAAAACGAGAATCAAAATCGAAAGTATATTGAATGTTATCCTATCGGCGATTCCTGTTTCTTCTTACGCCTTAATCGAGTGCTCGAGAAATGTTTCATACGAGGAATGATAATTGATGTGACGGTATTAATCGCGCAGTTGAACGTCAATGGTTAGGTGGAGTCACGTGAAACATGCTTCTAATTGGCCGTGACAAGATACCGGCTAATACGTGTTTATTAATGAAAAAGTTGCTCGAGCGTGACGCTCTGCCGCCTAAGCTAACCGATTCGCTCGATTTTCGGTGGCCTTCCCTCTCAGGGTCGATCATCGTGCGATCAACGCTGATAGACGCGAATTTGCCCGACAAATTCAGTCGAATAATTCGACGTGGAGGATGTTTTATGACCGATCATTAGATCTGTGTTTCTTGCCTTGCCTTATCTGTGGGTAGTAATCACGTGAAAATCACAGACAAAGAACATGATAAGCAATTTTAAAATTCAATAATTAATTCCATGATACTATAAACCTTCTTTCGATCGATTATGAGATTAAATACGTATTTCGAATATTTAAACCGTTTCGTTTTCTTCCTATAAAATTTCATCCATTTATCGTTCTGAATAATTTTGAATCGTAACATTTTTAAGATACGTGTACCATATATTTGTCTAAATTTCTCTGTTTATGTAATCGATATAAGAACAGAACGAATTTGCAATCCAATATTTATCATAGATCTGTAAGTCGTTTTTCAGAAAGTTCTTCGATTATCTTAAATAACGTTGATACTTATTTCCGCAAGGAATTAAATGGTCGGGAAATTCAAACGGTGACAATTAGAGGAACTTTTTCGCGGCTGTGAATGGCAACAACCTCGTCCGTAAAACCACCGATTGAATTGACGTTATCGCCTCGGCTAATGTCCCGTATTAAGTGAAATCACGAGACTCGCTGGTTATTCCGATTTTACTTATTTCTCGCATTCGAGATCCACCGGCTGCGGCGCCGCGGCAAAGATCCTGTGCGGTGCCACTATCGCGTGCAATGAGCTGCCAAGAATCTTTTACCGTAACAAACTAGTTCCTCTGCTGCCAGCTATACGATACCCTCGCTAATGTCCAATACTTTTCCGCAGGGGCCTGGCTAATACCGTCAGTTGGAAGCTTTTGTATAATAAACCGTCACAGGCTCTCTCTTTCTCTCTCTCTCTCTCTCTCTTTTTCTCTATCTATTTGCGCCAGCATTCCGATCACCGATCAATACCTTCGTTTTTTCGTGCCTCTCGTTTCTTCTAGATAGAATCGTGTATCGAGGAATCAGGAAGACGTTCCATTTTTCAAGAACGTGCAAGAATCGCGGTTGACGGCTGTTCTTCTTGCTTCTTTGTGGAAGCAAAATAAGATTGGTTAACACTAGAAGTATCGAATCTGTCAAAACGATTGAGATGTTTCTTTGTTTTCTTGCTTGATGAAAATACGTATGTGATTTTGTCAAAGTCAATCTTGAATTTTATTTACGTAAAAATATGATCATCAGATGAGAGGAAACTTAAATGCAACTTAAAATGTACGAGTATATGATGTAGAAAATGCCTACAAATGTGAAAAGTACTTGCTATATTATTTAGACGTAACAAACCTTTACTTAGGTTCCATTTCTTCGCGTCATGTCTATAAAGATATTTCTAATAAAAATTATACACGTTGGTATCGTATCGAAATATATCAACCGGGCATCTTTCACAAGCAAATTGCCTCTTTCATCAAAAACATTCAGTTTACTTCGTCACTAATGGTTTCAAAATATTTTACATAACACGTACAATGTGGACATAAAAGTTTTCTGAGGTAAGCGTTCGAGCACTTTCATGAGCCAATGTATATCAAGCGATTTTGCGAAATCGCAGATTTTGTCAGATCCAGAATCTCGTTCTGGGCATAGCGACGCGTCGCGACGAACCGCCTGCGATAACTCTTCTAATTGGGTTATCTACGCATTACATTACGCATTCGCAGTTTAATCCCCATTTTTCCTCTCCGTTTTTTCCCTCGCCTCTTGCTCGCACTATCAGAAGGCAAGGTTTCATGCGTTCGCGCGATTTCCCGCGTTCCGCGTCAATTCCAAGCGAATCCAAACGGATGATGGACCATTATTATCCATCCATTAGGCCTAATTGACCATAGAGTGTTTCAAGCCGGAAACGCTTTTCACGGATCCGCCTGAGAATACGTCTTGCACCGAGTTTCGTCACGCGGCGATTTAACTTCAGCTTCTCGCTGAACACGACCTTCGAGTAGACAAGCTTAATTCGTCGTGTGTAATTAGTCAGGCTTTTCACCGGTTAATCCAGGAAACCTGGTCGATCCGCTACGTCGCGATCGTTATTCCGTATTTTATAATCGTGGGTCGCGTGAAGTCGTTTAGAAATGAAAGTGACTTCGAGTTAACCCTGGAACTTACAGCTAAAAGTAAATTTTATGCCCTGATCGTTTATGTTTGATACAGCATTTGTCGTCGTTCTAATAGACTGGCTGATTCGCTTTAACTTTCTATTCGAAAATTGAAAGCACGAAATCAGAAGTGACAAATTTTCTCGACGTATAATCGGATTTGAGGTGTAAATTGGTTTATATTAATTTCAATTTCGTATCTTTTATTTAATTGCTTTGTCAAGTATTTTGTTTTTTTTTATCATTTTTATCGTAAATAGGTTTCTATTACAGTTAAGTTTCAGTTGATGTAATATTTCCTTTCGATTTTTACCATAAATTTTAGATTGCGAATCTTCATCGTTGCTAGAGTCAAATTTTTGTTCAACTGTTCTGCTTGAAGCAATTAATTCCAAGGACAATAGCGGTGTCACAAGTGTTTAGTTGCACAATTGCATGTTTGCCACATTATATTTTGAGATTGCATCAAGATCGAGCGTTTATGATTGATAACGAGCCGCAATGGTCTTTTATCGTTTGCTAGGTTTCTTTCAATCGGTCTCTTTGGCACCAACTGAGTGATCTTTGCACTTTCCTTGATCTCGGGGTGAAGTTTCTAATTTAACAAAATCATTACGAATCATTTTCGCGATATTGCTATTATGCAAATTTACGAAATATATTTATTGGCGAAAAATTTATTATATGATGCTTAAGACGAATGTGGAGGAACTACATTTTTTTTCACAGAGGAATGTTTAAAATGTTTCTATATCGTGTCCTCGATGCGAATAAAAAGAAACAGGGGAAACGTGATAAACATTATGCTGGCCCGAAGACGCGCGATATTACGTAATTCGAATGAAAAAAGAAACTAGAACGTACAGTTCCTTGCCGAAGCTATTTCATTATGTTCCTGGTCCACGGCAAGTAAAAATAGAAACGAGCTGAAGAAGAGTCTTATCACTGGCATTGTCATCTTTGGAACTCGGGGACGTGTCAAACGTCTATCACTTGCCGCCTGAGAATTCGGTCATGAACCCTCCTTATTACTTCGATAATTACGATACTTTTGACTGCAATTCCCAATTACATTTTCATCTACAATTTTATTGGATTCACCCAGAAGATAAAATGAATCTACATAAATATTGTCTATCGCATGGTCACATCTGCGCGAAAAAATTTCGTGAATATGAATAAAACGAATAAACAGTTTCAACAAGAATTCTCTTCCCTCCGCTCTAGAACAAACCAATAAATAAAAAAAGGAGCCAACAAACCATAAAAATATTTCTCGATTATCTACCCCAAAATTTCAAGATACACGCGGCATATCCTTAGTGATCACACCTCAGACACTTCACGAAAATTACTGTGCCCCGCGATTGTGATCGATCGTTCGCGAGCGCGATATCTCGGATCGCGATGCCCGCAGATTGGCCGGTTCGCGTTTCATGGTTTTAGGGATGCTCTATAACTGGATACTCACCCGACAGGCGGCACCGATTGCAAAGTGTTATCCAGATCTTGGGTCGGGCTGGTGGTGTATCGTTGTCCGGTGCTCGACACATCTCGAGGAACGATCAGCAGTAACCAGGTAGCAAGGATCAACGCCACGTTCGGCATTTTGGCGGGTGGCGTCATCGATTCTCACGTCTCGTCGAAACGAGAAAACTGTTCAACGATCCGTCTTGCGTGTTATTCGTATGCTCGTCTCATGATCAATCGACGATCACACGCGGAAATGAAGTCTCTCTCCTCTGTCTGTCTATCTGTCTGTCTGTCTGTCTGTCTATCTGTCTGTTTGTCTCTCTCCCTCTCTCCCTCTCTCTCTCTCTCTCTCTCTCTCTCACTGGAGGGCTCGAACGATTTCAACGCTGGCTCGCGATCGACACCACGATCGGTTCCACGATCATGGTTCCCGATCGACTGGATGCTGGGTAATCTGACGCGCTTGGAATTCTGTAATAGACGCGTCTCCGTTCCAGAGGGGAGATTTTCTGATTCGATTCGTCGGGAATCTTTGGGGTAGAAAACAAGTCTCCTGCGCGCAATTTTCTTTCAGATTCTTCCTGAAAATCTGTGGAATTTATTATGGGATATCAATAACATCGAAAGTTTAGAAAATTAATGCAAGTGAATTCTAGCTCGTCTTAGTTTTCGACGATTGTATTTGACAAGTTTAATGCCGCGGTTACTTAACCATTAAGCAAAGTTTAGAAGCGAAGGAATTATTGTTTGTTGGAAGTCGCTTGCATTGTGAAAATATATCGCTTTATCGTTTTTCAAAATTAGGTAATTTCCCATCTATTTGAAGTTAATACATCGAACGAATTTTCGTATTTTTCTTTTCAAAGATATAGACACCTTCCCGGAAGAATTGGATAGTGCGAATAGTCCTGCCGAAAATGAGGAAATAAAATTAGTTTGCAACGATATTTCCGGAAGAATCATAACGATACCCAGATTAATGGGGAGAAGGAAACTAGTCACACTCGTGGAAATTATGTTTCGTTTTCGATCTCGCGAGAACAGCGAAAACCTCACCACGTAAACCAAGCGAGGAGACAATGTGCGATAATTGTCGCGATTCCGCGCTGACTATGACGCCTTTCCGGAAGCACCAAATTAGTACGATGAGATAGATGGAACTATCTTTTGATATAAATATTCACAATAGCTGTTCCTTCGTGAAAACGGAGCTGGAACTACGAAATTCATTTTCAGGTCATTCAATATTCTAGAAACGAACGCAACTAAACATAATTTAACTCATTTGGGATGAATTTTTCATTCAGAGAAATAGCAATATGACGACACAGACGATATAATTCATCCAAATCTGACAAAAATAGGTTAACCGTAATTTTTCAAATTGTATAAACTGTCCACTGTCTAATTCTAGCAATCTAACAATAATCTCTAAAAATTACTTCCATACGTATTGTATGTATGAGTCTAGAAAGGTTTAAAGCGGAAAAAGTTAAACTATTTGTCCTACAATTTTTGCTAACAAAAATGAATCCCGCTAGCAAATTATTTATCCATACTGATTATTTTTCATTCCAATAACCGTTTGAACTTTTCAAGCTATGCGTTTCTTAGGAAACCAATCTCTTATGCATTAGACGTACATTAGAAAGATTATACTTTAGAATGTCGTACAATTTATCATCTTTATACCTATCTTTAAAAGGAAACTACAGAATTTCCAGCTGGAATTCCACGCTTACAGCGTCCATTTATTAATCGAGATCTCGTTCTAGCCAGGAAGGACCCTATTCCTGGTGGAAAAAAGGGAAACAGGCGATTCGAGTCGACGCCACGTTCCTCGGAAATTCGCCGTAGCGAGATACACACTCCCGCTTTCACTCGTTATCATAACGTAAAAGCGGACCGAGCAGAGGCTATCATTAAAGTTCCATAAAGCCTGGTATGCTCGTGCAAAACTCGCATAAAAAGAGATCAGTCTGGTTCGCACGTTCTATTATGTCGAGAACGGGGCAAGCGGATTGATAAATGCGTCTATTAATCGTTTACTTGCCCGAGGAAAACGGAATAACAAGTCAATATCGGTAACCTTTTTTTTCGACGAATTCTCTAGCAATTAGTCACTATATTTATGGAATAAACGAAACGAACGATTCACTTTGTGTTGTGGATCTTTAGTGATTGATCGTTGTGTTTGCACGAGCTAAGAAGATGGTCTATTTTACAAGTTTTCAGTGAAAAGTTAGTAGCGTAAAGTTAAGAGTACAAGCTTAAATAAACAAAATAAACTATCTATCCTGTGATTCGTTTTCTTCTTTGGTTAATCACCGTGTTTGCATAAGGTAAGAAAGAGCTTCCAATCGATATTTAATGAATTAGCTAACAGTAATGGAACAATTATTTTCTGTGAAAAATTTCACCGAAGATCAACTTCTCCATAGAAGACTATCAGAATATCAAAGAACATCCTCACGAACCTCTCGGCGGAGTTAACACGTTTAAATTAACATGCTTAATGGCTTCAGACTTAGCAGCTTCAAAGTATCTTACGTTCTCAACTACTAATCCAAAAGATAATGATAAACTGGATCGTGTACGAAACGAGCAATGTCACGAAATGGATGCAAGAAACTTCCAACAACAATAAACGTACCTTCCTAACAACTTTATTACTCTCGAAATTAGTCTCAACTTCGCGCCATACCTGTCAACGAAATCATCAACATTACTCCACCACGAGCAACCGATCCTCCAACAAATTCACTCTCAGGCTTCGAGCTTAGTCTCAACCATCTGCTTCGTATAATTCCTCGGATAATATCCAATCACCAATTCTCCAGCATTCGCCCCGACAATTTTAAGCTCACCCCCCTAAGAATTTCCTTAATCGAGTAATTCGAGTGCCAGACTGATCGGGTGAAAGAAAGATAGTTATCGTTGGCCAATTACACGAATTTATACGTATTCTTCGATAGATATAAATTTGTTAACAAAGAATAAGAGTAATAGTAAGAAAAAAAAGTTGGATTGCACTTCACGTTGATGTTGAACGTCGTTTCCGCGAATGGGAAGCCGAAGAGGAGCAACGAAGGAAAGGAGCCCCGAAAAGATGCGGCGACGGGACTCGACGCGAGACTGGAGCAGCAGATTGTGAACGAGCCGTACCGAGAGAGGGCTCATCCGGAGAGAAGAGGCTCTCTTCCCTCGTCTTCTCGTCTCTCGTTCCCTCCACGAGCGTCCTTTCCCTCCTCGCCCTGCTCGCGGCCACGTCCAGCTGACGGCCGGGAGAAAACACCAAGAAGAGAACCACCGATAGTCCCACCCCGTCTTTTTCTTTCTCGTCCCTGTCAACACGTTCACGAATGTGTGCTACACCATGACACGCGTGAAGCGACTCCGAATATACTGGGAAATGTTTGAGAAATGCGTGTACATCGAGATCTGAGATGTAAATATGTGTATTATATTAGAACATCTACTACTCATTGCATTTATTCGAAAATTCTATATCAAATTATATTTTACTTAATATTTTATGTTATAAGACAGAGGTTTGCGAAAGTATTGAAACACTTACCATGTAGATGGTATACTTAAGGTCAGCTATGTGTTTACTTATACCTGTGATTGCAAAGAAAAAACGCCGCACTTCATAATTTTTAAAAATTCGAATTTACACGGTCGTTAAATTATAGGATATAATAATATATAGAATGTATAATAATATGTAATATATATTATAATATATAGGAATATATAATAATAATATAGAATGAATAGAAATTGAATACGTTCAAAAAGGTCGTGCAATTTAATCGAAATCCGATGTTTCAATTCATACGCATTAGGCAAAACAACGTAGGTAAGTTATCTTCAGAATACGACGATTATTCGTGTCTTCCTTTCGCCATTGCTTTCTATTTTCTACTAGAGAAGATTACGTAGAGACGGGGCGATTTTTATTTTGGGCTCGGATGGAATGACGAACTTACATGGATATCGTGTGTCAATTGGATTTTGTGTGGGATAGAGAGAGGGAAAATTTGAAGGAAGGTTCGAGAACAGGGTAGCAAGATCTTCAGAAGTTAAACGTTTCTTTGACTGTCTTTTTTTTTGAGGCAACGTGTGACAGTGTTTCATAATTGGATTCTCAGGGGGACCGAAGGAAGTAAAATTGTAGAAGGCAAGCTATAGGTGCCGCTAAGAAGATCTTAAAACACGAAGTTCAGATCTTCCTTTCGTTTTAATACTTTTGCGAAAGTAGTATAATTAGATTTCTTAGGGAAATGAAGAAAGAAGAAGTTAGGAGGATCTTCGAACTGGAGAAAATTTCGTAGATATTTGAGCTATATGTAGTGAACAATGTTTTCGAAGAAATATTTTAAAATTAAATTTCTGGAGGAAATAAAAATAGGAAGATTAGATGTAGATGAAGTTTTAGAATAGTAGAAAGTTTTACAAGTTTTGAAGTTTTCTTCGTTTTATTTTTAAACGAAGATTTTATTTTCTAATTTTATCGATACAGATAAAATCTCATTTTAAAGATATAATGAGCATTAATGAAGATTATGGATATTGAAGGTTCGAAACGTTCTAATTAATAGAACTTTCGCAACAAAGTGTAGACGTTATCAGGCGAAGCTCGAGCTACGATTGAGAAATACCAACGACATTGGCCTCTGCGTTCTGAACTAATAAGCGTGTTAAGAAGCCATCACTTCCGGCCACTTCGATTAAAAACATCCATTGTTAGCTGACGAGTCATGTGCGATATTCGAACGAAGACAAAAAGAATAAAATAGGGCACGTCAAATAGCTATTTTTATTACAGGACGATTTATCGCTTGCAATGCAATGAAAAATCCAATACATAACTATCAATGTATTCTTTTATCAACTAATCTACAGCACACAAAAAAATCTAATCTTCCTGACATCATCGTTCTTACAGCCGTCCTTTTTATTGTCATTACGTAACCTCATTCGAATGGAATTATATGCGGGTGGCGATAATAACAATGAGATGCAGAACCACCGAGTTTCCTTGACATCGAGGTTAAAAGTTAACTTCACGCATGAAACATAACTTCCTTATTTTCGTCATTGCAACATTATTCTATTACGAACTTACGATTTTAAGCTACTTAAGACGTCAAATTCTCAATTTTAATCGTATTAAAAGAAAAGAAAAAAAGGAAAAAAGAATGTAATAATATATTGATTAAATTTTAATAAATATTAAACCCGATAAAATTTGTGGAAGCAAAAGCTAGAAGTATATACTTTCCGTTCAAAAGGTTTCACAAAGTTTTTGTTAAACGTGCGTTGTAAGATCTGACATAAAATTTTGTCTATTTCAATAGATAAGAAAGAGTTGTGGATTGACGCGCAACACAGTACCAATGGACAAATGTTACGACTTACGTATAATTCAGTACAAAGTGAAAATCGCGCAACTTTATGTTCCATCCTAAATTGTAAATGTGTAAAAAGTTGAAGGTAGTCTGCGCGTTCGTGAGGAAATGAATAGGCGAGAAATGGTACAGAGAGCTAACGGGGACGCGTAACACGCAGGGCGAGCCTTTGCGGCTTCTACCAGCGAGATATTCCCGATAACAACGGCTCGTAAAACGCGATTTTCCGATCGGCGGCCACGATTTTGAGTGACGACGGTGAAAATTGTCGACCGTCCCTAATGCGAATCGCGACTCTCCAGCCAGATCAACGATGATTAACGACGGCCGTGTTCATTCTCTTGCCTTTTCTTTTTCTTTTCTAACTAGCCAGTGGCCCGTTTAACAGCTATAAAACGAGAAACGAACGATCGTACGCACACGGGGAAGTTTTACTGATTGTAAGGCGGCTTCGTTTATCGCGAAAGCGTTAAACTAACGTCACCATACTCCGTTTTATGAGCGGAAACGTCCTAATAGCTTCGTGAAAAAGGAAATTGAAATTGCAATTCACTGACAAGAATACTTTTGATCCTGCTATACGCTCTTTGAATCGTTGTCGATAGTTCATTATGCTTGTAAATAAAATGGAAGAATTATTATTGATATCTGTGATTTCGTATTTCCACTTTGGAATTATCATATTTGTATCTTTGTGAGAATATCTTTCCAATTACAATAGAAGCCTTTTGTTTTTTTAATAGCAATCGATATATACGAAACAAATTCTTCGCAAGGTAGAATCAAGTTAGAATGACTACGATTTCTTTACGAGTTAAAGACACCACATGAGGAATTCTCGGACAAGGAAGGAATTCATGAAAGCTCTGGCGATGGTCGCGAATGACAAGTAGATTCTGAACTAAAAGTCACGATGACGTGGAATAATCCACGACTAAACTCTACCTCCTCTTCGTCCTTGCCGTATAGAAAGTATAAGTACACTTTCGAAAAATTCAATTGAATTCTTTGAATTCTTCCTTGAGAAAATCGATTTCTATCTCTCAAATTTATCTTCAATGCTATTTCTATTAAATCACAGGCAATGGTTACACGCCAATATTTTTATTAAATCATAAATGTCGTTAATTATTCGCCAATATTGTTATTAGGTCGATCCACGTACAAACTAAAATTATCAAACTCGTGTTCATAAATCTCGATCTTATCTCATCAGAGCTGCGGTGTAAGCTATAGTACGCACGTGAGTTGGATATTTGCCAGGTGAATCGGCGTCCGTAGTTTGCAGAAGCCACTGTACCACCATGATCGTTAATTTGTTCGGCGACACGCGAGATCGAGCAACAAACACGATCGACACTGATCACAGGATTGCCGACGAGGCGATGCACTGCTGCCTTCGAATGTTGAACACCAGCGGATAGTCTGCAACGTGGATGCACCTGTAATCAACGCGCATGTTGCAGCAACGTACAGCGTGTTTTGTAAATGTTTCAATGAAACTTTGTAGCTTAAGTGCCGTATTCCGTCAATGAGCCGAGTTTAATGAATCGTTTGATATTTCTCAAGTGATATCTTAATAGAATTATAATCGAAGTTTAAATGGAATTCTACGCGTGATACTGTGAAGTGCATATCACTTGACTACTTCAATTAATTAGATTGTGCTCTTAGTATTGTCGGTATTTATAGAAATTCTTCATTGACTCCGTCATTGAGTATTATCTAGTGATACTCAACATCTCGTTATGGGAATAAATAGTAGAAAAACTTGTCACTTTGATCAGTTTAATATTTCTAGCGTTAATTGGTATAGTGTAACCCATTTTCTCTCGATAATGAATCAAATGATTATCTTCGTTTTCCCTGCACCCCACTGCAAATATTTCAAGTTTTAGTAATTGCAAAAGCAAAAGATGTAAAACTTGTTATTTTAACAGATTCGATAATTCCACTAGCGTTAACTGAGCGAAGATAGCTCATATATCTAAACTTTATCTTGTTAGATAAACCAGTACAAGTCAACAAGAAATAAACCTATATACACATATTCATCATCCACCACCTTTTTACTATATTACCAATAAAAACCTGCTCTACATACAACCATGCAGAACACTTCCAACTTACCTCTTCATTATATCTCCTTTCAATCAATTTCTTCAATAAAAACAAATCGATCAAACGAAAGCAACTGGCTATGACATAAAAAAAAAAAAAAAAAAATAGTAAAGGATAAAAAATAAATATAGAAAAGGAAGGAACTACACATTAAGCACACGGAGGATAAAACAGCTCTGCACGTTGCTCGCTGACGCTGTACCTGTTCTTGCGCTTAACCTAGACCTCTTCCCCGCGCAGTTTTGTAATAATCTTGCTAGACGACGGGGACTGGTCCTGGATGAAAAATGAACGGAACGGATCAGCGTGCTTTTCTTTTCCAGAGGCGAGCGGGGAGCACGTCATTAAAAGGTGCCCCGTCGACGGTCATCTCTTCGCGATGCACCGCAGGCTACCGGTCGCCAGTATGCAAACATCGACTTCTTTTCGAGTTCCACCTATGTCGCACGTTCTCCACCGTATTAAGTAGCGATGAGATCTGAAACATTTTGAATCCTATCTGGTATACATAGAAAGGTAGAGTTATTCGAGTCACCTAAGCTTCAATATCTGAAAATTCAATTTTTATACGAAATAATCAAAGTCGTTGTATGTTATGAGACACCATTAGTCTCGAATATAATAAAGAAAGAATGAGAAAATGTCATGCGCTTTACATCCAGCATAAAAATATTACAAAAAACAAAAAAGTGGTACGAATAATCGTATGGCAGGATCTTCTGCAAACTCTTCATATGTATATAATACCATCTCGTTGACTGAAATAAGGTTACCATAGAATTATTTAGATTTGATTACTCTGTTCAAAACCGAACTTTAAGATGTTGAAGCTTACGTGACTCAAATAACTCTACTTTGTTATATTTCTTGCGAGTTGATACCGTGCAGCCTTGAACGAAGTTCTAGATCCTTATAAACCCCATTACGTTTCTAATTGCTTGTTACGGTCATCAAAAGCTGTAATCTTTAATTTATGACCGATTTTGCAAATTCACTGTATCGCTTCCACCTACCGTGAGTAGGTATCGTTTAATGTGTCCCTGACCGACCACCGATCTAGATAAGTGGCGATGAAAAATCGTGGCTGTTTAAAGGGTCCCGCTGAATCATCGATCGTTATCGTTTAGAACGTAATACGCAGATTATTCGCTTCGAGGAGGACTCGAAGCTGGTGGAATCCGCGGCGCCAGGAATGTCGCTGCACCGGAATATACATGACGCTGGCGGTTACAACGATTAGTAAGCACAAGGTTCATGCAGCAATTAAAGATACTTTTCTTGTGAACCGGGTGTCGTGAATATGTAAATGCTAAGGTATATTGGCCTTCGTGTGTATTTCTTAAGTTTTTAAGAGGCAGAACTTAAAGGATGCAACTTAACATAAATAGCGTTTAAACATCTTAAATCTTGTTCGGGTTAATTCATTTACTGGAATTCAAGTAATTTGACTATGTAATGAGAAGAGAGCTAGAAATTTGGAAGATTATTTCAAGTATAGTAAATAACAGGTTCACACTGGTGAAGTGTCTTCTTCCTATTCTCATCTTCTTATTAAATACAACATGATTTGTTCTGACTATTTAATCTAGCATAACTACATTAACCAAATATTTACTTGTGATAGTAAATTACTGAATTAAAATTAATGTAAATTATTCTAAAATTAATTGGTCTAAGTTTTCTTAGATTTCTTGCTTCTCTTAGTAGACTTGGTGCTCGAAGCAGCTACAGGCTTCGTACTAGCTATATATCCTTTTCGAGCTTCGTACACGTCTTCCAACATTCCTCTTCTATCAAAAAATGCATCTATATATCTTCCATACAATGTTTCGTATTGGTACTTCTGTCTTTTATATAGCTTGTTCAGATCTTCGAGAAAATACGCGTAGTCTTCCTGAGCGTACAAGATATTCATTATACGAATATTTCGCATCATTTCTTCATCCGACTCCATCTTTACCCATGCTTCGTCCTCCTCGTCCTCTTTGACCTCGTAGATAGTCAAATCCAAGGGTGGAAGTCTACGAAGGGACGGAGGTGGCTTCAACGTCCTCTTCTCCAAATGAGCCATTGAAATCCTGGATGTCTCGATGTGCGACAAACGATGGCTCTCCCTTTTCGTCAACGATTTCTCGGAATGACTCGAAGGTTTCTTTTCGAACGAATCCGCTGAGCATTTCGACTTGATCTCGTGTTTCTTTATGAAAGCTTCACGGAGTTCTCTACCACGCTGCAAGCTGTCAGGATTCTCTTTCGCCCAGGCTTCCTTCATCCTCGCTATCTCCCTTTCCTTCGTCCTATCTTGGGATATCTATTGATCGGAAATATAATCGTCATAGATGATTTATAATGTAACCATATTATAAATACACATATACATTCTCATAAATTTAGCACACATAGGAGAACTTAAGTTTTGAAAAATCATTAGAAAGTTATTAAAGTGTTTAAGAATTATTATTTAATTTGAAGTTAAGCTATAAATCTTGAAGAACTATTATCTGATTTAAAACATATGCAATAAAGATAAACAGTGGCTACATATATGAAATGTTTGTAAAATCTTAAAACGTTGTGTAAGTATGGTATATACCTTTAATCCGCTTCCAGAATCAGTAACTACTTGAAGAATCCAATAAGGCGACTCGACAGCCGGAACACTTTCAACAGACTGCTTCGAAACTCTCCTCGACCTTAACGACTCACTCTTTGACAGTCTTCCTGTATTCGAAAAAGGTGGTAGTTTCTTTTTAATAACAGAGCCTGTCGGTTTCACTTTAAATTCTGACACAAGACTCCATTCTGTATCAGTCAATGGCCAGCTGTTTCCAAGCACTGACGCTTCTACGTGATAAATCGTGTGAGCTATCACATCATCCTTACTTCTACTTTCGTTGCTATCAACTTTCTCTTCGCCAGAATTCTCTTCATCGATGTTATCAGAATTATCCCTTTCAAGTGTAATTTCAGTAGAACTTCTTCGAAATTCCAAATACACCATCGGCAAAATAACTACACAAGTACCTTTTATTTGCGACAACACTTGACCTTCCTCATCGATGACTCTCAATCTCATTCTTACTTTCTCATACGATACTCTTAATCTAAACGAGACCAAACTAGGTTTCACCACTCGAACGATCCACTTGGAAATATAATTTCTCGAATTAGGAATATAACTGTTGGATAATTCTTCTATAGTTAATATAGGAGGCATGTTAATCGTGAGAAACGATACTTCGTCAATTAGAAAATAAAACACAGGTTGTCCTTTCATTGTAATTATATTTAAGGACCAAGGTAACTCTTTCAACGTTTGATCTTCGCTCCAACCATAGCAGAAGATAGTGTAACCTAGTTTCGTATGCTGGTACCGAGTTGGAACCACATTGTTTACCACTCGTTGTATTTCTTCACCTGTCTCATTTTTAAACACGCGTACACTATACTTTGGTAGGTTAACAAATAAATCTATACTGGCAAACACTGTCTCTGAGGGTTGAGGATTCACCACGAGTCTTATAATAGGGAGCCATTGGTTTGGCGTGATATTTGTCACCGTCCCTTTCAATTCTTGCGCTTGCAAGGTGTACTCGAAGTCTTTAGAACAATAGTAAATGTCACGTAATTTATCATGATGCTTTAATATATTCCTCAGTACCTGATTAGCTAAGGATTCTCGCTTATTATAATTATACAATTCTGCAACTTTCAATAGATTCTGTAAAACTTGATTATGCTGTTCGTGACGAGGATTATGTATTTTCAAATATCTCCTAATGGTAATCGTTTTGAAAAACGCTTGAATAACAGCTGCAGCCTTATTTTGTACAATAATTTTTTCCGTGGGATGCTGACTAGCGTATCTTCTATTCTCAATCAAGCTTCTCGTCTTGTTCAGCAAGTTCTTCAACACGATCGTTGCGTTTTTGAAGCATTCTAAGCCAACAGTATGATTCAGAAAAAATATTCTCAGAGCTCGTAAAACACCTGGAACCTCGTCTTCAGGCATGATTTTTCTAATTAATTGTACTTGTTCCTCGATAAAGTATTCGTGTATCTGATTATAGAACAACTTGTCCCTCATCTCTCGATCTTCAACCGGTGGCAAGTAGCTTTTGTAGTAAATCTTCAAGGCTTCCGAGTATCTTTCAGTGCCAAACGCTTGATAGACGCTACAGACGGAGTTGCTGATGTGCCTCGCCATCTGATCGACCGTTTCAGATTCTGTGCACATTAGTTGATACATCCTTCGCCTGTCCCCCACGTGGAAAACCGTATCCGATGAGATAGATATAAGGCAATTGGATTCTGAGTGACAGTAAACTCGTAAAAGGTGTCTCCCTCGATCTATTTCCATCACGGTTGATTTTGTGCCAGCAGTTAAAACGGAGACGAAGAAGATGGATTTTTCTGGCTTACGAAACCAACAATGCTCTTCTATACTTAGACAATCTTTATTTCCCTTTAATTTGGTTCTGGGAATTGAAGTTTCATCGTCGGCGTCTTCGACAATTTCGATGGAAACTTGGAACGTTGCAAAGTCGATGAGAAAGAATTTCTCTTCCAACGAATCGGTGAAGACATATAGCGGCTCGTTTCTGGTTTTTGACATTTTTTGAGGCCAACTATAAGTGTCGATGAATTCAGAGTTTTTAAACGTTGTTTTAGACGGTGAACTTCTCCTGCTACCTTTCTTACTCTCTTTTTTAGTTTCAGATTTTTCATCGTTTGGTTGTTTCGGTGCAAATCGATCTGACAGTTTCATACTGTATTGAAAGTAATCTAGTTTATAGAAAAAATGTACGTCTTTCACGTAGGGTTCCATTTTGTTAAAATCTGCCCAGAAGCTGATGTCCTCTGAAAAATCTGGCGAAATTTTCTTCTCCTCCTTCGACATTTCACGAGCCCTATCTTTCTGACTTGTTTCGTCTGTTTTCGACTTATCATTGACAGTTTCATCTTGAAGATCTTTCTCTGTAGTTGTCGTAATGTATTTGTTCATCACGCTATCCTCGCATTTCCTCAAAGGGCTGACTATTTTCAGGGATCGAATCGGTACGAAATATTCAACTGGATCGATTATTCCTTCGTTGATCGCCCATTTTAACCAACGATAAAATTTCCATCTTGCTAACGGAGGCTTCACCTATTATTTATATCATTTATTTTTTTCATTTATTTCGATATCCTATCATGGGCGAAAGTTTACCGCAATATATCTGGTTTAAATTAAAAAATTAATACAGTTAAACAAACGGAATAGAATGTCTTATTGTTATTCAATCATAAAAAGTAATCATTTTTAGAGAAATCATTATTTTCAGTGGTTACGAATTATAACATTGCTACAATATTACACAGCACGATAATATTAAAATAAAATTCAAATGGGATAAAATTTCACTCACGATCGTGTACACAATATTCGCTGTACTAAGTTCCAAAAATTATTTAACATACATCTTTGGGATCCAAAGGAATATCGCGTGACTGAGCTACATAAATAAAATGGCCCCAACATGGTGCTATTTCCGGCACAATTTCTGAAGATACTTCGTTCATGTCTTTCAAACCGAGAAACAGAGTAACTGGTTGTGGCTTAATCAAAGCGCTGAGCTTCTGATTATTTTTCGATTTTCTCGATCGATCGGTTTTCTTGGACTTTTTCGTATCAGCAGTGTTGATGGATCTTCTCGTAAGATTCGTATCCTTGGATTTTTTCGTCCTCGTCGTTTCCCTAGACTTTCTCTCCTCTTTACTTTTCTTAGACCTCGAAGCTTCTATTTACAAAGCGTTAAAACTATATACGGATTGTAAGAATGATAAATACAGGAGACACGCGACTAACCCTGACTTTCCTGCTCCGTAACTTCCGCTTCCCATTCGAAATGGTCTGCGTACTGTCTCAAAAAATCCCATTTATCTTGGGGTGAGAGATACTCCACTTCTAATCGCAAACAAACCCATCCTGCATTTAATTGAAGAGAAACAATATATAATAGAGGAAGAGAAATATACTTTTATGTCTCTAATTAAATAGATATTTTACATGTTTCTTACATATTTTGAATATTTCTGCACTTTTAAATTTTCCATAAGTGCATAAATATACCATAGTACCAAATATACCATAGATGCATAAATTAAATAGTTTAGTTATTACATTACCTGTTAAACACGTGACAGGATGGAAATCTACGATCTCGTAATAGTCTGTCCAGGTCAAAGAGCACAATTTCAATATGGCCTTTGAAAGAAGCATGGGCCATAATTCAAAATTATTAGTAGTTCGAGGTAAAAGTGGTACTTTCTCTTCATTCACTGGTATCATATCATCCACGAGAATCCGGCGCCAAGCTCCCAAGAAATATAATCTTACGACGTATTTGCCTTCGACGTAATAGAAATTTTTCAAAAATCTTTATACACAGGAATAAAGTTTCTTCACGAAGGAAAAATATAATTTTCATGGAATGGGACACTAAATCCTAAGAAATTAAAAAACCCCTTCGAAACGCACAAGGTATCGTATTCGCGAATCTAAGAAATTAGGTTTCAAGAAATCTCTAAGCGTATCAAAATATAATATATAATAAGAGATCTCTAGATCTTCTTTACTCAGACTCAGGATATACGCATTAACGAACATCACGCGTTAGAAAGCCAACAAGCTGTCTCGTTAATGACGATAAAATGGTAATAGTAGACGCTGGAGTGTTCTAATTTATTTGGAGAGGTAAGGAACGAGCAACATTCCCGATGATCGATTTAATTAAATCGCAACGCATCGCGGATAATTTGCGTCTGATGTAAAAAAATGAAATAAAGAAATGGATGATTAATAAAATGTTGAGAGTATACCGTTTGGATTTATAACGGGCCGATGTAGCACACCCTTGCCGGCCTTGTTCATCGAATACACATTCATCCAGCCCTGCCAAGATTGGTACCGACCATTCCAAATAAAATTGCTGCTCTCGCTACTAATTTCCAATCCATCTCGACCGCAGTACTGGAGATTTATTAGCGCGGAAATGAACCACCGTGCGAACTGAAAGTCGTCCCTTCATTGAACCACGTTCAATTGCGAGCAGGTTGCTTCTTGATCGGTGTGTACGCTCCGATCAATTGTGACGCGATCCCGAACAATCGTGGATTGCTTTGCGACTCTTTCTGAATGGACACTTTACTTTTTAATTAGTAATTTTTTCTTTCCTGTTGTTTAATATTTCGAAGTCGCTCAGAAACCAAGCTGATCAATCCGATAAATTAAAATACGTTATTTTTGGAAATATTCTAGCATGCATCCAATTCAAACCGCAAGTAGGGATGAAAATGATAATACTTTGAAAGATTTTGTTAGAAAGTGCGGGCATATCTGAATTAATATAGATTACCTGACTGTGTAATAAGTGTTTGTTATTCGCGATATAGTCTGGACTCTTTGAATTAGCGACAAATACTGTCAGTTGTCCCTAAATTCAAGTTATACAATTATAAATAAGTTAAGTAAAGTTGATTTTTTAGACAATCACATGAATAGAAATTAATTTTTTAAGGGAGCGTACATACATTTAGATTGTCTAAATTCTTTGCTCTTATCCACTTACGAGGTACTAAAGATGGGGGTAATTGAACGAGCTGTGTGTCGAGAAACAAACCATCCGGTCCATCTAGAATCAGTATAAAATTGCAATGAACAAAATTATGAAAAAACAATTTTTCTTATTAATTACTTTTGGGATGAGCCCAATTTTCCTTGTTTAACGCTGCATCGGACCATTCTGGCCACAACGTTGAATCATCTGTGGAAGAAGCTTCAAATACAGATTCTGAAGGCTTTTTGGACATTACAGACATATTTGAAACATCTTTCTTTTAGTAAAAGACGATCGTCCTTATGTGAAAAATAAAAATGTTCATTGAGAACAAACAATAATTAAATATTCAAATTTGTGGAAAAAGTATATATATATATATTTATTGAATCTCTATATTATACATAACTATATGAGAGTGAGATGTAAATCTACGTCAAAGACAGACTCCATAAAAAAATAGTACAATTTAAAGAAACTATATTATCTCATTAGTACCTAGTCCGCTATGATGCCATCGCGAACCTTAAGAAACTAAATGTATTAAAAATATTGAATGTACTACAAATGTAACATCTGCAAAAAAATAGTATTACTGATCTTTCGTTATTATATAAACTCAATAACGAATCAATAGTTACTTCGATTCTTTCAATGATAACAGTTATGAACGATGAGCTTGTACGTTTACACCATTAAAACGAATTTCTTCTTTTTTTCTTTTTTTTTTTTTTTTTTGTTCTTTAACTCACTTTTCGTTTCAAGTTCATATAGTTACACAATTTTCTTAACAACAAGAAAAATAATACTATAATTCATACATACAGGAATTACAATTAGTTCTCGTCCTTCCTTTTACATGACACTAATAATTTTCTTCTCCAACAATACTCGAACATAGTTTTATAGTCGCTTGACCAGGCTCGGCTTAATTTTATATTCGCTTTCATAGTTAAGTTTAGATTTTAGTACACATGTATAATAAGTAGGCATGAAACGGTTTAGCCTCAAAGTACACATACACGCATAGTAGGTCGATAGAATTACATAAACTTATTAAGGCATTGTTCCAATCTTCTCCTTGTTTTCTCCTCTAGATCCTTGAAGCGTTTTATTTCTAATAATCTTCCTACCGCATATCCAGAAACAAACAACGCGTAGGATTTACATTAGGTTATTTATCGGTAAGATATCTTTAAAGGTTATAAATATAATATGGAATATTTAATGGAATGTTCAATACGTTCCTCTTTTAATAAATGTATTATCCAAGTATTTGTCTTTTCAAAGTTCTTAGAACACAACGAGATCAGGATGATACAGTGGATCGTATCAAATTGTAAGTTTGAGAATCCTTATAAATTGAATTCTCTTATGCATAATTAAGTCTGTTTGAAAGTTTTAAGATGGAATATCCATATAGAGTTTTGTAGTTAGGTACTATTGGAATTAAAGATGATCATGGTCGATCCAGTCTATCCACAGATACACCATTAACACTCCATCTAATTGGAATGTGCAGAGTATAGATGAAAGACGGAAGCTGGTTACAACATCATATAATTAATAGAAGTGGTAACATTGGTTATAAATTATTATAATTATACGTGTTACAAACTTCGATTAATTCACATGCATTTATCAATATATAATAGGGAAAACAGTGAATACAGAAAAATAGACAAACAACGAAGACCAACAATTTCTTCTTTCTTTTTTATACTATATATTCAGATTCCAACAGATCAATTCTTTTTGGCACCAATTTTATCACGTAGTACCTCGCAATTCACGAAAATAATTGATATCTAATTATACAATACTGAATATGGAAAAAATAATGCCAGGATTGATAAATCTTCATCGTTCCGTGCTCATGACTAACATTTTAAGTTCTTTGAAGAAATGCATGACTCAAACACTCAACCTGGCAGTGTTTATAATGTTATCAATTTAATTTTTTTATCGTGAATTATTTAGTCACTTTCTAATCGCAGCTAAAAAACAAATACTCTTGCATCTCAAAAATATTAATACAAAGTTATTTTCTATTTAATGTCGTGCAACATTTCCTGATTGGTTACACGAACAACATAGGTTCGTATATACAGAATTTGGCACCATACTATGGATACTCAAGCAGCTAAAAAAAGTCTTTTCAGCTTAGCAAAATCAGTATGCTATGATCGTAACAATACGGTATCGTTACGTTGTTCTACGTATAAAGTGAAGAACCAATGTCAGTGGACGGTATAATAGTACCTTGCAGTTTCCTAAAGTCTGAATCATACTTGTACAATGATTTCATAGGCTATGAGCGGAATCCATAAATTAAGCATTGATTGTTTCGTAAATCATAAAAGAAGACAACGAGAAATTGCGTGGAACGAATCGTAGAATTTCAAGCAGGTTCATTACCATGAGATTTCCCACAATTATATATATTAATGCTTTAACAGGTTTTGCCAGGACCAGAGGCTCTTTGATCTTCCATTCGTCCGGCCTGAAGTCTTTGTATTAAAGCGAAAAGATCCTCCTCAGGCACTGTCGACCCTGCTTGAGTAGTCCCATTAGATCTTTGGTTGTGTTCCTCTTCAGCATCGTGCACCGTTGATGCTGCTGGTAAAGGGCTCCGCTGATCTTCTAAACGCGAACCCTATATACGCAATTTATTTAACATTTGATCTGACGAGTTTAATAGAAAAAAAGTACATGAGTGTGTGATATGTACCTGGCACCTAACCAACATCTCGATAAAGGAATCGTCGGAATCTTGATTACTGTTTAGGCCAGGTAAGTAAGGCAGCGTCACTCGTTGCTCATCCATTCTTTTACTTTGCATTCCAGCAATCAGTTCTAGTAAATCTTCTCCATCCCTGAAAATAAAATCAATGTATTTTAATACATACTATTAGTAAATAAAATAATGATTTTTGCAAAAGAGACGTACTTATCTTCCGACTCGCAAACCTCAGGTGTTATCGTTCTAAACTTCGGATTGCGATTTATATTCAATGCACAACGTTGATCATCCATTCTACCAGATTGAAAACGAGATAGAAGATCAAAGAAACTATCTTCTTCTTTTTGAGTAAGTTGTGGTGTTGTGTTATTACTTTTATCTATTTGAGATTCAGCTTGCTCTTTTAGTTTTGCGTCCGGTGTGAGCTAAATAAAAATGATAATTTCGTTAGAAATCTCCAACTCAATATTGTAAAATAAAATTATATTAAATAATCAAATTACCTTAATGAGATCGAGATTATCCATGCTTTGTCGTCTAAGCCTATATCTACATGGTGAAGATATATTAACATTTGCACCAGTATTGGTCGATAGTTTTTGTGCAATATTTTCTTTATTGTTCTCTTGCTGCCCTTTTTCCAAACCCAGAATCTTTTGTAAATCATCAACATTCATTTGTGCAGTAGCTTGTCCCATTGGATCTTCCAATTCTTTGGAAATGGTTAGATGTAGATTGGCATAATGTAATGCTTTTTCATGGTTACCCATTGCAGCATATGCGTTTCCCAAAGACCAGCAGGCACGGCCTTCACCTACACGATCTTTAAGCTGTTGTGCTATTTCAAGGTGCCACAAATGGTATTCTATTGCAGTTGGATAATCTCGCAATAGAGTATACGTATTTCCTAGGGAATAGCATGCCTGTGCTTCTACTTCTCTATCTCCTAACTCTTGTGCAAGGACGAGAGTTCTCCTAGAGTAGAGTAATTAATGTTTATCTACATATTGATTTATTGCTTTGAAGAGAAAATGTAATCTAAATACATACTTATAATGTTGTGCAGCTTTCTCAAATTCACCAAGAAATATATGTGAATTTCCTAGATTACTGTTTGCCCTCCTCTCAGCAGCTTTATCACCGAATTCTCTGGCAATCTTTAATCTTTCATTGTGATAATAAATTGCTTGTTGAAAATCGCCAAGAAGATAAAATGTATTTCCTAAATTTCCACAAGCTCTACCTTGAGCAGCAGAATCTTCCAATTCCTTCATTAATTCTAAGTTTTCTCTATAAAAGGAATTTATATGATTTATGTGTATAAGTCTATATTCCAGCTTAAGACCTTCAATTTTCTTACTCATAATAGTGTACAGCTTGTTGTAAACATTGTCTGACATCCTCAGAAAATTCCCCAGGATCTTGATGACCTACTCTACCCGCCTGTTTACCTTTAGCATGATAGACATTCCCCAAATTGTATAAAGCTCTTCCTTCGCTTAGCTATGTAAGAAATTATTGTTTTTAATAACTAATAGGAACCAAATATGATTTTTTGATCATATACACACCTTGTCTCCAATTTCTCTTGAAATTTCCAAGTGTCTCTTGCAACAAATCATAGCCTCGTCAAACTTTCCCATGACTTTCAATGTATTTCCCAAGTTTCCACTAGACTTTGCTTCTCCTAATTTGTCTCCCATGTTACGTGCTAATGTCAAATCCAATTTATGATATTGCATTGCTTTCACATAGTCTCCAAGGTAAAAATAAGCATTTCCTAATTGGCTGTAAATTGCACTTAAGATCCTTAAGTCATCTGTACCAGCTTGAATTGCAGCTTGAAAGAATGCTACCCCAGATTTACAATCTCCAGCCTTACACAGACGTTCACCCTCAAGCGCCAATTCAAGGCACATATTCCACCTTTCACTATTCTGTCAAATGTAAAAAATTTCATCCATCATATACTTGTTTATCATTCCTCCAATTTGTGTTTTCATTACTTCAAATATATTAGAAACATATGTCAATTTAGCAGGAAGGATAATAACATAATTTCTAATGCATAATTACAATGTGAAAAAAGAAAAGTAGAAAAGAAAGGAAAGAATATTGGAATGATCATGGGAGTGGCTGATCATGCAATTGCAATAAATTGATTAGAGATAGAGTATTTATACTGAAAGCTTAAATTTATTCTTATTAGTTATTTAAGACGGATAATAAATTCATAGAATGTTTACATAATCGTAAAGATAATTAATTCATTAATTGATAGGTATATATGACAACTTGAGTAAGTACTTATACATAATATCCACCACTTCTTTATTTTTGGCGTGATATATTTTTTGTTGTTTGTAGAAAGCTTCAAGAAATTATATGCTACTAATAAATAGTAAAAAGTGAAACGAATAAAAGCGAATTAATCGTGCACAGTAACGAGATGATAGACCAGTATGAGTCACGCGATTCATGTAAAAGCGTATTAATTAGTATGGTTCACTTACTTGCCCTTCTGATGTTAAATTTTCCGCACTCGCACTCAGAGACATTGTGCTCCCTTTCGTTTTCGTTCTCCCCTTGTAAATTAACAATCGATCCTTGAAGTTCCACGACCGTAAATAACAGCGAGTCTTACGTACGCGGTAAGCGATTATTCGGGTTACGACAGTAATTCGACGTGCACAATTTCTCACGCATCGTGCTATTGCTGTTTTTGATACTGCGATTTTACTATTTCTTTGCAATAATCACATTCGCGTGCTTCTCGCGAGTAAAACGCGCATCACTTTTCCCTCCAACCCCGTAACCACTCGCCGCAGTTTCCAAATGCAACTGACCGAAAATTGAGCGTCCAAACAAATGGCGCTGGATCTATGTCCCTGGTGCAACGTCCAATCGCGTTCCATTTGGTAACAAAACAAAATTCTCTAAGATGCAACACATGGTATCAGAGATTACTCACACCCATAGTTCTAGTTGTTTCACAGTACATTACGGTGCTGCACCATGCGGCCAAGTGCTGAGTTTAATTGACATTAGTATGTACAAGAAAATTAGGGATCTGCTCTCTTTAGTTGGAACTTAGCATATATAGTTTGTTGTCTCGGCTACGTACAATTGAAATACTATACAATTGAATATGCGGCTCTAGAATTTAACCTATTATAATATAAGATATCCACGCTAGAGGGCACAACAGGCCTACACCAATTCACAATATATACACCGATTTTGGACTCAACCGCAAATGTGTAATCGCACACGATGTGTCTCATGTGTACATCTTCTCGTTCATGCTACTCATCTTTGATATTCTGAAGTTCTCTTCGTATTTACAGTGTTCGATCGGTAGAGTTTGACAGAACATGGAGTTCATATATGATTCTGTTTTTGTTGAATGATGTTTAAGTCGGTAAACGGAGAAGTAAATCTGTGAGAAGTGAGTCGAGTCGCGCGGTGAACGGAACGATATTAAACGGTGAAGTGAAGGAGGAGAATCTTTTTGGGTCTGAGGAAGAGTTATTAATTTCGAATGGATACACAACCTCTCTACTGAATAGTTTTCATCTCACTGGGTTTACTTTGTCGTAAGATAGATATTTAACAATAATTGTAGCTTTTCCTCTTGTATTCCGTAACTTTATATCGCGTTCTTCTACCGTATAGAAAGTATTCGTTATATTAATAATGAGCGATGGTAAGAAAGTAGGTGAAAATTCCAGTACTGAGGTTGTTAACCAATTTCGAAGCTGTAGGGATCTTAGTGATATCGTGCCTCTGTATACGCAACGCGCGCTTTACTTAAAACCAGTCGCAAAGATAAATGTTTCTGTTAATCTTCCTCAACTAAAAGTAGCAGGTAAAACGGTCATGAATGATATGTATTTTATCTTCATCTGCATTTTTACTTATTGAGAAAGATCACATTTACGTTTTCGTTTAAACTTATGTTTGTCATTTCTTATTACTGAGAACTTTATCAAATGACTTTTTATTCATGTCAATCACTATTTATGTTATTAAAAACATATTTGTGCATATTTTAATCATGATTCTTCTAGGTTTATAAAATGAATTTAATAAACGCACCGATTAACTATGTTGAAATTTTGTGACAGGAAACAACTTTATTGTTTCAAATTCTATGTATATTTATAATTATATGTAATATTTTTAGCATAGTAGGTTTTTACAGAAAATTAACTGCGATATAAATAGGAAAGACAATATCAACATGGGAAGTAATGGAGAAGATCCGTGCCCTTATATTACCGGACCAGTTTGCATCTCTGAAAGTAGCCAAGAGTACATTGGAATTTATCAGATTGGAAGGAGATTTGCAAGACAGATGCAGACTACAGCGTGTGCTTGCAAGATTGGATTCCCAGCGTTTGAATTTGTCTGGATTCCCCAATGTGCTAAAAGTCCGTGCAGCAGAAACAAAGGATGATTTTCCAACGAGGCATAGTTGGAATTCTTATTTTAGAGATGCCAAGCATATGAATGAACTAAAACCTGGAGAAAGGCCTGATACTATACACATAACAGGCTTACCTGTTAAATGGTTCACTGAAGATGGTGCAACTATGCCCAGTGAATCCTTGATCAATAAGATCTTCAAGAAATGGGGAGTACTTAGAAGAATAGATGTACCTGCTGCTGATCCTTATAGGTCTAGAATGCGTCTTGGCACAAATATAAATAAGTTTAGTTATGAAGATGGCATATTTTTTGATGCGTATATTCAATATATTGAATATATGGATTTTGTTAGAGCTATGGATGCATTGCGTGGTATGAAACTTCTTAAAAAAGAAGAAGAAAAAGCATTTACAGCCTCTATTAAGGTGTGTTTGCAATGTAGGCATACATACATAAGTTGCATCAACTGTAATTATAAAATAAAAAAAGTCGTTTTTTATATTTGTTATTTTATATAGATTACTTTTGATAAAACAAAACACATGAGCGATAGTTCTGTTGCACATAGAGAATTTGAAAGAAAACGTCTTATAGCCCAGGATACATTAGCAGCAGAACGACTTCGTAGGAAAGAAGAAGCTGAAGAAAAACGTCGAGAAGAACTAAAGTAATTAGCAGTAATATTTATAGTGACGACTGTAAATAAAACATCATGTAACATTTCGTACATTATCTCCTCTAGGAAGAAAGAAGAAGCTGATGCAGTAGCTAAAGAAAATAGACGGAGAAAACGGGAAGAGAAACGAAAACGTAAAGCTATAACTATATTTCGAAAGAAGGAAGAGGATAAGGTGTCCATGAAGATTGCCAGAGAAGGCCAAAAATTAATAAAAGCACAAAGGCAACTTGAAAGCATTCGTTTGTTAGATGAATTATTTGACAGAATAAAGGTAAAATTCTGTGAAATTGTCATTATATCTTGGTAAGAATAAAATTGACTAAAATTAATTTTCCATATTAAGATAAAAGTAGAAAACAATGAGATTAAAATAGATGAATTCTCAAACGATGCAAAAAGGGAAGACAAGAGAAGTAATAAAGTAGCTGGTACCATTGAAATATTGAGTTCAGAAGAAGATTCTAAGGATGAAAAGAAAGATAAGAAAGTAAAAAAATCAAAGAAGAGAAAATCTAAGAAAGAAAAAAAGAAAAAGGTAACAAATGTATTTTTTATATTTCTATCGTTTTCTTCCTTTCTTTTTTTTAATTTTTATATTGAGCAATCTAATCTTTTTCAGAAGAAACGGAAGAAGGGTGGTAAGGATTCTGAAAATTCTGCAAGCCTAAGCGAGGAATCAGGCGCAGAAGAGCAAACAAAAAAATTAAAAAGTGTTCTGAATCAAAATGTTACATATCCATCATCGTCAACAGGTAAACACGAATAATAACAATAATCAATATGTGTCACCAAAAATACTAATTAATTGTATTTTTTCTTTCAGCACCGTCAACTTTAGAACCTCTTTCTTATCCCACCCTTTATCCACGTTTCCCACAACCGTGGTATTATGATGCGCCCCTGCCTGTGATTTACCCCAGTTTACCGAGAGGTATATCCAGAGGTGGTCGTTTTCCACGAGGACGGGGTAGGGGATTTTCATGGCGTAATGCTGGAAATCCTCATACGTTGCATACATTTAATCCTCATCTGTATAACGAACAGTACTACAAATACTTTGCTCATTTAGTAGGCCAGGACTATCATTCTTTCGACTACAGAAGCTCACGGTCACGTAGTCGTAAAAGATCGTTCAGCAGATCTAGATCGAGATCTAGATCAATATCGAGATCGAGGTCTAGATCGAGGTCAAAGTCACGATCGAGGTCAAGATCAAGATCAAGATCGAGGTCTTGCTCGAAATCGAGATCTATATCACGCGGCAAATCGAGGTCGAAATCACGTTCACAATCAAAATTGAGGTCTGGATCGAGATCTCGTAGTAGAAGACAAAGCAGAAGTAGATCCCGTTCGAAAAGGCGACGAGGAAGATCGAGATCAAGATCGAAATCCGACACTAGAATGAGGTCTCGATCGCGACGATCGAGATCTAAGAAAAAATCTCGTTCGAAGAGTCACTCTAATTCTCGAAACAACAGTAAACATCCTTATAGGCGCAGGCGAGAAAGATCAGTATCGAAGGTGAAAATTACAAGAGCTAAATCTCGTAGTACGTCGCCTAAAAGAAGATCGCGTAGTAGTACCTGGTCCATGCCTAAATCACCTGGCAGAAGAAGCTGTTCTTGGTCAAAAGGGGCAGAAGCTGTGAGCAATAAAATGGACACTGTTCAATCGACAAATATAATGGAGCAAGAAACTGCAAATAAAGGAGCGCCACAAACCTTTCATTTGGAAAATATAACTTCTGATTGACAAGAATCGAAGACCATTCTTCCACATTGTGTCTTCGATGCTCCAGCGTAAGGAAAGCGTATAGCTAACTCTTTGTACAAAATCTGTAAGAAATCCGTGAGTGCGTAATCCTAATTGTGTATATTCAAGTTTATAGTATTTCTTTGACAAAAGAGGATATATATTTTTATTCATGTGCTAGCTCTTCCTAGTTTTAAAGGATTCCATATATATAGCAATATATACGAGAGACGATATTTAAGTGCATCACTTATATATGTACGTGCAAAGTATTGTTAACGTTCTAATCCTATGGATGTTTGAATTTTGAATGTGTATTGTACATATATCATGAATGACAAAGATTGCTATAATATGCATTTTTATCTCAAGATTGAAAATAAACCTGTGACATCGACGTATTAAATATCTGTTGAACCATCCCAAGTGTAGTAGTACATTGATGTCTATTTTGGTAAATTGTTTATTGATCCAAATATATGTACATTTTGGAATACTCTTTATTGTTACGTAAACCAGACTTCATCTCTTTAGTTTCTTTTCGGAAAAAATACAGGGTGCATCAAAGTAAAAGACATTGAAATTCGACTTGCAAATTTTATTTGTTTTTCGGCATGAAAATGCATTGGTTCATAAACATTGTTAGTCATTATACTCCTATCCTTTCGTAAAGGATCGAAGATCGTTTTTTTTTTCTTAGCAGCGTTCTTCGGAGATACACGCTACGATTAGAGATTTATCGACTGGTGCTTCGCTTGATATTAATTAAATCGCCTATGATTAACAAAGATCATCGAAATTCATCGGTTTTATTTTCTTTCATTCTCTAACTTATTAGTGCCGTGATTAGCACCGCACGTGCGTATCCGCTCGACGTATCGCTTTCTCAAAACACGGTTTTTGTTCATTTCTTCATCTTTTTCTCTTTAAAAATATGTGCTACATTTTTTGTTTGTTTGTCTTCTCATCGCTATATTTAATTATATAATAATATGTATGTATATATATAATACATATATATATATACACCTTGCATCGCCACTCGTATGTTTCGGAATAATAACACCGGTTTGCTCTATTTTTCCTTTTTAGTTTTACAATCGATGCTCGACAATGATATTCAATCTTATGAAAGATTCTTCATCATTCGCTCGAATATCGTTCACTTTACAAGCGTGTTATGCCTTGTCTCTTTCCTTTCTTTACTCATTCAATGTTATTGGCATTACTCTTTTTACACTGGTTTCTCATTTTTTCCGCTTTTTTTTTCTTGTTTTCTTAAATCGTCTACCGCTACGGTATCTTCGGAATTGATTAGATATTGACTACTTTCAAGATTCGTTGCGTGGGAATTGTTTTTTTCTTTTTTAAATTTATTCGTTGCACGACGATAGCGTTCGTTCACTCTCGCATTAACAAGATCACATTGCAAATTTCCTTCGATTAGATAAAATTATAAATTCCTTCTTCCTATCTTTATTCTTGCTTACGATTCCCTTTGTAAAACGAACGCTATCATCCGTGTTCATTGGATCGGTGATCAGGGAAACGAGCTTGCTAGAATTGTACATGAAGTTATAAATATACAATACATTTAGCAATTAACAGAAGAATAATCGAGTCATATAAAAATAAAAACAGTGAACAGTAATAAATCGAATGAGTATCCAATTTCGCAGTCCAATCATAAAATTGCAAGGTAAATCTTTTTTACTTAAATATTATCACATAAATACATTTACCATTAATCACTGCAAAATTGAATTAAAATGTTTCGATTCTAGTGAACAAAATTCTACAGGATTCTAATTAGTCCTCGAATCACCAATCCAATATTTATCGAAATTAACTTTGCGTCATCGTACGCTTCACGCCTATGGAATACAGAGGTACCATATTTTTTTGTTCAATCATGGTTCCATTCACCACGGTGTTTACATTCTATATGTGAATCGTCCATTTTCCAATGGTAAAGCTTCTAAAGTTTATTCACGATCAATCATGGTACTAGGTATAAAGAATCCTATGAAACACAATAGGGCAATTGAACGTGGAAAAAACAAAGTTCGAAACGAAAGCCTAGATTTCTGTCCAACGTACAGGTGGTGCGGTTGTTTGTTTAATTTTTAATCGATTCTCATTCACTCGATAAACTTGATATTATAATTATATTTGGCTAAAAATTCACTGGCCCTTTCAAGTATCGTCGCTAATTTATTTTCTCTTCTAAAAAGTTTCTATCTAGTTTCACTTTTTATTCTCCTGCCGATTGTTCGCTTTTTTTCGTTTTTTCTTTTTTACAATCGATAGTTCAAGTAACAACGGTATTTTGTGAACGGTTTTCGATAGAAAATTAGCAAGAAATATAGATTTCTCTCAGTTCCTCTAAATTCAGTGGATACACTGAACGTTTGGGAAATGAACGACCCAAAGATTTACAATTTTTTCGCAGTTGAGCAAGCATCATGTGCTTTTTCATCGCCAGTAATCGTTCAGCAATGTACAAGTGCTAACGTGGCACCCTGTGGGTTACTCGTTCGTAATCTAGACCTCTTTCGATGGGCTGTCACACTGAAAGGACACACAGAAGATGCAGCCTGTACACGATAGGAGTTCTACTTTGAAAAGCTCCTCCTCATTCACGAGACCGGAAACCGTAAAAGCGATGTACGATATCTCTTCACGTGCTATCGAACATGAAAAGGATGATCGAGGAAGATTGGATGAACAAATTCTTATTTGTGCCATGAAAAATTTCGTATATAAATTTGTCTATTCTTAAGTTGAATTTTTTTTTTTTTTAATAAATTACAGCGTTTTTATGCTTTTTACAATATCTGTAAAAAAGAGAAAAGAATGTTTAAGTATCATTATTTTAGTTTCTCTAAATAGTTGTTGGAGTTTTATAAAATTCTTTCCAAAGTACGTGAAAAACTTTGCAGATTTTTATTCGATATTATATCGTGAAATTTGTACGCGTTGCAGCTACATACACTATTCCACGAATAGTTCACTAGCAAGTAGAATCTTACAAAGTAGCTTTATGTGTTTTCCATCTGATTGAATTTGCAACTGTCGCCAGAAACTGAGACCCTTTCGACGATTTGTTTCAACGATTTCCATGTTCCGTGCAGGTTGTCTGCGAACAAAACTCTCTGGACTTACGTAATCAATTGCAATGTCAACGGCACTCGCGATGGATTTATGTAGATGAAAGTAATCGAATCGTATCGTGAACAAAAATGTTGTACGCTGACTAGTCGTTATTAAATCATCGATCCAGCTGTTGTGGAACGAAGTTACTTTAGATGTTTCTGAAGACGTGAATAACGAGGTACGCCAAAGAATATTCTAAATTATGCAACATGGTTCGATAAGTTGTACGTAGCAAGCGAAACTTCCTGGCAATACTAATATTATTTGCTTGGAAAAAAGTAGAAAGTTTCCAAATATATTAAACTTTGTTCACTTCGCTTTGTATTATATTCTTTCTATTAACAATTTTTTAACTTTATTTTATTTGATATCTTTATAATGCAAAACGACTAGGAGAGCCACAATGACCCTTCCATTGTTTTTGTTTTACGTTAAAAACGAAAGTAAGTAAAGAAATATTGAATAAAGTCACAGATGATAGAATGAAATGACTGAAATTGATTACAAGTGACAAAGTTATTGTGAAGCTAGTTCATAAAATCGATTCGTTGTAAGCAATTGAGCGATAGTATAAACCTCTTTCAATGCACCACTCGTTCAACGCTCCATCTATTAATAATGTTCATTTGTTAGAGCTTAACGATGATCAACGTTGATCGTTTAGACTAAATAAAACTACTTCCATACGACTCATTTATCAATCATGACGAGACAAGTACTGAAACGTAATTTTCAGTAGTATGAGTCGACCATGTATCAGGCACAGATGCAACCAGACTGAATTCATTCGTATAAAGACTCGACGACACGATGATTATATGATAAATGAGCGCGATGACGTGTTAAGAACGATAATAACAATTTCGAGAAATAACAACAAGCGATTCTACCTTGCTTCATCTTGTGTGTCTCCTGTCAATGATAAATAGTAAGAAAAATGGAGAAATTGGGAGATAGAGAGAGCTCATTAAAAAAGACTGTTTCCCCTTAACTCGTGGTCGCTAAATCACCCTATATAGATTAATAGATAGTACATTACTTAGTAATTTTTTGGTCATTTTACGTAACAGTTAGACGGCGACAGCCCGCTAGTTAATTATTGGTAAAGATCTTAATAAAGTATTTGAGAGTTAAAACCGTTTAAACACTACCGTTATTCATCATAATAATCATAATAATCCGTAATAATCATAGTAATGATCCGTAATAATAATAACAATAATAAATGACCAATATGTAGTAATAACGTGGTAATTTTTGTATAAATCGCTCGGAGAAGCCGGTTATCTCCGATATTCTTTTCGATATTTTTTCGCCATCCATCGTTTCCCTCTTTTTCCCCGTTTTCTTTATTTTCGTTACTTTTTTCATTCACCTTTCGTACGAATCATCATCGATTAACCGCGCCCGAAGACGATCAATCGCAACCGTTCGCCATTTCAAAGCGATCGTCCGCGTTATTTTACTCTCTTTCGCGTGTTAAGTATCTTTTACGTCTTACTATCCCTCTACGATCCTATACAAGTTTTTTTAAAAACTTCTTTCTTCGTTTTTCTCCTCTTACTTCTTCAAGTATCGCATAATCGCTGTGTCAGCCCGTCGATCCAAAAATTCGCTAATTAATCGCAACAGGAAGGAAGAAAGTATACGAGGATCAACGTGGAAACAACGTGTCTCTGTTCAACTACGTTTATGTACAAAGATAGTCCGATTTAGCCTACGTTTCACGTTACGCTCGACCGTTCGTTCGTTTATTCTACTTTCGTCCACAGCGCGATTCGCGTGTTTTATCTAGTTTCTGGTGTTCGTGTGCGCGTTTTTTCTTCGCTCATTGCAACATAATCTTCTGTTATATTTTTCTTCTTTCTCATTCTACCTTCTTTTTTTTCGAATTACGACGCATTCTCATGACTGACAGCACTGACGACCGGTGGCACGAACGATTCATGGAATGAAGGCGGCAGTTACGCGGCCCCCGTGCATATTGCGTAGCACGTCGCTTTCATGCTTCTCGAGAAACACAAGAACGCGCTTCATTGTGCCGCTGTGTAACACGGTGCGCAGCGTTTTAAACTTGACACAATCGCATGTTCCGTAACACGCATAGAGATATGAAAACAGAGTGCATGAGCGAGCTGAGAAAGCGATATAGGAGTAGAAAGAGAACGCTGCATAAGGGTCTCTCGTGTCCTTATCTAATAACGTATGCACATTCGTACAGTAAACATGTAAGTTATAATACCGATCAACGAGTAGCGTCATTATGCATGCCTGATTAGACAAGGACAAAAGATGCTCTTATGCAGCGTTTTTGTTCTTTTCCCATATCGCATCCACTTAGACATGAATCGGATACTTTATCTTTATATCTTTATGGTAATACAGAAAACGAAGCGCTACGTCGATCGGTTCGAATAACACAAACGTTTACATACCTTGGAAAGTTTGTTCATTCATATCCAACGAATTTGAAAATTTCCTCTTGAATTCTAAAATTTTGACAGAGTAGATCTACATTCATACGAATAAACATCGAAATTGAGATTGGAGTTTAACGTAAAAGAATTAGATTTATCTTCTTTAGATAATCTTCTGCGAAGAGGAGTCTACAAAATTTTATTTAGATATCGATCGGTGCAAGAGATTAGGTACAATTTTTTTTTTTTTAAAGAAGATATTCTATATTAGATATAAATAATTATTTAATATATAGAAATATCTAATATTTATAACATTCCGTTTGTGGGACTAGCGTTTGCATTATTCTCACTATCGACGACCATAAATTTAGACCTCGAACGAATTAACATCAACATAGTACACCGCCGTGCGTCGCGCAACAAGGGGAGACCACCCTTATTTTCGACAGCAGGGTGTTCGTCCACGCTTTGCGCCCAGTAGTCTCGAGCTCATCGAACGTACAAAATACATATGTACACATGTAAAGTACAACATTTAAACATTCACGAAACACTCGACGGGCGCAGAAGTATGGCGATCGTAAGTGCGTGTATGTCGGAACTTGTGCCCCTGAACACAAAAGCGTCCTCCTTTGCTTCCTTAAACATACGTATATAAACTCTGCTTGAAACAAAGGCCATAATACATGTTTCGATATATATATATATATACACTATATACTATAATATCGTGTATATTACATAATATAGTATACACATATGTACAGGTATAAACATACAAATCAATCTCGGCATATCTGCGACGGGGTAGGAGCTTTGTCTTTTGAAAATATTTCTGTTATTCTGACCAACACGATCGAATAGTCGTTAATTACTCTATATAATTAATTATAATATATAATTAATTAGTTACTCTGTAATTAACCTTAATAAAAAGTATATTTGGTAGTGATTAAAAATTTGTTCGTTTAGAGCGAAACAAAGACTAGATTCTTTCAATCTTTGCGTACTTATTTGATAGAGTCGTTGGAAATATTTATGTCAGCATTGTTCAAAATAACGAAAATATTTCGAGTGGACAAAGGCGCTTCGTCCCATATGCACACGCGATATAATTATTTGTGTGTATGAACGTGTGAGGAAGAGTTATCAATGAAACAATTTCACTCGGGCAATATATATATATATAGATCGCCGGTTAAGGTCCTTTTCACGGGTTATCACATTGAGTCGATTCCCCTTTTCCCTCCATTTCCGTTCATCCTCCTGCGAAAACAAACCTTTCCTGTGAAGATATGTTTACATGCTTCTGGCAAGGAATTCATTTCCATAATTTTCCTTTCGTTTTCCTCTCTGTTCTCCTTTTATTAACCTTCTGCTAACTCGATGATGTTATTATTTCGGAAGTTAGGTCGATTTTTAGAGTATTTTCTCGTTGAAATAAAATCGTGGAAGGATTCTGTAATCGATATTCACTGTTTTATTCGTCGATAAAGGGCGCAACTTATTTTTCGAAACGATATCAACGTCTGCAATGTGAACGAAGCAACAAGTAGCTTATTTTCCTCTCTTGTATTTCCTGTTATTCTGTTATCAGCTGTCTTTTAAAAAACGATCGTTGCCGTTGTTTAACTTTGCATTTAAAGAATACCGTTTCTTTCAAAACGATCCAGTCATAAATCTTTCCATCGATGTTTCTCACCTTCGTCAGCGGAAATCTCACGCGGAATCTTCAACTTATCTCGATCGTTGACCGGAAACGACAAGTTCCCTTGATCCTAGCTGCTCGCTGTCTACGTGGGAGACTAGTTTACGATTCAAAGCAACGATGTTGCGCTCGTCAGTCTAATTTTATTCGTCGATAATCTTGTTTTCGGTTATTAGCGAACGACGCAGCCTGGAACACTCGAAAATTCTGAACGTCGTACAAACGGTTGGCGTGTACGTTTTGGTCGAATAAAATTCTGATCACTTCCGTGCTTCGTAAAATCGCGATATAAATCGCTATAATTAAGCATACGTTGATTTTTTTAACGGTTTCAATTTTCATTCCCCTTTTTTCTCTTTTTGTATGAAGCCGCCTCGATCGTGTCCCTCATGACCAATGCGCCGCTTCGTCGATCACTTCGACGATCATTCAGCTACACGAGAGCCCGTAATTTATACATTATAATACTTATAGAATCAATCTCCTATCGCCTAATGAATCAATATTGAGACTGCACGTTACGTGTGTGTTTTTTTTATTTTACTTTTTTTTTTATTATTTTGTTAACTTGGCGTGGTCTTCCTGGCACTATAATGCACTTTTAAGAAATCTATATAAAAATATCGTGTGGAGTTGTCGTGTCCAGTACGTTGAGCCGCGACAGAGAAGTATAGAGAAAGAAAGAGAGAGAGAGATGGGGGGGGGCGCGGAATTAGGAGAAAGGGAGAGATATGGAGGTAAGAGACAGATAGAGGGGTATACTTTTATAATGGATAACAGAGAATTGGCTAAGAAGAGAGAATCGTAGAAGTTAGAGAGACAGAGAGAGATTAAATGGAGGCAGCCAGAGAAGAGGATAGAAGATAGAAGGGGAATGAGAACGTTTTGTGACAATTGTGTCTTTTTTTTCTTTGGTCCCGTTTCGCGTTTCGTAGTGGCCGCGAAACAACGCTTTCGAAATGAAACAATGAAGGACAAGACAAACCAGGTCCCAACATTTATCGCGGGAATGAACGCTCGACTATTTCTGAGGGCAGAGAATAAGCCTTCTTTTCTTCCATCGTTGATTAAGGAACTAGCTTTTGTTCTTTCACGAGTGTATATATATATGTGTGAATGAATATGTGCGCGTTTTTTTTCTTCAACTTGAAGTAACTGTCTAGAGAGCTACGTGACCCTTTTCCCTTTCATCCAATCGATCCGCTCTTTGCATCTCTTCTTCGTCGTTTCCTTCTCCTTCGAGATTTTCCATCCCGTCTGCCCCCAAAAATCTCGATCTTCGCAGTTCCTCTAATTTTTCCCTGCGTGTTGATCGTACAATCTTATCGTTACTATCTTCTTTCCTTTCGCTCTCTCACCTCGTTTTTCTCCACTTTATCCTCGCTACGTGTATAACGTCGTCGCTGTATGTTCGTTTCACTGAGGTCTGAACAACATCGGGATTGATCACGTCGGATAGAACGAATCTCTGCACGTCGAATGCATGGACAACTTAACAACGCGTCATTACCGCGCCGAAAATTAATAATATATTACGAAACAATCCATCGAATATCATAATATGTTATCAATAATAGGTATCTGTTTCTCTTTGTATGTACATTATTCGTGTATTCGTTCATTGTATAACGATGTCCTCGTATGTTATATTGTTTTTCATGTATGTGTGTCCGTGTGCGTGCGTATGTGTATAATATATATGTATATATATGTGTATGTATATAACATGTATATATACGTGATCGCGTCGAAGAAATTAATCGTCGCGTCGCGTGACACGATTACTTCCGTCGACGCAGCTCGTTAACGTACTCTCGTTTTCCCTTCCCCCGATCACGTAGTTAACGTCAACGTTTAGTATCAATTAAAGTAATTAACTTGAATTGCCAGCGGCAACGTAACGCGTCCGGTATGTTTCCGTATCGAGAGATATCGGTGTGATCGCATTCGCAGACTTGCTCGGGAACGATCGAACGTCACGCGACCGGAACATCGGCCACCCTCGACGAATTAACCGCGATAAGGTCGACCGACCCGTGTCCGCGTTAACTTCCGCTCAGAACCGGCAACAGTTTTCACGGTCGCACACAATGCATACACGGCGAGGAAGGGCGTCTGTCTTTCCGGACTGACTGAAATCCTCACTCAAACAGGAAGTGGTAATTTAATCGAATATCCTGGATGTGTAAAGGATTGTGTGTTATACGTGATGGTGGATTATACAATTATGTATAGATGGTGGATTTTTATGGAATTCATACCGTTATGAATACAACTAAAGAAATGGAAGCTAAGTAAAGAATTCTCATTCACCTTTCGAAATGAACGAAATTTCACCCGATACGAATTTCGTATTAATATTGCATATGATAATAACAATTGCATTTGTTTGACTTTATTCATTTCCGGAATAAAAAAAAGCATATGTACTCTTTTGATTAAAATGTTAGTATGATGTTCTCGGAAACGGAAGCGTGCTTTGTGGATAAGGTACAATGGAATTTTGTTTACGTGAAGTCTATTTATTTAAACGAAATCTTACTCAATGAACGATTAAACGAATTGTTATCGATTGAATCTTTTATAAATGTGAACTCCTATTTGAACGAAGAATCAGAGGATTTCTTTGTGTATATGAATTGCTTGTCAAATGGGTTCCTATACAGTTCTGCTATTTATGAGGATGTAGTGAGGTTTTATGGGGTGTGTTACAACTTCCTGTTTTATGTGTCGTTTCACGCAGTCTCGTAGATTTCGTTCGCGAATTGATTACATTCTATTTGTCTAGTCCTATTTCGTTCAATTAAACTTATCTCTGGCGGCGGTTTCATGTGAGTGCACGGATTGGTCCAATTAAAATTGCACCATCTTATAAATATTTATTTTTTAAATATTGTTAAGAAAAGAATACAGTTCACAGGAGATCCTTCAACTTGTTATTAAAAGTTCTACGTTTCACGATATAATTTCAAAATCATCTTGAAACTTTACAGAAAAGGAATTTACTTACGTAATTTAAAATCTGGACACAATCTTAAAAAGACGTTTAAATCGTACAAAATAATTTCGTGAGAAATTTCAATATGTATAAACACGTAATTCAGAGTCGACTATTTAACATTTTTAATTAGTCGCTATGGTTTTATCGTCTTCTTCGTGGAAATATTTCTGCCTTAACGAGAAATATGCTAACATCATTTCCTTCATCAGAGAAGAATTAACGGAACACTTTTTGGATACTTCGAAGTATCTCGCTACTTCGAATTTCTGAACACATCTGAAAGCAGTTTCTTTCACACGAACGTCCAAATGTCCAAAAGATTCGGATACACGAAAGAAATTGTCAAGGTGTAGGGAGATAGGTCAAAGGTAAATCTCAGGTTACATTTTCTTTTTTTAACACGCCAATAAATTTATTACAATGTTCTATCGCGAGAAATAAACTCGTTCTTCCGAAAATATACTGTTTGCCCTTGTGAATCGGTGTAATAATCCCTTTGAGACGATTAAACAAGTTACACGGTGCATCCCCTTTGAACTGCAGCATTTTCGTCGGTAACAATTTTCGATAAAATCAATATTTACGGTGGACCATCGTGCACACACGCGTAGACCGGCGTGCGTAGACCGTTTATAAAAAAAATTTCCCCCTTCGGTGGAAACGTAGCCTTTGTACCCATGCGCCATGTACATACACTTTGTATACACTAACAATATAATATCCTATGTAACCTACGGACGTTAAAGCGGATAAGATCACTTTGCGTTCTCCTTCCATCAGCTTCGGACATTTGCTTCGTGGCTTTTTCGGTGGCCCTTCAAGCTCGTCCAGCGTGATTCGACATGGAAGTGCGTTGATAATATACTTTGTCCTCGATTAACCACCGCTCACTCGATTGACCCGATTTTCTTTCCCTCTGTTCGTGTTCGGTTGTCTTTTGGAAGGTATATTACGGAGGTACAATCACGAGATGGTATAATTTACTCATTATCGATAACATAAAATTGGGAAGAGGTAAAAATATTGGAGGGGGTAAATGGCCAACCGTAACAAAATTTTAGTTTGTTCTTTTCTTCTTTAAATAAATCGGTTCATTATAAATTTTTTAGATATTTCTTCCAAGTTGTTTCTCTCGGAAGATATAATACAATTTCGAAGTTTGGTATTTATGTATATAAGCTATGATTCACGCAAGATACGTCACCACGTGATTGTACTTAATAAGCTTTCGACGTAACGTTAATCACAGCTCGAAGAAGAATTCTACGTTTTCCATTTTCTTCGTCCACTGACAGAAAACGTAAGGATCAGCTCGCAAAGAGGAGAAGATAGTCAGACAAGTAGTATATGTGTCAGGCGTTTCGTTATTTCGAATCGAAACGACTAAGAAACTGTTAATTGGAAACCTATTTACGCGTATATCGTTTAAAATATTCGTAAAATACTGTACGCTATCTTTTCACCTTCTTGCACGCGATCTCAAGTGAAACAAAAATTCACGAAACGAACACAATGTCGTATATATTCCCTTCCTTAAAACGATATATATTTCCCTAGTAAACGAGTTTGAAACTTTTCTTTCTAACATGTGACGTTCGCTGTGCGCTCGTCCAGCTTAAGAGCCACCCTTGTCCTCATCGAGGGGAGACGTTCTCCACGCACATTACACGTAAAACGTTAAACACACCTTGTGCCTGTCCACGTTCCTTTTTCTTCTTCTTTCTCTTTCTCCTCTTTCCCTTCTTCTTTTTTTATTCACGAGGTATACAGAGATAAGATGGAGTTCGTGTGTGTCGAATATATATTTAAACATTAAGAAAAAAGTTTTCAGGCACGCAAGTTGGGCAGGGGAGCAGCTCGCAGCAATTGGAAGTGGACGCTCGCGTCCGTGAGTCCCTCCCTTTCGTCCACGCACGCCTCTTTGGATCTCCACCACGAAACTTTCGATCGATTTTCCCTCTTGTTGTACACATATGTTGTGTGTTGTATGTTCGCCTACGTGCACGGTTTCCTTCTCTAGTATCTCTTTTTTTTTGGTATCATTTGACGTAAGAAAACACAGTCAATCGGGAAGAGGATTGGACCCGTCGTTGATGCTACTGCAAGACTTTCGTTTTATCTGCGGCTATAAAAGTAGGTGAGTCGGTTTATTCAGCGATGGTCGCGAAGTTTCGTTATTTGGCTCGTTAGAAATATCGAATTCGATACTGTCTTTGTGTATCGATTCGACTCGAAATTAAAAGAAATGGATGTTTGAATTCACTACGACGGATGCAGATACTGAGACGTCCAAGTATATCTGAAATCAATTCCTTCAGGTAGTTTGCAAAGGAGTGGAGCACTTATTTAGGTTGCCCACAGGATTTCTTCGCATCGATATACTTCTGAATTCTCAAGGATGCCGTTAAAATCACGAAACTTAATTTGAAGAAAGGAATATCTTAAACATAACGTTCGCTATACGCAAACCGATTTGGTAATTGCCTACCAATTAATAAATTAAATACATTACATTCTAGATAACATTTATACACATAATATCGACACGATCGATATCGCCTCACGGTCAAGCCGATGTTAAACTTTCATCAATCAAACACGACCCTACACCACTATTCGTGAGGCTCGCGGACACTGGTCAACGAATTCACAGTACACTCGAAGATGGACTTGGAGAAGCTTCCCATCCTCGAAAGAGTTTAGCAAACAGACAGAACAGACGTAGATTTACAGACAACGAGACTAGAGAATCGGTCCGCAGGGAAAGGACTCAATGATACGCGAGCGTCGTTCAGGACATGGAATCATACGTTCATGTCCTATTTTAATACGAGTGCTGCGGCTGCAAAGACGAGACTCAGCTGTGTGGGGATGTGTCGGACCCCTGACTGTTGCCCAGTCCTCCCATTCCAGATTGCGAGGCGAACCTGGTGGCCGACTGCGAGGTCGTGGTCGTGGCCACCGTGGAATGTGCCAGACTATGATGCCTTCCGGTTTCAGGCACCAGGTGAGGCGTACGACTCGAAACTGGCGGTAGGATCGAGTTGGCCGGCCAAGGGTGAAGGGACGTGGTGCTGGGCGCGCTTGGGACGCTCCTGGAGTGTGGCAGCGAGTTTGACAGATTGGCCAGAGGATGATGAGCGGACACGGAGACGCCCATTGATAAGCTATTTCCGGTTGGGATACCGCTACCACCGCCTCCAGTCGACGCCATCGCGACTGCGGTATCCGGGTGAAGGAAGTTTCGCCTCTGCTCTATACGCTCGGCATGCTGAGCCAAGCATCTGGTCAACTCCTCTGGCAGCAGATCCAGCTGGGACTGCAGACTGCTCAGTTTCTCTTCTAGGGCGACCAACTGGTCCGTCACGTTCACTAGACGTTCTTCAAGTCCGTCCTGACGCGTGCTCATGTGTGACACAATCTCGTACACTGTGTTCTGCGTCTATTTCGAAAATCGTTAAATGCAGTTAGTTTGGATTTATCATATATGAACTTCTCGGAAGCCAAATCGATCAATTCCATCTATTGCATGTTTGTCAGTTTCGTGTCACTTTTCTTTATTTTTCCATTTATGGAGATAATCAATCTGGCTTCTGAACAGCTCATACAAGAACGATTTATTTGTTAAAATTTAATCCTTAAAAACTATCGCCAAGAAAGATTATGTTATCATGCTATTATGGGTGAAATTTCACGCCAGTACAACACCTCTTTTCATTTAAAGAATCGATAAACTTAAGTTACTGGCCTTAAATCGTAATTAGTATAAACCCAACAATATAAGTAGCGAATGTTTAATATCCTCGGACAATTCTGCTTTTCTATCCAACGTACTGCTGCTTTGAAAGCATCTTGGAACCATGAAACATGTCTTAGACGTGAAATAGTTTAGAAATATAATTATACGCAAACTTTGATTCAGAAATAAGATATTGGCTCTTCAGTTCAACGACCTCGAGCAATCACAATCATGGCCATCGACCATAGTGGATCAGCAGTGGTACAATAAGAGTCGCGGCGTGTCGAACAATTGAAAACTTTCATGAATGAAGATTAACGAACAACAGACTCGAACGGACAGCGTTGTTACGAGTTACCGGGAGACAATATTTTTTTCATCACGTTGGAGAGTATAGGTCGCCAAACGAAGAGCTTGTTCGCAGACACAGAAGCTCTGATCGATCAACGCGATACGATTCATCGTCATAGCGATGACCAAGAAAATTTAGTTGGATTCCATGTTACTTGCGTGCTGGTACCTTGGCCATATCCGTGATGGTGTTGGCATTGTCCATTAATTTTCGCTGATCCATTTTCACTTTCCTGAGTCTGAAACGTTCGATATTGTGGATGAGAAATGTTAATCGCTTCTCGTTCTAGCAGAATTGTACAATGCCAATCAAAGCCAAATTAGTCACGTGTTTGTACATCGACTTACGCGTATATAGCCAGCAGGAATTTCCGCTGATGTGTTCGAACACGTCCCGGATTGACACGCTTCACCAACCGAGTGTGCTTGTAAATTAGCCACGTCTCGCGCAACACGTTCGCCGCGGCGTTTTTCAACTGAAAGAGAACGGATCTCGTTATTCCGCGTTTAACTAACGGATCCCTTGCCTGTTTATTTTTATTCCCCTGATGTTCGATTCTGATGGAATTACAGTCGAAATATTGGTCGAATAAAATACGAGATAAATAAAATAAACGAAACAGGCGAAATACGATTGGAATCGTTTTTCAAACAAATATTCTTTTCTTGATTTTTACATAAATGAAGTTATTGCGTTATTTTGTCGTCGTGATGTTTGATTTTAGCGAAATCGTATTTGCAGTATCGATAAATTTTCGAACAAATGGGGAGGAATCATTTAAAGAAAATATACTCCTCTTGGTTTTTAAGTAAATAAGGAAGTTAAATAAGTTTTAATGTTTGATTTTAGTGAAATTAAGGATGAAAGGTAAATAGATTTCGAGACAACACTCTTGGGCACGTTATAACTTCCTCTGCACGCCAATATACCAAATGTTTGTAGTAGGAACTAAACATGCTACAATAATCGATTTTATCGATTTAAGATAACCTCTGTCTTCTTTTTCTTTTCTTTTAATCATTTATACATTCTGCATTTATATCTCGTTCTGACTCTAAACGAATCATTACCATCCACAGAACCCAAATCAAACTACAATTCCTCAACAAACAAACTACGTAACATCAATCACATTTCACGCGTAAAAATTTCATTTGTAAAAATTACAAACAGAACTATTTTACAAAGTATGATATAATACTTCTTCCTAGCAGCTTTCCTCGTTCGTGGTTAATTGGATAGAAGTTAAATATGTGAGGGTATTGATGAACCAAGTTGGAACGCTGTAATTTCAAATACACTCGATCATTGCTGAGAAGCGATCGACATGATGTTTATCTCGATGGATGATAGATCTAGGACGAAATTATGTCGAAAACAATAGAAACAAGTTCTCATCTCTATCACCGATGTATGTAGATTAAGGTGTATACTTTTGAAAGACAGGAAGAAACGTTCCTGCCAATGAATTAACATCGGGCAGTCTTGAAAGGAACACAAGATCCTTACTTCTTCAAAAATGTCTTCATTTACATGTTTCGACATTTGAAAGCCGTAAACTTAAGACGCCGCTAATTTTATAACCGCGCTATAACACTTACAGAATACTTTAAACATTCGATTTGCCTTCAGAAGATACGTCACGAACTTTCCCTGACTTATGACGTAACCGCTATCGCTGTTGCTCCTTGATATTTCCGTGGTTTATACATATCACCAACTATTAATTAATTCATTGGTTGTGACTAAAGTCTTCGATCGAGAGGCAGAAACGAGATGGCTGCCGTTCATATGCCGCTTGTCGGCTGCGACGAGACTGAATACTTCATAAGTAGCTTGAAATATACTCTGATTCGTTAATTGGCTTATCAAGGGCCTTGAAGTTCCCTTGAGACTCGAAAATATCGAAGGTTCATCGATTGAAATTGCGAAGATGGAACGAAACGTCCTCGATCTTCGCAGAGAAATGAATCGATTTTTCAGGTTACTATCGAGAGAGGTCTGGTTCCTAGCTTGCCATTTTTCTTCCCCTCATTTTTCATGTCTTCCCCTTCGGTGGATGACAGAAGGTCGATGCAGTTCTTGCCTTTTAAGATGCGATTCTCTTGTTCCATGCTGGACGATCGATAGCGACACTCGAACCATCAAGAACGGGTAGAAATGACAATGACACATTAGATGGTCTGGTTGGTTCGCATCCGGCCTGGAAACACGAGCGGCGCTTCTCTTGTTGCGAAAGATTCTCGTACGTCAACATCGGTATACATATCATGGAGATATCGAAACTCTGATATGCGAGCTTGCTCGAGTTTAGTGGTTTTTGGATCGTAAAGTAGAAATTGAATGTTTAAAGATGGGTATCTACCTGACGTGTATTTTTGAGAAATGTTTACGATTGAAAAATTGGCGGAAAAGAGCAGTTTTCGTTAAAATTATTGTTTTCTCTAAGAACGAGATAAATAGGTGATCATAAGATACGTATTTATGTGGAGGATATCGTTGTGAAATATACACGGATTAATAAACAACGACATTTGAAAACACTAAAAACGAGTTCGTAAAGTAGAGTTCGATGTACAAGCGTTAAATATGAACATAATCGGGGGAATTTTCAACGAATCGAATTTGCAGGAAATGAAAATGTCGTCGTAAACCAAAGGTTAAATGAATCTCAAAGTTTTTTACGCGAAGCCTCCATCTATATTTGCCATTCTTTTATTAAAACTTTTATAGATTATTTTACATTACAATTCGCTAACAAAGAAACATAAAATATTGAAACTAAAATAGATGCAAAGTATTAAAATAGTCGATTATTTTGCAAAGCGATCTCTTCACTCGTATCGTTTAGTAAAATTCAAATAAAACGAATTTCATTAAGCATTCCTCACAAACGATACAAATACTGTGGATTTCGAAAATGTGCATGAAACATGTTGTTTAATGTTACAAAAATTATCCAGACATATATATATAGTTACAGACAAGAACAATCTCCGCGAGATGTACGAACAGGTGCGTCTTACCCTTTTCGTTAATTGCGTATCCATCATAAAGTTATGAACGTGCTTCTCCGCCCTGGTGAGCTCCAGCTTTCGGGAAACAACCGCCACCAGCAAGGCCGTACATCCGGCGCCCTAAAAACACCGTCAAACGTACCTGTGAAACTATTCACACTATGTTTAATTACGAAACTGGCAATTCAGCCAGATATGAGTTAATTGAACAAAAACTTCTCAGTCATCATCATTGGAAAAAATTGTCTGTAAATGCACAGCGCACTGCATGTATGCAACGTTTGTCTTATTAATGCTACAAAGGATTATATTTTTTAATACTTTAGCGCTGAAGCATTTTTACCACATGCGTGTAAATATTAAATGATTAAGTATATTAAAAATTAACAATTATAATGAGTATTATGTTTTACGTTTTTACAGCTTTTAATTTTCCATAAACTACATAGATATTTGCAACTTGTATGTGAGTAAATAAAACTTTGATTACAGGAAATTACAGAAGATTTGACTAATATATTTCTACATTATTTATTTAAAAATATTCAGATGCGTATTAATATTTAAACTACTTGTATTTTATATTTACATTATACATTGTTATGTATCTGTTTCGATTAATTTCATTTGAATTGGTCTGCTCCATCGTTAATGCGCTAACGTAATTCACAATTCGTGTATTTTCGAGGAAAGTATTCGTAATTTTTCTTTTTCCGTAACATCGAAAAATATAATTTCGTCCTTTCGTTCCTTGTACAGGGGCAATTTTGCGAGGCCGCCATGTTTTCTACGTAAAAGACTTCTCTCAGGAAATTACTTCGTCTTGACGTTGTTTTCTCTGCGAAATTTTATCGAGAGAGTAAAGGACTCAAAGTAAAACGAATTTCATAGTCTTTTCCTCGATTATTGCCCGTTTACGACTGTTTGCTAACTAACAGCAATACGATGTAGCCGTCGATGGATTTTTATCGAATAAAAACTTTCCAAATTGATTGATTCTTGGGCCAAAGGAACTTTCTCAGGGTCTCTACTCTACTTTTCTGTAAGTGGATAAAATTTCATGGTTCATCGGTTGTCGCGTGTTTCACGTTTGAAGTTACCCTATACAGAGGGTTCTGGGCAAAACCATGGCACAATTGACAAGGGGATTTTACGTGAAAAGCTAAGTCGAAAATACAGAATCAAATGTTCTCATATGACGCTTTGTTTTCGAGAAAGTCGACATTGAAAATTTGTTCCATACTGTATGCGAAAGTACGTAAAAAGTAAAAAATAAAACTTTTCCATTTAAAGCCCTGTTAAAGGAAAAAAAAAAAGAATTTAAACATGTTTAGTGAAGAACTGGTGCACGTATATTTCGTAAATTTCCAAAATGTAATTTTATTCTACATTTTCACTTCACTTTCACATACATGTTAATTATTCATATCTGCCCACTTCGGAATTAACCAAGTTCCATAATATGTATCTATTCGATAAATTTTGAAACTCGATTTTCTCGAAATCGTACAACATCACACGAAAAGATTTCATTCTATATTTTCAGATTTATTCGTTTATATAAAATCATTCGAAAGTTTTTAGACTTCTGTCTGTTGATAAAAGTTCTTGTCCCCTCGTTGATGAAGTTACCACGTGACTAATAAGGAATTCTGACCACGAACACATGGTATTTTGTCCCGATTAAAGGTGTAATCTTCTCCATTCTGTGTCGGTGGAATTATATTCACTTTGCGGTAGCAATACCCCTTATTTGATTCCATTATACGTGTAATCTGTTTTTCTGGACACAAGAGGGACGCGAACATGGTATAAATCTAATTCGCTGCTAGAATCCGGACCACGAATTAGCCATATCACAATGTAGAGGATAATTCTTTTAAAATTTAGTAGTTGATTCTTCTCGAGTGTCGTGTTATGAATTTTTTATTTAAGCGGAAACCTTTACCGAAGATCGTAAACAACATTCTTTGAAGAACTAATGTTTCAAGTATGTCGTAAGTAGGGACAATTTTTATATTAAATTAAGCTTTTTTAATTTAGTTCGCTGTTATTCGAGTTACAAATGTTTGTGGAGACTTATATCATAAGGAAATGATGAAACATTATAATGACTATTAAACTTTGAATATTTCCCTTAAATGTATAAACATCCGCAGTCTAATAATTATTACTAGAAATAAAGATTTGAAAGTTCTTTTTTATTCAAAGTGCATGCTGTACTTTTGAATCCTATATTATAAAAAAGAAAAAAATGGAAATAAAATTTGGTGTAATATAATTGGTTGAATTTACGAGTAAGCACTTCCCCATTTATACGCTCGCCACTGTACAAAAAGGATGTCCTCGTTCGAAAATAGAAGTTTGTTCATTTGTGATTAAAATTTCACTTGCTCGTGAGAAAAAATTTTAATAAATCATAGATTTTTACTTTGTTCTAAATACTAGGAATTAACACCTGTTATGAGTACACTGCAACAATTTAGCGATACATAAAAAAAGAATTATATAGTATACTAAAAAGTAAAATGTTAAAATATAAAGTGAAATCAAGGTATTTATTATTCTAACAATGAAGAGTAACCGCTTCCTATAAATTTATCTAAACCATAAAGTTATCTTCGAGCTCGATTAGTTTAAGAGTATCATCCGATATACAATCAAATGAGGATCAAGGCGATACACGTGAATATTATTGGACCATCCAGAATTTGAACACGTTTGTTAAGTGAAAAGGGAGAATTGGCCATGACTATTAAATTGGTTAACGATTCGCAGCTACGAGTGATCCCAAATCCGTGAATTAGCATCAGTCACAGTGAGCAGTAACAATAAGGAACCAGGCGCATTCCCAATGGAGAGATTGGAACACGCTGTCGCGTTTATCGTCACAAAGTGTCGCTTCGAATGCATCGTAACTGCACTTGGCGCGATGCTGCGATCGATAGCACTTGCTTTCCCTTTGTACTGTCGAAACATGTTGAAATTTCTATCAAATATTTTTGACGAGAACCCGTGCAGATTTCGTCGGCATCTTCTTGTTATAATTGTACGAAAGAGATTTGAATCTACGTTTCACGAACTGCCAACGATTAAAGCATAAATTTATAGAATCAAAATGAAAAATGTGCAATGCAAAGAGAGAAGCGAGCAAATATACTATCGTAAATTTATAAAATTCCTATGAAATATAACGAGTCGCTCATTTTGATTGTCTTAGTAATTTTAATATTAAATATACGTAATAAATGTTTTTGATGTATTTAAAAATGCGAAAAATATTCAGACACTTGCTTATTTTTGACAAGACAAGTGTTTTAATTAAAGTATTACGGATAAAACGAACAGCATTGATTTTATTCTTTATAGGCATCATTTTTACGTATAGTACAATATAATAGAATATTATGACACGATCAATAGCATTTCTCTTTCAATGTGCTGTCCTCAAAGTAATGCGATAGATGTGTAAATCTTGCGAGAATTTCCATATTGTAATACAACTATGGTTTCAGTCTAATATTTACTATCAAAATCTATGAAAGATTTTAGTTAACATGCTATCCCTAGAGAAATGCGGTAGGTGCATGCAAATCTCGCGAGAATTTCTATATTAAACTTTGGATCTTGGCCTTACCATTATTCCAGTAGAAACGGCTATACCTCGACCGCAGTACGTGTTGGGCACGATGTCACCGAAACCGACGCTCAGAAACGTGATAGCAATGAGCCACATAGCATTAAGGAGATTCGCGTGCTCCTCGTCGTGAAACCTGCCGCCGTAAAACGAAAAATATGATAAAATATTAGTCGACGTTTAAATTAGGCTCCGATAAATAATCGTATCACTCGACGATTAAATGTTTCGTTAAATACTTTATTTCATTCGCAATTACGGTGAGATTTCGTTAAGAGATAACTGCACACTACTGATTCTGATTTCAATGCCAAAAAATAGTTTTAAATTATATCGTATAGGTTGGAATTTTTCTTTTCCTTAACACGTTTATTGCCATTGACGCGTCAGTGCAGTTATTTAACAATGAAATTTCAGCTTAATATAAATTGCTTAATACAAAGACACTTCCGATGGTATAATACAGTTTTCCAGTGCAAATTTAATAGCAAAGAATATATTAATAAGTTGGTGCCTTAAAAGTATTGTATAAAATTGTTTAAAGATATTTGAAGTTTTAGCTAATCTGAGATAGCTAAGAATATAATATAGGAAGAGGAAATGTTATGGAAGATCGTCGTTTATTAAAATCTTGAGAGTCAGTAAAACAAGTCTGACCACGCATGGTCTTACTCTACTTTCACTTACGCTACTACCGTTCTCCTAGTCGCATGATGTGTTACACTTTATTGTATATTTTTATCGTACATTTTCTTTCTATATTTTAATTATATTGCATAAAAAATATTGTTTCTTTATATGTAATAATATTATATTATAAAGATATAATTAAAATATATTATAATATTATAAAGCTTCATTAGGTACAACAAGTAATTATTGTTAGACAGCGGATGTTACACATTTATAGAAAATTTACGTGTACCGAAATAAACAAGTAAGTATCTTTTTATAAAATTTTCATAAAAATATGAAGTTGTATAAATATCTATAGTCGAGAGACCATAGTTCAACGCAGAAACTATATGTGACGCAAAGACAATACTAACAACGATCAAACAAGTCTGACACTAAAATTATTCTTTAAAGCTGTTCAAAGAAAAGTTCGTACTTTTCTTTACCTTTCTTCCCCTATATATTATATTTCCACTATACTTTCATGAGCCTGTGTGATATGAACGTATATCGATAAGAACTTTTCCAATGCTATGTATCCCTATCTACTCTTACTTTCTTTTCATGACGCTCTTCCTCATACTTCTCAAAACTACGCGCAACATTAACGAGCATATCCTTACAATACCACCATTATTCCGCGACCCTTCTAACCAGTTAATTGCTTAGGCTCGATTTTCGAAACCGTTAAACCGCATCCAGGCGATGCATACGCTTGTGATTTGCATGACAAGAGGCTGAATTAAAAAACGAATTACAAATGCATTTACTCGAGTTAAATTGCTGCTCGAGAACAAAAAGTCCCGAAAGATTAACGGCGCCTGTTATGATAATAACACCGCCGCTTTCAATCTCGTTTGTTAAAATGCGTACACGAGCAAACGAGGTCTTTTCTTCGACCGGTCGAATCCATGAAATTCATTATCGGAAATCGTTAACCGGGGTGGGACATGAGAATAACACGCGCCTCGACTAATCCTGGTCGTTAAACCGAACTCTTCTAATGGGACAGTTAGTGTTACAGCAGATTCCTTTTAGGGCGAGATCTCTTTTGCTGCTTGTTCGGAACACGATCCCTGTACTCGAGAGATCGAAGCAGATTCATCGACTCGACATTTGGTACTTTGGTTCTGATGTCGCTAGACCTACAATCCCACGGTTTGTTTTAGTTTCCAATCACGTTTTAGTTTCCATACTTTGATTTTATTCTTATATCTTCAACGATTTATATTTTTTAGACATTTTGTTTATTGGAAATTGGATTGAATATTCTGTGCAAAGATACTTTTTATACTCATGTATGTAAAGCGAAAGAGAAAAAGGCAAATATTTTTGTTGTGATTAAACAAAAGATACAGTAGATATAAATGTCAAGAGATAAAAGAGATTGTTTTGAAATATGCATCCAAATATATTACAGCTTTGCAACTCTTCTCCATCTAATTCGTCAAATTATTAATTTTGTTTTCAAGAATTTTTCAAATTATACTAATGCCAACATTCCCTTATCTGCGACGTTTCCAATTTATTCGCCGTAACATGTTTAAACGCCATTAAGAGCGATTCCACCCCCGTCTCGCTTCATCAATTGAAGCACTTTTTTTAATTAGCACGGTCGGTATTAAAGCACGTAATTGGGTTACGCGGTGAGGTGTTTTCGCCAAAAGTACGGTTCCCTCTCGAAATAATTGAAACGATGGAAAGATGGCGGAACGAGATGTGGGATTTTCGAAATCGAGCGTGGTACGTTGTATGCCTCAATGGCAGACAGATGGAGGAAGAAAACGTAATTGAGTGGTTGCTTTCGTAAGACTTCTTGCACTATTACGACTGCATGATCTACCAATTTGACAGAGGAAGGTAGACATAAGGATCAAAACGTTTCTGGCGTATAGTTAAAATAAATTGTCATTCAGTTTGAAATTATTGAAATAAACTCCAAGTAAAGTAATGAAATGTTCATTTTCCAATTTATTTTGAATATTAGAATAAAATATTAGGTTAATGAAAAATGATTATATGAAATTCATTAAACCGAACGAATGATAAAATTGAATTAAACAGAACATCAAATCTCATTCGTTAAATATGTCGAATCTTATTACCATGTTTTATAATAATCTGCAAGAAAATATCATTGTTGGACATAAAGATCAATCATAAAAGTATGACAACAGAGGCGTGTAATTCAGCGGTAAAAAATACGGGTAATCTTAAAAGCTTGAAAAGTGTCAAGCTATTGGCCGTAACATTTCTCATCGTTAAAAGCATCGAAAAGCGTTAAAGGTACTAGATAAGACAGGCTGAGACCATAAAATGGGAAAGGAAGCACACGATCTAGCAGATTACCTGCCGAAAGAAGATGATAATGCCTACTGCTCTAAAACGAAAATCTGCCATCGATATTGGCAACTGAATATCAGTGGTAAAGAATATTGACAGTTTATTAAGAAAGTAATATACTTGAAAAGTCGTAAATTCTTAGATATCTGCAAAGGTTATCTTTAAAAATGAATTATTTTCTAGAACGTTGCTTAATAAATCATCATATTACTTAAGAAAGAGAATATTACAATTTAATGTCTATCTAGTGCATCGTGTAGCTATTTCGTCGTGATATCTCTTATTACATTGAATTTTGCGTCGACAACGATCATGATAAAATGTAAGTAAAAACTGTAACGCGACTTTATCTTTGCTTTGCACGCATGGAAATAAAAAGATACAGAGAGTTTCCATTAGAGCTCCTTTTACAAACGAGTCGGTGAATCTCGAGGAAAAGGTTCGTTTCTACCCTGCATCGTGTGTGTAAAATTCTAATTCCGGAAGAAACTCGGACTTTGGGAAAACGAGATGAAGGGTAATGAAGGAAAAACTAACACGAAAAAGACAGCAATAGAACAAAATGGCCTTTTTCAAGTTCTAAGCACAAAAAAATGTATTCTCTCTTTACATGAACGACAGCTTTACGAATAGATATATTGATATATTATATTGATAGATTTTGTGATTTCTTATTAAATATGAATCTCTCAGAAGCCAAACCGATCAATTACATTTTTCGTAATTAAGTAAGTGCTCACCATGTATCGAAATGTTTCCCAAACAGATCCACATTGAACGTGTTAACAAGCACTTCACCAAACAGACAGATTTTATATATAAATCTTATCACCTTCTACGAATCTTCTGTTGCAATCTTTCCGGAACGTGTCTTTGTCGAAGCAGCGTTATAAATTCTCAGAAAATTTCATTGGCATCCAACTTGAAGAATCGGGAAGATCCTTTCTTCGAAGGCAGGCATCGACCTCAGGAAGAGGATCGTGAATGAAATAGAAATAGAAAGAGAGAATAGCTTCGACAATACATACATGGACGAAAATTTAACTCGTCTCCTCTTCGTCCGGCACAGACGCATCGAGATAAGGAAAAGAGAGAACGATAGTAGTCGGTGGATGTCTTATTTAAGGGCAGAAGACTGGAAGAGATCTATTCATCGGGAAGGAAAGAGGAAAAAGTCGAACGAAGGTTTTATCGAGAGCAACGACGGGAAAGGAAAAAGAGAAAAAATCTAAAGGTATGGCGCTTAGTCGCGCGAGAGACTGGCGAAGTCTTATATTGGCCCGCAAGATTGATCGTTTCGATGCTCTTTACGATTCCCTAAATCGGCTCCGCTATTTACAGGAGAATTTAATTATACGCGGCCCGGCAATTTCGAGCCCTGTAGTAAATCCTTCATTGTCGTTTTAACTACCGATCCCTACGTTCCAGTCTCTTTGACGTTCGAACGTTAATCGCCAAGATCTACGTGTTTGTCCTGTATGCGTTATTTATGGTCTCACAATGTTCGTAGATTGTGTATGGATTATGAAATGTGCAATGGATCTATTTTTTAATTTATATATTTATGCACACTGGCTCACGAAAGTTGTATTTGAATACTTTTATTATACGTATATTATACGTGTTTTATAAAATATTTCGAAATTTCAAATCCAAGTTTCAAAACATTCTGAAAAAAAAGATATATATATATATTGAAGACAATGGTAAAAATATAAAAGGGGATATTTTTGTGGTAACAAGGTATAAATTAAAGGACGACAAATATTCTTCTGTAATCTTCTATCAATACATTAGTCGATTTATATGTTCTTGTTATCGGTTAGTATTGGAGGAACGATCGAAGGAGCAAAATCACGTAGCATTGTGGAAAATATTGTATGGGATTAAAGCGATATTGGTTTCAAAAAAAAAATAAAGGTCTGTGTAGTTTATAACCAGGATAATGAGAACTCACAAATATCTGTATCTGAGAGTTACTAACTTCAAAAGAAAAGAATTCTAATCGTCGAATAGTTTGTTTTTCTTGATTGCTATAATATTGATGTTTCGCATGTAATACGTATATTTTCCTAAAATCTGGCCAATAACATTACGTATACTTAATACGAAATTAAACACTAATTAAAAATAAAAATAAATTCTAATTGTTTTACCTCTCGCACTGGCGTAACGTCCACGAGGCGATGATCCATAAGGAGACCATGAAGACTAGCAACACGGTTCCCGGGCAGATGGTCATCAGCGTCTTCAGGACGAATCTGGTGTTGAAGTTAATACGATTCAAGGCCCCTATGCTGCGCGACGAGGCGTCCGTGAACAGCTTCGAGTGCAGCAGCATAACGCGACAGATGAGGTAGAGTCTGAAGAACATCGGCAACGATAGGATGACGTCGTATGGCACCCATGTCGAACCGATGTTACCGCCCTTGTTTGCCAGCTTGGTCGTCCACAGGAAATAATCTTCCCTTGGGATCGGATGGATCGCACAGATTAACAACTCGAGTGAAATCTGCGCGATCCTCTGCCAGGTCATCGCGATCCGCCAATCGTCCGCGCAGTTATCGATCATGAACAACTGTTGACAAAAAGAATTATCCTTCGTCATAATTGGTTATGGGGACAATGATAATTTTTCTCTATCAATTAGCGAAAACGAATTAACTGATCATTCGGATTGCAAATCTTTCAGATTATTTATTTACAAATTACCTATCTAGTTAATTGCTGCAAAAAATAAATTACATTATATTTATATTTTAAATTAAACCCGAAACCTGCATCGAAATTCAGCTGTTTTTATTAATCTTGAATTTCGTAACAATAAAAAATCAATACTTTTGAAATATTCAACAGAGTCAAGCATATATGTACATACACATACATATTAATATTAAAATCAAATAAAAATAGTGGAGATGGTAATATAAAATTGATTGACATATATTGAATTTTAAAAAAAGTTTCTCTCTAAAAAAAAAAGTTTCCTTTCTACTACTTTCAATAACAATTATATATTTCAGTAGGATTAAAAAGGAAACATGTATTTTATAACATTTTTTAACATCTTTTAACATTTTTTTATTTCTAACTATAAGATTTGTTGCATGATATTGTATAACCAAGATACAAATAATGTTATTTGAGACATCATTCAATCATTTACGCGTCACTGGAGCCTAGCAGGCAACTCGACGCTTTCGAGTGAGATTATCATAATATGACAAGATGCACAGCGATGAAAAGCATAGTTAAGTTACATTGTATTTTCCTATATGCTGGCATGTCGTTTCTCGAGCTTTCCGTTTTTTCGTGGCCAGTCTACGGTGACGTTATACCCTGGTTTACCATCCTCATGCGACATGATATCACCGACTTGCCGAACCGCTCGATAGGATAAATATTTAATCCTGTCGTTACTTTTCAACTCGGCTCAAAGGGGAATTTGTGGCCAGGTAAAAGGCGCTGAGAATGCAAACGATATTTCACTCTCAAGGTTAAGCGCATCGAAAAGATCGAAGGCAGACTACTACTTTAAAAGAGCGAAATATGTACAAACCGGTTTCAGTTAAAGAGATGAAAACCGATTGGATTGATTTTTCTATACCTTTTTACTATTTCACGCAGAAAATAGATTTCTCGTTTTCCAGTTAATGGTAACGCGTGTCTGATACTGGATATGGTAAAACAGGCTAAAAAGTATAAAAATAAACAGGGAAGTTAAAAATACAATGAAAACGGTTAGAAAACATTGAAATTCTTGGAATAAAGACATTTTTTGTATAGAATTGTTTTTATACTTTTATGTAAAAAAGTGATTTTGTCTTTTTTATTCGATATTCGATATTGGAAAATAGCACGATAGAACGAAACAATTGGAGATAAAGAGAATGATTAAAAATAGTGAAAAAGTTTACAATGAATCCAAAAATTCTAGGTACCAAGAAATCTTCTATGCAGAATTCTTCTTTTATTCCTTCATACAGGAAATAGATTTCGTTTTTTTGATTTGACTGAAACATATTACAAAAGAAAATCAAAAATATAGAAAAATATTAAAGATAGCAAAAAAAAAAAAATTCGAAATTCTTAGAAGAAAGAAATTTCTTTACAAGATATCGCGTTAAGGAGGAGATTCACTAGAATGACAAAGGTGCAAAGAAAGGTTGTGACAAAACAACCGTCGTAAAGCTCGCGAAATATTGCCGATAATGTTTGCAGTGCATCGATTCTTGTGTTTTACGAGAGATAATTCGTTCGTGGGATAACGATGGTTCGAGAAATCCTGTTCTTCGCCCGAGCAATCTTCCCAGTTGGTATCGATAAAACGAATTACGACAGTTACGAAGAGATCGTAGCGAGGTTGCACCAGGGTGACGGAGAGAGCGTTCGTATTTCAGAGCTCCTTGTCACTGGATTTCACCCTTGGCATGGCAAGTGTGTTCTGCATTTTACAGTCAATTTGTAACACGATACCGGCTTACTATCATCACAGGGAATACTTCAACTTTTAGCCATTCTGCGTTTTGTAGCACCAACAGTTGCAGTTTATTGCTCTGGCTCATTGTAAAATATAAGGCGGTGTACACTGAACGAAACCATTCGTAAAAGTTTAGTTGTAAAATATCTCTTGTTATAATAAGAAGATGAAGTCATACGAAAGTTTATCCATAAATATGACAGAATATCAATACAATATAATATGTATAATGATAATAAGTATTAATATAATTTTTGAATATAACATTTTATAAAACGCGAAAGAACATAAATAATCGATGTTGTTACATGAAATAGCTTTTAGTTTTAATTTCATTAAACAACTAGACTGTTTCCGCATTGTCTACACAATTCCTTTTCTGTTTCAATTTAGCCGTATCATTCTAATTACATGCTTAAAGTATTCAAGCAGACATCCTTAATATTCCAACGTTCACGATAATCAATATCGGCCGGAAGAACTTGCAGCGGAATTCAAACAACGTAACAACTTCGTCGGGTTTCGAACTTGAAGACACAGGATAAGAGCAAGGACACGGAAGCCTTCTTAAAACATCACACAAAATCACAGCCTCTGTTAAAAAGTGAAAAAAATTAATCTACAGCTTTCTACGAATCAATGATTCTTACTATGAAAAGGAAACACGCTATAAGTCAACCTGGAATCCCGATCAAAGGCAAGACATTAATCTCTCTGTATCAAACATGAAGCCATTAATCCTTCTCAACTTCTCTCCAATTCCACTTATACCTCTTCATTCGCGATTCAATGACGGCTATTGGTCATCAACGAACATCTCTGGCTTGTTGCATGCTTTTCAAGGCTATCGTCGAGGTTTTCCATTGAAATTCTTCAGTTTACAGGACGTTTCATCGTTATCAAAATCGATGAGAATTCTGGCAACTGTTAGTTATCGAGCATCTCAATTTCCTAATAACGAGAGGAAACTCGAGCAGCGAGGGATTCAGAAAGATAGAGAGACGAGGAAAAGGGTTGAAAAGCGAGACAGAGCGAGGCACCGGTAGCGAATCGAAAATCAATAAATTTGAACTTCGCTACGAATCATGGGACATCGCGACGCATCACGCTTCCAGAGAGATTGTCTATGTCGATCAACGCTGCTCGAGGATAAGCTTTTCATTTCGCCGAGCGAAGTCAGGTGATCCGAGCAAATCTGCGCATGCAAATCGTTGATAAACGGCGATCAACAGGTGCTGAAAGGTCAACGGCCATTAGGCTCAAATCCAAGCGTTCGCCACTAGGAAATGCGGACCTCGTTCTCATTCGTTTACATGGCGCGGCGCGTACTTCGACGCTTAAAATTAGACCGCTTCTCCGCCTCCCTATTTATCCCCGGACCCTATCCCTCTTACTTCTCTTTGTAACGAGGAAACGTTTCATTGAGAACTGGTAATTCAACAGAAACGTGTGCTCGGTCCTATTACGTGACTTGCTTCTGTCAATAATAGTTTCGCGTTTCATCCTGATGAAACCGGTGTTGCTGATGTTTGTTTGATAGTTTGGTGCTTTGCGAACGTTGCAGGGCGTCTTCGTTAAGTAAGAAGAATTAATCCTCTACAGTCGTATGTCGCCACAATGGCGGCATTTAAAATTTGTTTTCAAAGTCGAGACACGATAAATATTTATTAACTCAAAGTTGCTTCGATCACTTGGTAATGCCACCAGAAAAGTATACCGGCCACGAAGGTGTAATCGTGATTGTTAGAGTATGTTCGAAATTTTGAGTGGTCATCCGTTTATGGCACGGACAGGCCCATTCTCTTCTTTAGGAAATTCCGAATTACATGTCCTCCCCGAGCTACAAACCTAATGACTGAGAGGTCAGGTGAAAAACCCCGGAAAAAGTCCAGCCGGAAAGGCATGATGAACGGACGAAACTCAACGGCTGGTAGGGAGAATCAGCAACGTGGGAGGACAGTTCATCATCAGACATCGTACCGTGCGAATGAAATACTTCACCCTCAACAAGATCTTAACGCCGTGTTCAGAACATCAAACGTTACCTTTATACAACAAGTGCAAATAGAGTGCTAGATTACTCTGACACTCGATCTATTAAACCTCCTCCACCTTGAGCGTTAAGTCATTTGAGGTACGCGATATCGACCGACCGGTTTAACCTGACCGGTTGCTCTTTAGTCGAGAATTCGCAACACAGTAGAGATGTTCTTTGGCGAACAAAAGTAATATCTGACACGTGACATTTTCTATTAAGACACGAAAAGAGGAAGTTACAATTGATGAAATATTTAAATTGTTGATCCGTGAAACAAAGAATCTGCCTTCATATCTGTGAAGTTATCGGCATCAAAGTATACCAGGACAGTCGAATCTTCGGTCAAGAACTGTCGTTTCAACGCAAATATTAAACGTCAGAAAATTCATTCTTTGCTTGGAGGGCGTCTCATAGTTTCCCAAAACCTTCTTTTCGGCCGAGTTATTACGCTGTCTGTCATTCGATGCAACGTTCCCGATACACAGTTATGACATAGTACGACGTTTCGTTCCGAATTTTCAGCGAAAATATCGGGGACAAGTCGACGAGCTTTGTATGATATCGAGTGACCGTTGGCAACATTGTTTTCTTCTTATTCCTTTCTTTTTCAATAAAAACATAGGACGAAAAATTCGGTCTGTTTCGTTTGGTGGTATAACAAATTTTTCTTTTATTTCTTGCGAGTGACGTTAATATTCGTGTTGTTGAACAAGTTAACTGGAAACTTAGGAAATTATCATGGTTTCCATACTCGCCTTTGGAATCCGCGTTTATATTTGCTATTAAAACTCACGATATTACCTTGGAATAGTTGAATCTTATTCGTTGTACTTGGACAAAATTCTAGTGTGGTGGTATAGCGATGCTATGGAAACTTTTGCAAGTTTATGTTTTGAAACACATTTTGGAATAAACCAAATGATAAAACTTTAGTTTCGGGATTGCAGATAAAATATTTCAACTAAGAAGGGCAGATTAATCTTCGAGTGTTTACAAACGTCTATCGAAACACATCTCTCTAACAATTAATAAAAACTTTTCCAATAACTTGATAATATTTCAATTTCCCATGTATATTTCGTATCGTGATCTGTACGCAATCATCCGTAATTACCCAACAAACTTAACAGGAAACCGAGCAAATTGGATCGGCAACATTCCTAACCACAAAATTCTAATTGACAACGTTTCGTCGCTATTAACGAGAAACTGTAAAGTCGAAAACACATTCTTTCTGCACTTCTTTGATGTTTCCATTAAACGTGCAAATACGGCTGAGTATACGAGGAAACCATGAAACGCACTTGATCCCTAAAAATAATCCACGAAAGTAGAAACAGCAAGGATTGTACTATGAACCGCGCTCCTGGCCGATCTCCCTTATGAATGTGTATCGTTTCAGGACAACTTGAGCTCGCTTATACGACCACAGGTAAATCGGCTTTCATGCATGCCTTCCGTCGACATTCCGCCGTCTTTTGCCGAGGATTACGTCGCAGATCCGAACGTCCACCTAGTATTGCAGCTTAATTAAACAATGAACGCCTGAACATGATACTGTTAGGGTCAGCAGAATGATTTAACATCGTGGTACTTATTGCTGAGCAACTAGATCATTTCCAGTTAACTGATGAACAGAAGGGTGGATTTTCCATGATTTATTATTAATAAGAATAACTGAAAAGTAGAGAACGGAAAAAGTAGGGATATTTTGAATTCTTTATTTGACAATATTTGATGACATGCGTTTGAGTTGTTGATTTTTTCCATGTGTTACTTTTAGATTCAAATCTGAAATTCCTAAAAATTTAATATTGAATAGGTCGATTATTAAGTACGGTAGATTTTATGGAAATTAAGAAAAGACGTGGATTCAAGGTGGTATTATTAAAATATTAATCGCTGCTTTTCTACAGTAATTGAATGGTTACACGCGTAAAATTACGAAATATATTAAAATATTACTTTTACTAGAAACTCGTTATAAAATTATAGGCAAGTTCAAGCCTGTATAATTAACGGGAGTTCAGGAAACGTGTGAATTGCAAGGTTTATTAAATGGAAATTATGACGTAAAATACTGCTCAATAAATGCGTTTTCGAATCGTTTATATTTGTAAACGAATGAGTTAGAAACTGCTTACGTCTATGCGTTCGAACTGCCTTTTAACTCTTTTTTCTGTCGATTTCGCTTGAAAATTGGAACGAGTTTTTCTGGACGTGTGATTGACGTTTCTACGTTGTTGTGGAATATCGAAGGGTTTATTTGCGTATTGACTCTACGCACGGTTATCTCTGGTAGCCGTTCTGACACGTGACTCGCGAAAATAAAATGGTCTTCTTCTGGTAGATTAGAACAAACGACATACCGTACAAGCTTAATAAAAACATTACAAATACTTTTATACAATTACATACGTGTAATAAGTATATTATTATTAATAGATAACTTTTCGTTAAATAGCACAATTTCTTTTGTTTCATTACCAAACTTGTTAATATTATGCAAGATAATATTATCAATGCTGGTAACTTGTATTTATATCTTTTGCAAATTTTAATTGATATACGTCAATGTAGTCGAAGCATGGACATCCAAATATAAAAGAGAGTAAAGTTTCAGGCACGTGTATAATATTTCAGGTAATTCAATAGCCTGAAAAATAAAAACTGTTAATCCGCTTTTACTTGCCATGAATTGATAATCAATGGAACACGGAAATACAGTGCAAAATGAAAAAATTACAACTACTACTTATTTTCCTGGATTTCAGCCAGGTTTAGTGATGTTTTCTTCGATTTTAATCAAATTCAAAACAATATGCATATCCTAATCCATTATACAGAATACAATAGATAAGATTTTCAATCGGATACGTTGCGTATTTCCACCATATATTTCATAAACAAGGTTTCGCTATTGTGCATTCCATGGGAAATTGATGTCCGTTTTTAAAATTCGAATATTACATTCTCGATAAAACGCTAACTGTGGATAACGAAGCCTCGATAAAAGATTTAAATCCGTGAAACCACAATTTCATAAAACACTTACAAACAATAAAACATAAAACACTTAACAAAAAACAATGAAAAGATCGGCTTTCGGTAATTGAATTTCGCGTTTCTTTATAATTATACAAACGTTAAAATTTATACAAAATTTTAAATTCATACAAGAGATAATTTCCAAAATCGTATAAGTATGTATCACATGGATGATTTCTATCAAAATTCTTTGATACAATTTTTTATTCAAAACAAATATGTTAATCAGAATATTTCTAACAGAAGCGATCTCCCTTAAATTTCTCGATTCTTATTAGGATAAAAAACTGGGGAAAATTGGGAAAAATTACTAAACTGCATAATTACCAAAAAGAAGAAAATTGACGAGAATCCTTCGTAATACGAACGCTTCATTTCCAACATATGCATCGAACGAACATTTCGAACACGAACACGAACACGAACACGAACACGTACATTTCGATATAAATCCTACGTGATTGCATCGAAAAAATAGATTATCTTCTTATCGAGTGAGCATTCGCGAAAGTGGAGATCGCCAGGCGTGACGCTCGACATCCAAGGAATTAAATTCAAATTTCAACGGAGTATCCTGGTTAAGCCGTCCCACGAGATTATCGTGATCTCGAAGAATCGCGTGCAGCGTACCCATTAAAAATTTGCAATAACGGGGATCGTTTGCAGTATACAACGCTCGTTGCTCTCGGATTAGTTAGTTACTCTACAGGCGGGGCTCGTGAACCGGTTACGTAGCAAGAATCGAATCGGTTTACGACTGGCCCTTAAACCTGCGAAACGCTCGATTTGAAACGCATGGAAATGGCTGAGGTTATCAAACATCGTCAGGAATTCGTTCGTTCATGGAACTTCCCTCGAGTTGGTTTTCACAGATCGTTGGCGGAGGAAGAATCTCCGAGGCAAACACGTTTCTGGGAACGAGGGAAGATAAAATAATTCAAAATTTTCGTCTTCTTTTCATATTTATTCAAAAGAATGACAGAATATTGATAAAATATCGTGAAATATTTATTTCACTCGCGTTCTCCTTATTTCAATATAATAAATGTAACATTTCGTATAAACAAAAATCATTTTACAAATACAAATTATGAGATTAAAGATGGATAACATGTAAATAAATTTACAAAATTCTTTTAACAGTGCAACATTAAGAATTAAAGGATTAATACACCAATATATAAATGATTAATACTATTTCTTAATTATAGCAAAGATAAAGAGAATTATTCTAACATTTCCCTGTTCGCTTTTTAATTACTACTAGTTATTTTAGTTGATGGAAAGAGATGTTAAAATGCTTGCCAAGTTCAAAGGGTTAACACGGGAAACCGCGTCAGGATACGCCTATTCAACCGAGAACATGGCTCCCAAGGAATGAATAAGTTGCCTCGTCACGACGAAAAATGAGTATCTGATAACGGGTAATAGACATGTAAAAGAGTCAAAAATGTTGACACACTCCTCGGAATGTATCGTTTTAACGGAGCGTTAAAATACAGTTGGCAGATACTCAAAAGTGATCACAGCGTTGCTGGAAATCAACAACGCGATGTTTAAAGCAAATAATTATATGGACCGTATGTACGCAGTAACGTTCGACGATTTTCTCGTGTTGAGATCGACGTTTCAAAAAATTGGTTCACAGGGCTGTATTCACGCTCTTTGATTACCGACGTTTCGAAATCGCCTCGCTGGAAAACGTGATTTTAATTGCACCGAAGAGAGTGTGTACCAAATCGTTAGCATCCGATATCGACACAATTTATGTTTGCGTCGGTTCTCGTCAACAGCGTTGGTCGGGTCGATCGCGCGTAGGAAATCGACGAAATTAATTTTATGGTGAATGAAAGTTTCTGCAAACATTTCACGGCAAGTGTAATGGGTTTGCGTCAGTTTTACTGGAATTTCACTATCTACACTGATAGTCTTTATCGCTTTCATGAAGTCCAGACTTGGCGGAATTTTCTATCGGTTGGGTTGGACGAAAAATCAATATTTCTCTCTCGCTCTCAATAATAGAATCTTCTCTTTCGATCTCTTTGCTCTCTTAAATTTCTTCACTGATTTGAAAGAAAAATTCGAGCATCCTGGAAGAAAAAGTTTCTGAGAATCTCACGACACGATCGAATTTCCTTTCTTGGTGAAATATTTTTCATCCGTCGAATATGGATGAAAGTTTCGGTAACGTGACTCATTGAGCGCGACCGTCTAAGTAAGAAAATAGGTCTGCGAGATAAAGACTGAAGAAGAAGAAGATATATCGCGAGGTTTTGAATAGCGGTCTCAACGGAAGTTGGGATCTTAATATGGTAGCCTAGGGGCTGTTGAATGTCTTCCTTTGATGTGGATTCACGAAGCGCACAAAGGATCAAAACGCAAAGAAGTACACAGCAACTTTAAACTCCTGTAAACTATGTTAAATTATTTCCTCATTAATTTAGTGAAATATAAATTGGTATTAAATATGCGCTTAATTTTAATGTAATATTGGAATTTTTAATAAGTAATTTTGCACGCATTTTGTAACAAACCACCGTCGTCCTTGACGAGATGACGATTATACCTACAAGGGTATAACATTGTTAGTTATTCAAAGTAAGACCAAGCAAGTTATGTCAGCAAAGTGGCAATCGATACTCCCAAATTGTTTTAATATATCTAAGGAACCAATAATTTCAATGTATGATTTTGATAAAATTTTTTAAACAATGATAATTCAGTCAAAGCTTTCAGCAATGCATCCAAAAGATTTATCATGCATTATCTTTAGAGAAAGGGAAAAGAAAAGAAAGAAGATAAAAATGGATGGTAGTTATTTTCAGAACCTAGATCCTAATTTTAGAAGGTCTAGAAAGACTGAAATATTTATAGCATTCTGATGAAATATCTTTCAGTTTAAATCATGAGAGTGAATCGCGCAATGCTTGGTTGGTGTCTGTGCAGTTTCTATAAAATATTTTTGTTGAGAATTTTGGATCTTAATAGCCGAAATAATGGTATAAGAACACTAAATTTACACTTAGAATTCATATTAGAATAGTTATATATTTATTTGATAAGCGATTTCAAAGATATTCATCGATACACACTTGCGCGCGTCTCAGCACTTTGAACAGTTTACATTCATCTGTTCTCGAGACGCCGCGCACACACATATTGTACTTCTACACACTGATATTCACGTACAAATATTACTACTACGCATCTAACCTAGTCTAGCACATAAAATTATACATATCTCAATAATTTTAATACAATTTCCCTATCCGCACAAAATAACATGTATATTATTTTATTTATGCTTTTTAATAATATCACGTTCAACCAGCTTGAAGAATATTATTTCACTCCTTGGCCCTTAATGAGCGAAAGCACAAAAACAGCCCGGCAATTTACGAAGTGGTTTGGTAGAGTGGCGAAAAAGTGGCTCGACCCATTTCGACGTAGTTATTACAAAGTTAAGGAGTGCACTTGACGCTCTACTGGTGAGAAAGAAATCGCGAGCCAAATAGGCATGAATTGAGAAGATAAATTTCCATCGATTACGCGGTAGGATTTAATGGCAGCCTCATCTATGGAAAAATAGGTCGAAATGAAGGTACGATTCCGCTATAGTTAAAACGTTCCCGCTGACTTACCGAATCGTTCGATAAACGTCATTTACGATCGAGTTCGGTCGCTGACTGTATTTTGTACATTACTTACGCAACAGCTTGCTCGGATTACACGATCGCGCAGGGAAGTGG